>NC_090935.1:47354210-47666017 GCF_040938575.1 Ambystoma mexicanum
GAGGAGGCCGGAGTTAGGGAAAATGCATCCAACTGCTCCTCTACCGGAGCAACACATAAGTGACCCTTGAGCCCACCGTGAAAAGTTGCCATCTATAAGGCAGGCACTTGTCGAAGTGAATAGCAGCCAATGGTAACCAAGAGAGAGGAGAGCAGAGTCTAGAAATGGGCAATGATAATCAAAAAGAGGTTTTATGCCGGGTTGTAAATGCTTTTTGACAACGTTAAACTTTTTTTAAAGTGTAAATCAAGTACAGCTTGGTACCAATACATCTGTGTTTATTACAGCCCAATACCAGCCAAAACTAAAACTGAATACATAAGCTGAAAAAAGACGTTGCCCTATCATGTTCGTTTCCAGAGGGCACGTGATGACTAATGCGGGTCAGTAGCCTGCATGCAGTAAGATCGCATTCTAAAGTGTGTCATTTCTTTCACTTCTGCATGAGATGGGAAGGCAATTAAACGATGGACAGTTAGCTTGGATCTGCAGCTGAAGAACGCATACCCCTAATCCCTCTCACCGCGGATTACTCTGCGTCTGACCCACGCAGCAGGCATGGGTCCACCACCGGGTGCACCACCCTCTCCCCCAGTGCAAGAGGCAGGAAGTAACTCATAGGTCCAGAAGCCACCCCCACCCCCACCCCCGATCAGATTGACAGACTTTGTAAAACAATGGCTTGTGAAATGAGCCATCGCTTCTAAATAGTCCTCCATTTTAAATCCTCTGTCAACGCAAAGAGCGAAAATAGGGTCGCGTACTTGTGAAGCCCCAGTGGGGGGGGGGGCTTACAGTTTCTGCTTTCCAGCTAGAGAGGTGTGGGGAGGGGATGGGTCGCCTGGGCGTCGCAGGTGGTTAGGAAGTAACAACAGCATGGCCTAGCTGGGACAGGCAGGGGAAAAACATTTCTTGCCTGATGGGACAGATGTTTGTGGACAGGCAGCCGCGTAAAATGAATCCTTAACTGTTCACTGTCGGCAGGTACTCGCTGGTAGTGTATGGAAGGGCTCCTTTCTGCGCCCCCCTAAAACGCTCAAAGCTTTGCGCCCTGGGCAGCTGCCCTCTTCGCCCGCCCCAGGAAACAGCCCAACCTTTGAGCCCAGGAGAAGTAGCGAATACACAGAACTCTTACCCAAATGTCCATTGCGACACCACCATGACAGTGCGGAAGCCACAATCTTGTCATCTTACTTTGTGGGGGTGGCCCCACAGCCAGGCAGCACTTCACCCCTCATGCCCAACCATGGCGAATGGCATACACACACCCACAGGCATTTACACACAAAATAATTAGACCGGTCGGTAAAGAAAGCCACCACCTCCTGGCTTGAGTTTAAAATAAGCCACAACTAGCGTATATTGTTAACATTATATGGTCAAATAATAGAGGCAAAATCCCCCCAGCCCGGGAAGAGTGCACCTTCTTCCACCTGCCAGCAAGATAGCGGCCACCTAAAGGGGCACCCGGATGCTTATCAAACCTCTGAGGGGAATTCCTGTTCCTTCCTGCATCCGGCATCCTCGTGACCTACCTCTGGTTCAGTTTTTGATACTTGTCCCCCATCGGCCGTGTCAATTTGAGACACAATAAAACCCTGCTCGATAATCGCACTAGTTGACTTCTCGTTTCCGGTAGCGCAGCGTGCCTAAGCTGGCAGGTGGTTAAATAAGAGCCCACCGACTCTGGAGCCTCAACTTGTACCGTCACATCTGTAAAGCCATTAAACCTTAACTGGCTGGACAGTGCCCTGATCAACTACCTGGACAATCCACAATAAACCTCTCTAAGCGCTAGGAGCCGTAACCAATACGTCCATTCATATACACAAATACATTAGACCTTCATCCTTCATTCCCTGCCTCTCGCTACAAGGTTGCCATCTCATTTACACATTTTTATTTTATTATTTTTTTATTTATTGCGTTTTTATAATGCGCCTATATGGTAAAAGGGTTTTTCAAGGCACAACATTCCCAAAGTGCAAATCCCAAGCTTTTAAAACGTGTTTGTCGCTTAAGGCCGACGCTTCATATCAGCTGCCACCCCTCATCTCAGATCCCCTATGGGGGAGCAGAAGAGAGAGAATTCCCCCGAGGCCCCATTGTTGGGGATCAGTGGCCCAAGGTGACCTTTGAGTTGGTTGGAGGCAGACAGAGGAATTCTCTGTACTGTTTTGGTCGGGGGATGAATGTGGAGTTTAGTTTAGTTTAGTTTCTTTATTTTTACCACGCACCGAACTCTCAGGTAACTGGGTGCCAAAAACGTAAGCAAGTTTTTACAGACAGTTTACGACAGCAACAAAAACAACAATAAGTGCAAGTCGACCATGGTTACATGGGAGTCGAGAATTGAGAGAGACAGTTACAATACCAGGCCGCAGGTCATACAGAGAGACAAAAAGAAATTATGCAGGCAGGTATTTTGAGAGGTCAGAAAGCCGATCAAACGTGTTTCTTACCGAAGAGCCAGCTCTTTACTTTAGCTCTAAAGGTCCAGAATGCGGGTTCCATTCTGAGGCTGAAGGGTAAGGCAGTCCACTGTTTGGCGGCTAACACAGGGAAGCTTGCTCCCCTCGCTCTTTCCCCCCGTGGAATCTAGGGACGGCAAGGCAGTGTGAGTACACAGCTCTCGTCGGCCTCGCTGGTTGGTGTTTGTTGACTTAGTCTGCCAGGTACTTAGGGGCGGAATTTGATAGGCCTTTGTGGGTGATGACGAGCGTGCGAAGGTGCAATTCTATCTCGTACTGGAAGCCAGTGGGCGTCCTGTCTGAAGCTAGTGATGTGAGTAGATCTAGGGATGCTTAATGCCGATCTTAAGGCATTATTTTGAAGGACCTAGTTTGTTGAGGTTCCGTAAAGAAGTGCCCTGGCTAAGGTAATGCAACTACTAGGCAAAAGGAATGATTTGCAGGCGTTAATCAGCTTGTTAGTGTAGGGATTAGTGGAAGCAGTGGCTTGCTTTTTGAGAGAGAGGGTGGAGTCTAAGTAAATCCCCAGGGTTTTGATTTCTTTAGCCACTTTGATCGGGTTTCCATCAATGTTGATCGTTGCATAGCGAGGGTCTAATTTGTTAAGACGTGTTTGGGAGCCGATGATCGGGTGCTCAGTTTTTATCGTCATTGAGGCAAAGGCCATGGTCTGCCATCCACGCCTGGATTTCCAAGTATATCTCGTTAATCCGTTTAGAGTCATCTTCATAGCACCCTGATAGCGTAATGAGAACCTGGGTACCATCTGCGTAATTCGTGTATGTGACAAATAGGAGCTTAGTGAAGACGTTGTAAAGTGTTGGCGAGACACACAAGCCTTGCGGTACGCCACAGTGTATGGGAATTAGGTCAGCAGAGGCTGATGGTGCGAAGACTCTAGTAGTGCAATCGGACAGGAATTATTGTATCCAGGTAGAGGCGTTGCTGGAGAAGGCAGCTGCTGTAGATAGGTGATCAGTGAGGATCTCGTGATCGACAAGATCGAATGCTGCTGATGGGTCTAACAGCAGGAGCATGGCCATCTTACAATTGTTCTAGGCCTCATCCGTTTGGATTTTTAGGTCCAAGAGGGCTGTTTCCGTTCCATGTCTTGGCCTAAAGCCCGATTGTACGAGGCCTAGTAAGTTATAGTCTTCCAAATGTTTCTAGATGTGAAGATAGGCCACTCTATCTAAAATCTTTAGGATGTAGGGAACGGTGGTGATGGGCCTGTAGTTGGTGGGGGTATTAGGGTCTAGGTTGGTTTTTTTTAAGAGCGGCATGACCCATGCCTCCTTGAGGTTGTTAGGTACCGTACTGGTCTCGAAGGAGGAGTTAATTAATGCAGAGATGAAAGGGGTCAAGTCCTCGGCACCTTCCTGAATGACTGCCGCTGGGCCAAGGTCTCCTTGGCATCTAGAAGGTTTGAGGCTTTTAATGATCTTTTCCACTTCTTTGGCGGAGACCGGAGAGAAGGAGAAGGAAGGGCAGTTGGGGCACAGTGGATAGGAGGAGGAGAAGGGTTGGTGTTCCTGGCCAAGCTATTCTTTTTTCCCTCAATTTTAGATTGAAGCAAGAGCTTTCTGTATATTAGCGCACCAAGCTGCGTCTTTCACTCAAGTTCCCTGAGAATACTGAAGAGCTCTTTAGTTTTGGATTTGGCATTAAGGATTTGTTTGTCATAGGTTTCCTTTTTTGCATTGAGGATAGCAGATTTGTAGGAGGATGCAGCTGAGGTAAATAGCGCTTTGCTAGTGGAGCTGGGCAATTTTCTCCATAAGGATTCTGCCGCTCTTTTGGCGTTCCGGAGGATTTTTAGTTCAGGGGTGAAACATTTGTTGAGGTGGGCTATTGGTTTAGCTTTGGATAGTTTAATGTGGGCAGTGCTGTTCACAGCAGCCTCGAGTGTATTATTGTAGAGGTCAACTAACTTGTTTGAGTCCATATCCTTGCAGTTGGCTGGGTCTAGAATGTTCTGTATCAGTGGGCGTAAGCGCCTGCGTCTTGGTTTCTATATGTTTTATTCCCTAGACCTGCTGCTGAAACCTCAGCTTCTGCCCCAATCCTGAACAAGTGTGTCCTATAGCTGGCTATGTCCAACCCAATGCGACCCAGCCCTTGAGAAATGATAGTGAGTCTGTGGGGACTAATGGAATCCACAGGAAAATGTACAGAAAGACCAGACTTGCCTCCAATGCGAAAAATGGTGGTCTGATGGAAAAGGAATATTGAAAGAGAAATTGACAAACATGTGGGGGGGAATCTGCCAGCCTTAATTTCCTTCCTGCATAGTGGGGGGTCGGGGGCAAAACTGTGTCGTTCCTGGCCATATTTGACCACAAAAAATTCAATTAATTCCCCTATAGAAAAACACCACATCCATTTTAAACTGAAGTGTGAGGAGAATCTGTCTGTTTTAATCAATTCCTTTTCATTAGCATTTCTAGCCTCTGGTGTCAAAGACCCTCAACCTCTGTGAACACCACAGTTCAATTCATCATTGGCAGCCCTCCACGTCGATCTTCCGAGGGTACCCGTGGCAAAGTTCATCCAGACAGACTGATTGAGGGTGGAGTTGAGTAGAAGAGGAAAGGAAGGGTGTGTTGGGGCGATTTCTGGGGAGGGGGAGCTGGAAGGATGGGTGTGTTGGGGGTGAGAGTTGGGGAGATTTTAAGTGCGGGGAACTGTGTTGCTAATGAAAACACGTGGGTCTGTGACGTCATGTTGCAGTGTCAGTCCACCTTCACTATAGTATCAGGCAAGGATGCCGGGTTACCAGGCAATTCTTCACCACATGCATGCATGTGCTCATGTGTAGATAACATGCCCCATCCAGTATGGCACATGCATGTGTAATTGAAGGCATGCTGTTATTTAGCAGGGCAAATGTTGGCTATATATGATGATTCCCTTGCCCTCAAGGTGGGTTGAGTACCACACGTGCCATGGAACCAATGTAGCAATGACCTCACAAAGGGGAGGAGCCGTGTCGGAGTCCACATTGCCTCCATGGGCAGGACTTTGTATGAAAGCACTGAAAGCCTTCTCTGTAATGTTACTATCGGTGGAACCTCTCAACAACACTCCCAAGAATGAGCCCACCACATGCTGCCATGTGATGAACCCGTCCCGCACATTCTTTGGGCATGCATCGTGGTGCTTCAGCCACATAACCCTCCTCCTCATCGTCGGGTGGGATTTCTTCGGCACTTTGCGCTTTATGCACAGATTGTGGGGCATGCAACAGGCACAGGCGGTCTGCCAACCTCCGGTGATGCCCACATCCAGGCTACACCGGCTCCAAGGAGGCAAAGGAGCCTGGCTTTGAGGAGTGCCAAGGCCTGCTGGATGAGGCTGCGTGCTTGAATGTGGGCTGCACTGCACCGCCTCTCCTCTGGCCTCTCTGGGTTCCTAGCTGGTGTCAGGAGTCACGGCGGCCACGAACAGCCAGAACCACCTGTGTGGATTTGGATTAGTGGCTAATCCTTCCTTGAGTGCTATGTGGTTGTCATGGCACGTGTATGGTCGTGTTTAGCTGCGGTGCATGATTGATGCAGCATATCTCGAGCACCCTGTGTATAACACCTGTGCACTTCCCTCTCTACTCGGGCACTCCATGTGCTCGCGCCCCCATCACCAGACACTCAGTGTGCTCAACCCCCATCACTAAGCACACCCTGTGCTCCCTAGGCACTCCCTGTGTGAGCTTATCTGCGAGCCCTGTGTTTGGCCATGCAGTCTGGCAGGGTGCAGTTGTACAGTACCATACGGTCATATGTGTGCAACACTTCCCTCTTCATCATCTTGCACCTTAATTCTTTCAAAGCTGGTCTCAGTTCTGGCCCCTGGCATCTGGAATTCATTCTCTCCCTGCTCACCTTCAGGCAGAACAGAAAGCAACTACTTAGGGCCTCATTACACGGTAGGCGGTGAGCCATGGCGCTATTAGCGCCATGGCTCATGCCGGTAAAATACCGGCACCGCCTTGGCGGAAAGGGGATTTACCGCCCCATTCCAAGGTTGGAGGGACGGTAAATCCCCTTTCCGCCATTGCCCTTCCCCATTCCCATTTCTGCCCCATAGGGCTCTATGGAAATGGGGAAGGCGCTAATTACGGCACCGCAATTTTGCGGTGCCGTAATTAGCTCCGAGGTCCCTTAGCGGGTTGGATTTTAACGCCTGCAAGAAGCAGGCGTTAAATCCTCCAACCCGCAAAGGGACCTCGTAGTACGGCGGTAAGGGTTAACGGTCACCGTTGCCATTAACGGTGACCGTTAACCCTTACCTCCAGCCTCGGAATGAGGCCCTTAGTTCTGCCGTTTAAGGTTCATTTTCAGTGTTTCAAACTGCACTCACCCGACTGGGATCTGCAGTGAAACTGGTTCCTTCCTCAGTGAATTCTAACCAGCTTAATCCCATTATCTTCTCCATACTTGCTGCCCTGCCCCTTTTCTACCAACCTTTGCACAGCTGGCACCTGACTGCTAGTCATGGAAACACCACCCACCCTCTTTATACTGGTGAGGTAAGTTGATGCCCTCTGTAAAGCCTTTCTTCTTCCAGTATTGCTTTCCTGATACCCAATCCCTTATAATAATAATTTAGCATTCATATAGTGCTACGAACCCCCAGGCATCTGAGCGCTTCTTATTATTACCCACAGTGTGTGGTGCTCATTTATCGACCTCGGAAGGATGAAGGCTGAGTTTGGCCCGGCCGGGATTCGAACCTGTGTCAGCAGGCTCTGCACAGATGTCAACGTGAGCGCTCTACTCGCTGCACTACCGGACCGGACTAATGCAATGCCTGTTCTTCTCGTGGAGGCTTTCTTCTCAGGACCAGCCCGTGTGTTTTACATCTTAGGGCACCTCTTTTCTTCACCTTCTTTTGGTAGCGAGAAGAATTTGAACCCGCTTAATGGCACTGAGTGGAGAAGGTGAGGGAGGTGTTGAAGGGTTGCAGGACCTCAGATATTGTTGTGGTTGGAGGGAGAGGGCACACAGGAGGGTTGGAGAGAGGGAGACAGGCGCCAAGTCATTTTTCGTATGGCTATTAGGTGTTGCTTGCGACACCTGGAAGCTGAAACTATTGCATTAGAGTACAGATAGGAAGATGTGCATGGGGACACACAGGTGTTGTTTGGTCAAGTGCCCACCCATTGCCTGCTCATGGCCATTCTAATCCATATGGCCATTCCCACTCTCTTCCTGCCCCTGCCCGCCCAAAACACCTTCTCCTGGCAACTCTGAGCTTGTTTTAATCAAGCCTTACCATCAAACATTGCATACGTTCCTGCCAGTGTTTGTTCAAAGCAGTGTTCTGGGAGTTAATGACTTAATTGGAGTTGTAAACATGCTACTGGTGTAATAAAAATGTCTTACCAGGCCGGCCTTAAGCCACTCCATTTTATAAGCACTGTGTGTCCATCATTGAAGTCCTTTTAAAAACAAGCTTTGGCAAAGCCAACATTTTTGGCTTGTGCATATGTTTTAAGCTTTTGCCAGGCACTGCTATTAGATGCCCAGGTACTTGCGCCATGTTGCACCTGCTCCCAACAATGGGTAGTGAAAACCACTACGGCAGTGCCTGGCAAATGCTTTTCCCATGCCTACACTAAAGCCCAAACGGTTGGCATTTGCAGTGCTCGTTGGTGTTGTGGTGGCTGGATGTTAAGTCACGCATGGAGGAAGTGTCCAGGCATGCTGAGGAAAGTGCAGGGGATGTAAAAGGGACGCAAGAGAAGGGGAGCCGCACACATCAGACACCCGTCAGCAGTCGGGTGCATTTCACCTCATGGCACCAAGTGATGCCATAGAGAACTCAAGCTTTGCTCTTCTTGCCTATCAGATGTCATTCGGAAGACCTCAGTGCAATATGTCTGCCTTGGTGGTAGTTTCCACTCTGCGGTGTCATAGAATCTCTTGCTAGTGTTCTTTGAGAGCTGCTGACTGGGTGACAGAGGATGGCACATCCTGGGCCTGTGCGTAGCAAGGCCAGTGTTTCATTGGACTGCCTGCCTGTAGTCAGTGGTGTAACAAAACATGTGGGGCCCCCCCTGCGAGCCATGCTGAGGAGCCACTCTGGGCCGGCCTAGATTATCACACTTGCACAATACAGACAAACATGCTGCTGAAGGGGTAAGCCACACACTGCACTAAGAGAAAGACATAGATAAGTCTTTTAACGCAATATTCAGCACACTTTCTGAGAGCCGGAGTGTTTGCAATTGTTTTGTAGGGTAACACCAATTCAATACATGCAAGTCACCAACAGAGCACAGGAACATGAATGCTTTGCTATTAAAAATGCCATGCCCCATTGAAAACATGTTCCACTGGCTGTACAATGTAGACCAGTGTAGACACGTAATAACATTACAGTAAAGCATGCCAGGCTACATTTAGACATACCTAGACTGGTTGCACCAAAATGCCAGTCGAAGCAATAACATTCATCAAGAAGAGAACACACATTCAAGCCTGCGTCTCTGCGGCCTCTAACAACATGGCCGAAACGCTTTCAAATCTGTAAGGAACTGGCCAATCCTGTTGCAGTCTCTATCTCTCCTGTTGCTTCCCAAGCCCTCTGTATGGCTCTGGCCTCTCACTTCTCTGCTAAAACTCAGGACATCCTGTCCTCCATCTCCTCTCCCTCTCCCTCTTGTTTCCCGGCCCCCCTTTGGCCATCTCTACCTCTCCTCCTTTCTCCTCTTTCTCTCTGACAACACCTGAGGAAGTTTCTCGAGACGTCCGATCTAAGAAAGTGTCATCCAAACAGGTGCTTCCCTGCTGCTCCAGAACCATCAAGGACCATATTGACACCCTCACACCAGCCTTGGCCAATTTCTGTAATCACTCTTTCACCATTGGAACGTTCCCCTCTCCCCTTAAGCACTCCCTTGTGAATCCACTCTTCAAGAAGTCGATACTACCTTCCCAGCAGACTATCGCCCAATCCCCATCACCCCTTTCCTGGGCAAACTCTTGGAAAAGCTGGCCACCTCCCAGCTTAATCTCCACACTGAATTGGTTGTCTACATTACCATCAGTCTGGCTCCAGAACTGCCAGAGGCACGGAAACTACTCTACTGAACGCCCGTGAAGATCTGCTCTCCAACCTCGATTCCAGCATTCCTTCTGTCCTAATCCTCCTTTATCTTTCCTCTACTTTTGACACAGTCAACCATGCCATCCTGATCAGTCGACTACGTGAGAACCTGAGCATCATGGATCAGGCGGTGGAGTGGCTGACCTCCTTCCTCTTGGACTGACCCTGCCATGTCCAACTTGGTCCCTTTCTCTCTGCCTCCTCTCTCTCTACATGTGGCATTCCCCAGGGCTCTATACTCTCACCCTGGCCCACCTGATCTCTACCTTCTCCTCAAACTTTCAGTGTTATGCGGATGCCACTGAGCTTTCCTTCAGGCTCCCCTCAGCCTTCTCTCCTCTCTCGCTCATTGCTCACTGTCTATCCGCAATTCAGGATTGGTGCGCCTCCAACAAGCTCTGTCTTAATGCCAGTAAGATGGAGATCCTTCTCATTCGGACTATGGCACCTGCTTTCACTCTCACTCATGCTGCCCATCTTGGCCCTCTTCCTTCGTCTTCCTGCGAGGCAAAAAACCTTGGAGTCATCTTCGACTCCACTCTCTCTTTCTCTCCTCACATCTCGGACGTCGCCAAGAGGTCCCACTACCAGCTGCTCCTCCTCAAAGGGACTCTTTCCTTTCTCACTTTCCCCCAGAAGCTCACTGTCTCCAGAGGCCTGTTTCTCTCTAGGCTGGACTACTGCAACAGCCTCTTTCTCAATTTGCCTTTCTCTACTCTCCGCCCTCTGCAACTAATCCAGAACAGGACTGCAAGACTTATCCTTGGCCTCAAGCCCAAGGTTCGTATCTCTCTAGCCTTGAAATCTCTCCTGGCTCCCGGTGGCTGCAAGGATCAAGTTCAAGACCCTTTGCATTGTCCACAAGGCTTTCTGGGGTCGGGCCCACACTGAATCCAATGCTTTCTTCTCGAGGCCTTACAGCAGCTGCCTCCAACTCTCTAAGGGTTAGACACTTCTCCAGGCAGAGAGCGGGGGGCAGATCTCTCTCCTCTGCATGTGCCTCTCTTTGGAATGGCCTCCCTGCCCTTTTCAAACTTGAGCGGACCACCTGAAGTTTCAGAAACAGCTCAAAACGTTCCTCTTCTCCTCTATTTTCTCTCTCTCCCTCCCCTGCTGACCCATCTGAACTACCTGCCTGCTGTACTGACTGGTTGCTTGGCTACCTTCAGAGTCTCACTGAGTCCAAGCTCTTTCTTGATCAGTCACCCTTGCCCTGCCTCCAGGCCTATCATGCACTTAGGGGCTGTAACTGTAACCCTACAGTCCTGTGTTCTCCTTGCACTACCCATAACCGCGCTGCCCTGGCTGCACTTACTCAGAGCATTACTGCCCTGTGTTTCCCTCCCCTCTTCCTTGCACTTCCCCTTCCCTTTCCCCTTGCATTTCTTGTTCTTGCACGTACACAATCCGAATGACACAAGGCGTAGTAAGATCGTTTGTCTTGGCCTCGCTCTATCTTCCCTCCCTTGTCTTGTCGTGCCTAGAAAATCTTATGTCCAGGCATTTTATAAATAAGTTATATCATATCATATCATTTTATCACAGATGCCCAGAAAAATATACAATGCAGCAGTAAGAAACGGCTAGACTGGCAGCACCCAAATGCCAGTCTAGCCAGGTAATTACACTTAGCAGGACTGCTTGATCAGAAATACGTAGTTTTAAAAAAGTCATACTAAAATGAGGAACGACTAGACTGTCTGCACCAAAATTCCTCTCTAGCCACTAATGCCTGCTCAGCCTGGACATGGACAACCGTTATGGTTTATCGCACAATCCGCCCCCCACAGATCCCCTCTCCCTCCGACCACCTACCCCAAACTCCAAAATCAGCTCTTTGGCCCAAAATTACCTCCATGTCCCTCTTCCTTGTCCCAAAGCTTATGTGTGATATGATATGATAGGTTATTTATAACGCTCTTAATACCCAGAGGTTTCTAAGCGCAGACCTGGGGATCGAATCTGGGTTGATCTGTGTCATCTTGCTTCCAAGACCAGCACATTGCCCCCTGAGCTATCCTCCCGAGACTCCTACATGGCTGCATGACAAGAAGTAAGCAACCCCTTAGTTTACAGTACCTTTGGTTAGAAGAAAGTGGTTCCAGCTGGCTTCTGTTCCTGTTTAGGTCTGCAGATCCTGGTGTTGCTGGGCCTCAGTAGTGGCGACAAGAGGGAGGATGTCTGGGGGCTCCTGCACTATGAATGGAAGGTCAGCGGCAGCAATGGGCAAACTTCGGATCAGTGGCACTTTGCGGTTTCAGCTCCTCGCTTCTCTCGCAAATAGCACCACTGCGGTTTTCGCATACCACTCTTGACTTTCCTCGCATCCGGCGTCCAGCACACTGTTGAGCTGGCTCAGGCTTGGTCAGTCCTGCTTCCTGGGGGTCCGGAGGATCTTCCTGGAGCTTTGTGTCCAACCTAAAGACACTCACTTGATTCCGGTGTTCCTCTCCCTCGCACTCGGTTCCTCCAGCAGCAATGAAAGATTGGCCAGCTCCGAGAGGATGTCCAGATGAGCTTGTCTTGGGGTCGATTGGTCCCACCAACCCAGGGGGAGGAGTCATCCTTTGCTGGTCTTCCCTAGTCAAGCCGAATTCAAAGCTTCAGCACAGCAGCAGAGCTTCACCGGGCAAACCAATGGTCCAGGAGGCTCCTTGCCTCATAGGTAAGTACTGGGATGAGGAAGAGTGGGACTAAAAGTAATGAAGATTACAGGTAGCTAAGTCAGGCATTACCTCCATGTACCTCTACCTCATCCCAGTACTTGTATATGAGGCAGAGGGCCTCATACACAAGTACTGCCTCATACACAAGTACAGGGACGAGGAGGAATAGGGCTAGGAGTAATGCTGATTACCATTAAGTAATCAAGGCATTAAACACAAGTAGTGCTATGACACCATTGAGTCGACTGGGATTCAGCCCCCCCCCCCTGAAATTTTGGGCTATGTTGACTCGACCTGGCTGACCTTCAGAGCAGTTGCCGGACAGAACAGGACAAAGATGTTGAATGGCACCTGGGTTTCGCTGTTAACAAGGGCCCAGCAATTACTAACTTAAAGCATTTCACTGTTAGTACCTACATTCAAATGGCACATTTTTTAGGCAATTGAAATTGTGATGTGGGTTTAGTACTTGCATGCCAGGGGAGTGATTGGAAGGGTAGAGAGGGAACAGGAGACCGCTCATCTCGCAGCAGTCCATAAGCTGCTGCTTTCGGACTTAAAGGAGAGAGTTAACTGCTTGTAACATTGAAGCTGAACTAGAATAGTTTCATAAAAATGCATAAAGAAGTTAGATGCCCCCACACAAATCAGTTTGCCCCTCCCTACCGCCCATGAAGTTAGCGCCTCTACCAACATTTGAAGGATTAGCCCCCAGAAATGTTGCTTTTTTTGCGCCCTGAACACAAGCACACACACCATTCACCATATACACACATGCACACCCAGCCATCCATATATTTAAGTGTCCACTCTTTCACCATACAGGCACACCCAAGCAGTCATCCATACATTTAGGGGTGCACCCCTTTTTCCATACAGGCACACCCAGGCAGCCACTCATACATTTAAGAGTGCACCCTTTCACCATAGAGGCACACAAACCCAGGCACCCACCCATACATTTAAGTGTGCACCCTTTCAACGTACACGCACACACACACACCCAGCCACCCATACATTTATGGGCACCCTTTCACCATAAACTCACACAGGCAGCCACCTACACATTTTTTTTTTTTTAAACTTTGGTTTTATTGGCATTTTCTTAATTGTACAAACCGGGCTAAATAAACAAGAATGCACATAATGCGATTGGCTGTCCCGTTCAACCCTTTATCCTCCCCCTTCCCTCTGCCCCCCGCCCCAAACAATGCCCCCCCCGCAATCCTGTTATAACTTCGGACATGTGAGACAATAAGCGACCTTATCATATCTTGTACTCAGGAGATGATGTGGTAGGTGACAATTTTTGCCGGGTGAGGTCGACATTGCCGTTCCCCCGGTCGTGGGCACTTAAAGCGAAGCCAGCTGGACTACGGGCCCCTCTTCCCCCCAAGGTGCGGGCTAGTGTCTCAAGTCAGTGGACGTCCCATCCCCAAGATTGTTGCACCCCATACCAATTTGCCAGGAAAGAACCTGAGTCATTGTTCACCATTGCTGTGTGTTTGTCCATCAAGAACATATTCTTTACCTTTTTCAGCCATTCCTCCTTGGAGGGGGGTTCCGGGCTCTTCCACTTCTGTGCCAGGGCCACCCTCCCCGCCCGCAGCATTGTTTCCACCATCCTTGGATATCAATATATTTCCATGTCCTCCGGGGGTAAGCCCAACAACATCGACAAAGGGTCCTGGGGGAGAGGCTCATCTGACACCTCCGCAATCCAGGCCCGAACCCTTCCCCAGAAGTCTTGAACTTTCGGACAAAGCCACCACATGTGTTTCCTGGATCCCCTCTGGCCACATCCCCTCGGGCACATCGGAGATACACCTGGGAACATTTTAGACAGTTTCACTGCGTCCCTATGCCACCCCTGCAATATCTTGAAATTATGCTCCATATCCGCGGTGAATAAGTTCCTGTGGAAAGCGATTTTAAAAATCCTTGACCAGGCGTCTTCTGAAATGACCTTCCCCGCCAAATCGTTCCAGAATGAGCAGAAACCCCTTCTCCCGGGGAGGTTGATGGTGTTCAAAATTTTATACATGTTCGATATCGCACCCTTTCTCGAGGTCGCTGTATCTAGGAACTTTTCAAAGGGAGTCAGCTGCCTCCTCAAATTTTGGCCCCATGATTGGTCACACAATATGCCCTTGAGACGGAGATACTCAAAAATGGTTAGGGACCCTTGGCCCAGTGCCTCCCTCAGGTCCTCGAATGAGAGGAATCCTCCCTCCCTGAACATCTGCCCTGCCCATTCCATCCCCAAGTCAGACCAGATCTGAGAATTTCGAAACCCCCTCCTGCCCAGGTTGAGGGGGAGTCCCCAAAGGGAGGACATCGGGGACGGCCATGAAGTGAGGTAAGCTGTCTGTGGGCCCTCTTTCCAAATTTCCCAGAGGACTCCCAGGGTCGGGTGACCTCTTAACTTTCCTGGGATAGATTTGCGTGGGGCCCATAGGAGGTCCCTGACCTTCAGGGGGTGGGCATCCATATCCTCTAAGTAAGTCCAGTATGTCCCCATCCCTTCTTTCATGTGTTCCAAGAGGACCCTCAACTGTGCAGCTCGAAAGTACAGGCGGAAATCAGGAAGCCCGAACCCCCCCTCCTCAATGTCAGGGTCGCTCTCCCGGTCCTCGGGGTTTTCTCCTGCCATATGAATTCTTGAACTGCGTGTTGTAGGACCCTAAAGGTCTGCTCTGGGACGATGGTGGGGAGCGCTGTGAACAGGTACAGAAGCCTTGGTAAGACATTCATCTTGACCGCTGTCATCCGGCCGTACCAGGACAGGATCATCCTGCCCCATCTCCTCAAATCTGACGTGATCCCTGCCATTATAGGGTCATAGTTGGTGGAGGCTAGTTTAGACAGATCCCTAGTTAGCAGGACACCCAGGTATCGAATGAAGGTCTTTCCCACCGCAATCCCCTCAAACCTGTCCAGCGGGTCTAGCTCGGGGTCTCGTACTTTCATTGGGAGCAGGACTGATTTTGTTGTGTTAATTCTCAGTCCGGAGAAGCGGCCAAATGTGGTGACCAGGGACAAAAAGGGGGGGAGCAAGGCAGCCGGGTCCACCACATAGGCAAGGATGTCGTCCGCAAACAGGGATAGCTTAAATTCCACTTCGCCTCTGCTAATCCCCCTGATGCCCATATGTGCTCTGATCGCTATAGCTAATGGTTCTATCGTGTGGACTTATATCAAAGGGGAGAGGGGACAACCCTGCCTGGTCCCTCGTGAGAGTGCGAAGGACTCGGACAACCTCCCGTTCACCTGGAGCCTCGCTGTGGGGGCTCTATAAAGTACCGATACCCAGCTCCTAATGTGTGACCCGAAGCCCATTTTCTGGAGAAGGAGTTCCATGTATCTCCACTCCACCCTGTCGAAAGCTTTTTCGGAATCTAGGGAGAGGACACATGCGTCCAGATCTGATTCCTGCGCGAAGTGGAACAGATCTATTGTTTTGCGGATATTGTCCGACCCCTGCCTCCCTCTTATGAAGCCCACCTGGTCCCCATGGACCAACCTCGGCATTATCCCCTCCATCCGCCTCCCCACCACCTTGGCCAAGATCTTGACATCCGTGTTCAATAATGATATTGGGCGGTAAGAGGAGCACTTTGCGGGATCTTTACCCTCCTTGGGCAGTACTGCTATGATGGCACCCATCATGGATTCGGGGAGAATACCTCCTTCGAGCACAGAATTGAAAACCTTCACCAGATACGGGGCCAGGGTGGAGCGGAACCTCTTGTAAAAGTACACCATAAAACCATCCTCCCCCGGGGAGGTTCCCACCTTCATCCCGCTAATCACCTTGTCTAACTCATCCTCGGTGACCGGACCCTCTAGCCCCTCCGACATCTCTTTTGTTAAGGCCGGGACTTGAATGGATTCCAGGAAGCCCTCTATCTGGGCATCACCCTTGTCATATTCTGAAGTGTACAGTTTTTCGTAGTAGTGGCGGAAAGCCTCCCCTATGTGGGGAGAGTCATAACCTATCGTCCCCTGGGCGTCCTTCACCGCCTTCACCATTCGGCTACGTTGGACTTCCCTCAGCTTCCAGGCTAGGATACTATCTGCCTTATCCCCTTTGTCGTAATATTTTTGTTTCACCATCTGGAGGCTTCTCTCTGTTTTGTGTAGGAGGAGGTCCTTCCGTTGGAGTCTATAGTCCTCCAGAGCAGTGACCTGGTCACGCTCGAGCGGCCGGTCACGCTCGAGCGGCCGTTCCGGAGGGCCACCAGGTTGGAACTGGGCTATCTTTTCCCTTAGGGTCTTTTCCCGGGCCTCCCTTCCCCTTTTCTTCTGGGCTCCTATTTTGATGAGCACACCTCGTAGGGTTACCTTGAAGGCGTCCCACAGTGTGTGTATGCCGACTTCCCCATTATCATTCAAATCAAAGAACTCTGTTATGGCATCTAGCACTTCCTGTGCGATGACCTCGTCTTTAAGAAGGGAGTCATTGCATTTCCAGCGGCCTCTGCGCTCCGCGTGCCAGCCCTCAGCTATAGTGATGCGGGCCATGTCATGGTCCGTCCAGGGGATCGAGTCAACTCTGTAGCCCGAGATGTATGGGCGAAGAGTCTCGTCCACCAAAATATAATCAATTCTATAGAATGAGGTGTGTATGGCCGAGTAGTACGTGAATGAGGGGACGTCAGACCTAGGGGACGGGATTGTGTCTACCAGACCCAGCTTGGCGTTGACCCTCTGGAAACTGCGTTCCGTGGCCTCGTCCGCAGGTCTAACGTTTGGAGGACCAATTCACTTTCTATCTGAGGACGGATCCAGGACCATGTTAAAGTCTCCCGCTACCACCATCTTACCATGCACAAAGAGTTTAAGCCTGTCCCTTACTTCCTCCCAGAACTGGGCTTGGCCTTCATTTGGACCATATACAACTGCGAGAGTTAGGGGGGCACCTTGTAGTGAGCCCCTTACCAGTAGGTAGCAGCCTTCGGGGTCCCTCAGGGTTGCTTCCTGCTCAAAGCCTACGCCCCTCGCTAGCAAGATAGCCACTCCACTCTTCTTAGACCTGTGTGACGCACAGAACATCTCGATGATTCCTCCTCCCCTCATCTTGGGTTCCTTCCCCCGGGCCCAGTGTGTCTCCTGTAAGAAAAGCAGGTCTAGTTTGGCCCTTCTAAACTCCCTGCAAACCAGGGATCTCTTTGTGGGGGTATTCAGACCTCGCACATTCAAGGTGCCCACCCCCAGGGCCGGCAAGCCATCAGCCATTATCTATGCAACTCTCCAGGTTGGCCACCAACATCATGTCAAAACTCCCATCTCGCTTCATTTGTCTCGCTTCTGGATTGCTTGGATTCTCCCATCCTCCCTCCCGAGGGGCCCTAAAACTGACCCCAAACATCTCCCCCTCCCCCCTCCCTGAAGGAACTACCCCTGCCAACTTGAAAGAACCCCCCTACCCGACGTCCAGCCAGTAAGTTCTGCCATTTCTGGCATATGGCCGGACCACCAGCCTGACCTCCCCTGGCCAGGCCCACAGTACAATGCTCATCTCCTTGAGCCTCCTTTTTCCCCCCGGCCTCGTCCCATCGGTTGCCCACTGTATACTTGCTGTTCCAGGGGACAGTGTCATCGCTAGGACCTCACAAACTTCCAATCCTGTCCCGCAGCTTCTCGGGGCTCTCCCGCCGTCATCCCTCCGAATCCATTTGCTCTCCTTCCTGGGCAGGAGGCAGAGTATTCAATTTTTTGTATTTTTGCGAGGCGGTCCTCCTTCTCCTGGGTCCCGACTGACCTGGACCACCCCTAGCCATTGCTTCCGGGCCGATCGGGCTTCTTCGGGGCTAGGGTCCACTATGTAGTCGCGTATGGCTCCTCTAATATCCTCTTCTGTGACCAACATAGTGCGTTGGCCCATGTATTCAAAGGACAGGGAGAAAGGATACCCCCACCTGTAACGCACCCCCTTCTCCTTGAGTAGCTGATCAGGGGGCGGCACATTCTGCGCTTTGCCAAGGTGTAGGCGGAGAGGTCCTGAAAAATGGTGATCTGGGCATTGTTATAAGTGATCACCCCTGCCTTCCTCGCTTCTTCCAAGACCTTGGTCTTTTCCGTATAGTAGTGGAATCGGGTTAGGACAGATCGGGGGTTCCCCGCCTTGCCTCCTGCTCTATGCACCCTGTCGAACGTGAGTTCCGTGGTCATCTCCTCCGCGAATAGAAGGGTAGTAATGTCTTTCACAACTCGAGTTAGGTCTCTCTCTGTCTCCCCCTCCGTTTCCGGAATCCCACAAAAATCTTAGGTTATTCCTCCTTTCCCTGTTTTGAAAGTCGTCTAACTGTCTGGCCTTCTCCTCGTCCCTTTTCTCCAGGGCTGAAAGCCTCATGTCAAATTGGACTTCCTGTGCTGTTGACGAGGACTGGTTGATTTCTACCCGTAGGAGCCTATCCTCCACTTTGTCCACCCTCTGGTCCATTTTTTCGAACTTCTGGGCGATGTCTGATCGCATTTCCCTGATTTCCTGAAGGATGGAGGCAAAGCCCCTCTCCATCGCCGTCGTAGATTCCGTCATGTTTCCCGGGTGGGTCGGGCCACTGGAGCCTGTGTAGCTGTTGCTGTGATTCCCCGTCTCCCTGTACCTAAACGCTTGTAGAGACTCTAGCCAGTTCATGCGATCCACCGCTGTGCCCCCCTCAGGGTCCGCCGTAGGCCAAGAGCTTTTTTTGGGGGGGGTTCCCCAGGGAGACCCCCAGGCGGGCACACGCTCCACCCGTTCAGGGTGGGGGCCTCTCACCTGGGGCCTCTTCCTCGTCTCGCTGAGGTCTCATGGAGCGGGGGGCGCTGCCGGCGTCGTGTTCCAACCTCTGTTTGCTGTCAGAGTTCTCCACCCGGGGTGGAGTCAGGCGGGCACACGCCCCGTGATTGGTACCGGGGGCCACCACCTGATTGAACAGAAGCGGATAGAAGCTGGCCTTTTTTCTGTGCCTCAGGGATCACTGGGTTCCTCGGTGGATGGGTGGGTACAATCCTGTCTCCCCAGTGTGTTTACGCTGGGCTCGGTGGCACAGCCGGGGCCCTGGTGGGCCTGTGTTGCTGGGGGCACAGCCGGGGCCCTGGTGGGCCTGTGTTGCTGGGGGCGGGGTGAGCCGCGACCACGACAGGCCGGCGGGTGCTGCGTGGTAAGCCACGGCAGCTGCTGCTCCCAGGTGCGCTCCCCCTTTCCTATGTCTGATTCCTGGGGATATTCGGGATCGGCGTCGCCGTTTCCAGGCCCCGGGTGCTGGGTTCGGGGCTGCTCGTATGTGCTTCCCAGGCCGGTGCGGTCAGGGGGAGGCCCAGTCCCCGGGAATGGGGAGGAAGAGCTGGGGGCTTGACTCCCCTTTCGGGGGATATTGTTCAGGGTGAGGCCGGCGGGGCGAACTGGTGGCGGCGGGAGGGGCTGTACCCGCCTGTCTGGGGCCTCACCTTTGCTAGCCGCTTCTTTGTTCCGTCTGCCGGGATCTGTCAGGGGAGGGCCCGGCCAGCAAGCCGCCTCGCCACCGCGGCCCCCCTATCTCCTCCGTGGAGCATTGTCGGCCAACTCTGCACGCCGCCCCCATCCGTGTCGGCGGAGCGCTGCAATCCGACAAGCAGCCGGGCTCACCAGCTGGACTCCACCCGTCCGCAGGCCTTTCCCCGTCCTCGGGCGCTCGGCCGCGGCTCCGATGCGGCCCGAACTCCGGTCCCCCGGGGACGGCGAGATCCGTTCTTTCGTGCCGGCGTATCTCGGGGGGGTCACCGGTCGATGGCAGCACAGCGATTCTGCCTGGGGGGCCTGGGGGGTCTCAATCCCCTTAAAAGGCCCAGTCCTGGTGGGAGCTTGGCACTAGGCAGCCATTACCTCTGCGCCCCCTGGTGGTCTGCCCACCTACACATTTAAGTGTACACCCATTCACAAAACACTCATACATGCACATGTCATGAGGTTGAGGGGAGCCCTATTACTTCAAAAGAAATTGGGCCTCATTCTGAGTCCGTCGGTAACCCTGCCGATGCTACTGATAGGTTGCTGCCTGACTCAGAATGATTTACCGGCGCCTGACTTCCCGGTGCCCTGGCATCCCGGAAAGTCAGGCACTGGTAAATTGTAGATCCCCATTTCCATAGAATTGCATAGGACTCTATGGGAATGGGGAACATGGAAGCACCGCACCATTGTTAATGGTGTCGGTGCTTCTGTGACTGTCTGCCTACTGTGGCCGCTGTGCCCGGCAGGGGCCGACCTGTTGGGCACAGCGGCTCCGGCAGGCAGACCTATAGTATGCTGGTCCGGAAACAACGGTGGCTATAAGCTTACTGGCACTGTTGTTTCCGGACCGCCATACTTTTAATCAAGCCCATTGTTTCTCTTTTTTTTTAAGTCACTCTGACTTCAAAAAGAAATAATTTCCGTTAAGGACCGAACCATAACGGAAATAATTCCTTTATGAAGGCACAGTGACTTCAAAAAAAGTGAAGTCATGGAGCTCCCCCATCCATGTTACTGAAATAATCTCTTCATGAAGGCAGAGGGAATTCTAAAAGAAACTGTAAAAAAAAAAATTACATTTTCATTTTTTTCGTTTTTTTAACAAAGTGGGCTCCCTCCAGGTCATGTGCTAGCGCCCCCATCCCTCCTGCGGGGCCCCCCATTACGCCAGTGCCTGCAGTAACAATGTCTCACCTTAGGGGGTACTTCTTCTGCTTCTTCTTAATTATTGGGTAGTGGGCGGACCCACAGGCGCTTCCCCATCCTAAAGGATGATGTGCACCAGACCCACCAATCAATACTTGTCTCACATAAACTCACAACTCCTCCCACCGCCCCATAAGTGTCCAGGGAGTGTACAGCAAGGTACGGCCGGTTGCTAGGAGACCGAGATCGACAGGACACAAGAACCAATGGCTGTGGTGGAAAGGCAAGTTTGACCGTTAGGACTGACAGTTGGTTGCCTGAGAGAGAAGGTGGGCGGAGCCTGCGAAGAGCGGTTTGCTTTCTGCTAAGGGAGGAAACCTATGTCTCAAGATGAGGTGCTTCTCCCTTGTGCAAGCTCCAGGCGCTATAATGCCACGGAGGTCACGAGAGGGGTCATCCCTGAGGACATACATGGGGGTGTAGGGGGGCTTCCAGATGATTCCGGAGTGTTTCCGCCGTTTGGGGGTGTCTGACAACGCCAACCACAAGGCCCATTCTGTGCATTATCAAGGGGTTTTCTTTAATGTGCCCTCAGCAATCATTCCTGTTGGGCGGAAGATTTATAGCAGAAAGAGGGTTAATAGGGTGTGAATCCCCAAAATATCCCGCCTGCATTTATAAGGTAATGGCTGGCACGTGGAAGGCAGCGTGGGCTTGTCTGTAGTGTCATCCTTCCACCTTATGCCATGCACTCACATTTCTGGGGGTGCCTGTGGCGTTGCCCCGTGAGGGGATACGCACGCGGCGGCGTGACGTTGCACGTCGCCGCGTGCGCCTTAAATAAACGGGGCGTTCCCGGCCGCGTCAGAGCGACCGGGGAGCCCGAAGCGTGCAGACGTGTTGGTGTCCCATCTGTGCATGCTGGGGCTCGCGGGCACGCAACGGGGGCACCCAGAGACCCCCAACAGTGGCGACGAGTGTCGGATGCCCGGGCCCGGCGGTGAGCGCAATCCCGGAGTAATTTTTCATTTCGTGTGAAACATCCGCGGATGTTTCGCATCACGCCGAGGCCGCGGACCACACGCGGCTGGCGGCCATCTTGCCCACGAGGTGGAGAGTCTTCTAACGGCTCCGGTTTGGAGCAGGAAGACAATCCAAACCTAATTTTTGGATCAACTGACTGCAGGCAGTATAACCTGCAGGCCCATGCCAAGATTTTGTCATTTTGGTGAATTTTCAGGCGGTGACGTCGTGTTGTAGCTGGAAGATGGACTGAGGTGGCTGGGCCTTCTCAGCCCATTCCTTTTATAGCTCAATTTTTGGAGACTTTTGTTCACGGATTCTCTTCAGGACCATCTTCAACCCCTTCATCATCATCACGTGGGGGACGACACTCCAGCTTCTGCGGCCCACGTGGACACCAGGCGCCTTAAGGTACTCTCCTTCAACCCTTTCATCATCACGTGGGTGGTGGCAGTGTGGGGAGTGGTGCAAGTTGCGGCCCTTAGAATTGGAACAAGGGTGCCTGTGCGCTTGCGCCTAGGAGTGATCCTGGTGCCCTGGAGGGTGCGACTGCCACGGCTTCGGAGGAGTCGCAGGATGAAGATCTAACAGACCTGTTCCAGCAGAACCCCCCACAGTACATCCCACACTCGACGACGTCTGGACTGCCTGTACAACCGGTGGGTGCAGCCCCCCCTCCTATCCAACCACCACCCCTGGCCATGGCCCAAGCCAGGGCGCAAGCGGCCTTGCAGCCAATTCCGGAGTTTGATGCTACGGGCCCTCCATCCAGTCTAGGGCCACGATGGAGGAGATGGATCGCAAGGCTAGATATGTACTTTCGGGCCGCCCAAGTCACGGACGACGACAGCATGGTGGCCACAATGCTATACTCCGCAGGGGTGACTGTGCAGGAGATCTTTGAATCTTTGACTCCAGCGGGTAACACGTATGATCAGGCCAAAGCAGCCCTCCTGGCGCATTTCATCCCCCTTGCCAACGTGGACTTTGAAAGGTTCGTCATGCTGTCGGCCAAACAGAAGGAAGAGGAGACGCTTGACACTTTCTATGGCCGCCTGCGCCGCCTGTCACAAGGGTGTGCGTGGGGGGATGCGGAGGACATGATAAGGACCATGCTGATCCAGGCGTGCTCGTCAGGCAAGCTGAGGCGACAAGTCCTAAGAGAGCCCGGACTCACTCTGGCCAGGATTCTGGAGCTCGGGAGGTGCCATGAGGTGGCGGAGGCTCGAGCCAACAAAATGGAGGCCGGTTCCCGCCCGGCGAAACCGGAGGAGGTGTGCGCCATCTGGCGGGGCGGCAGAGGGGTGCGAAAACCCGGTATACCTCCCAGAGACAGAGCGGGGAAGCCGGTAGAATCGTGCCAGAAATGCGGATATGATCTCCCCCACTCATCGGAGTGCATGGCCAAAGGAAAAGTTTGTGGACGCTGTGGGGTGCCTGACCATTTCTCGAGGGTGTGCAGGGCGACTCTGCCTGTACTCATCCCGAGAGGGCAGCCCCGTCTGTGGGCCCCGCGGCAGTACCGCCCGCCGAGGGTAGCTCAGGTGGAACAGGTGGAACCAGAGGAGGCCCCGGCGGAAGAAGAAGTGGAGGAGGAGGAGGATGAGGAGAACATCTTCTTCGTCTCCAGCATGGAGGTCCTCAAGGGAAGGAGCAGAAGACAGCCGAGGTGTGTCGTGGAGGTTAACTGCTCGCCAGTCCCTGTGCTAGTCGACACGGGAGCCTCTGTAAATGTCATGGCGAGAGGACATTATGCTGCGCTTGACCCAGCCCCGAGACTGGCGACACCAAGGGCCCGTATCTTCGCATTTGGTGGGCGGGAGCCCTTGCCACTCGATGGGGTGTTCGTTGCCAAGGTGGAACACGACGGGTCGAAGATCAGGGCCCGCTTCTATGTGACTCCGGTGAGCAGCAACACCCTGCTCAGCTGCGCGGCAGCGGAGGCCCTTGGTATAGTCAGCTTCGCCTATTCAGTATACTTGGAGGACATCAACGACCTGCTCGACAAGTATGCTGACATCTTCAAAGGGATCGGGAGGATGAACGGCGACCCCGTGAGGCTCCACATCGACGAGTCGGTACAGCCCATAGCCCTGAAGCACAGGCGGATCCCATTCCATCTAAGGGACCAGGTGGACAAGGAACTCGATAACCTGGTGAACCTGGACGTAATTGAAAAGGTGGAGGGCCCCACACCCTGGGTATCCCCCATTGTCGTGGCGAGGAAACCTAAACAACCGGACTCTGTCCGAATCTGTGTGGACATGCGGTTGCCCAACAAGGCTATCAGGAGAGAACGACACCTGACCCCGACGATTGATGACATCATTGCGGAAGTGCAAGGGGCCCGTTTCTTCTCGAAGTTAGACTTACGGGCTGGGTATCACCAGGTTGTTCTACACCCAGAGTCCCGTTATATAACGACTTTCACCACCCACAGGGGACTCTACAGGTACAAGCGTCTGAGCTTTGGAGTGTCGTCTGCAGCTGAGGTGTTTCAGAACTTAATCCGAGGCGCTCTCGCAGACCTGGAGGGCGTCCTGAACATTAGCGACGACATTCTGGTCTTTGCGAGGACTGAATCAGACCACCTGAAACGCCTAGCCAGGACTCTCGAGAGGCTGCAATCGCTGGGGCTCACCCTCCACAAGGACAAGTGTGAGTTCCTCCGCCCGACCATTGAGTTTTTTGGGTTCATCTTCAAGGAGGGCGGGGTGTCTCCTGACCCCAAGAAGGTTCAAGACATCAAGGCAGCACGACCCCCTGAGTCCGCATCAGAGGTGCGGAGCTTCCTCGGAATGGTGACGTACTGCGGGCGATTCATCAAGAATCTCGCCTCGAGGTCGGAACCTCTGAGGGCTCTGACGAAAAAGGACACTATCTGGCAGTGGGGCCCGTTAGAACAGGCAGCATTCGAGGACATCAAAGGTGCACTAACAGCGGAGGACACCGTGGCTTTCTTTGACCCTGCCTTGGAGTCGGAGATTGTTGTGGACGCCAGCCCGTTTGGCCTTGGGGCGGTCCTCACCCAGGTGAGCAGAGACGGAGGAATGAAGCCCGTGGCCTATGCGAGCAAGGCCCTCTCCGAGACCGAGCAGAGGTACTCTCAGATTGAGCGAGAGGCCCTGGCGGTTCTGTGGGGCTGCCGGCATTTTCGGTTATATGTGCTGGGGAGACCTGTGACAGTGGTAACAGACCATAAACCACTGATCCCAATCATGGCCGGATCCTCCTCCAAACCACCAGCCAGGATCGAGCGATGGATGCTGGCCCTCCTAGAATATGGCGTTAACCTTATCTACAGGCCAGGGGCCAACAATGCGGCGGACTACCTGTCCAGGCATCCGGTGGGCGGGGACGGGCCCGCCCAAGAGTCGTGTGCTGAGGAGGCCGATGATCACGTGAGCATGGTGGTCGAGAGTGCTACCCCCAATGCGATGCCGCTCCCCGAACTGGAGACCGCAGCAGCCAATGACGAATGCTTCCGCATCCTGCGAAGCTCAATGCAATCGGGGTCCTGGAAGACCGTGCTGGAGTTGGTGGCCGGGCGCACGCAGGAGGCCAAGGTGACCCTCGAGCAACTCTGGAAGGTGAGGGATGAACTGTCCTTCACGGAGTCGGGTCTGTTGCTGCGGGGTGATCGCCTGGTGGTGCCGGGCTCCAAGGTCCACGAAGTCATCAACCTGGCGCACCAGGGACACCAAGGGGCCGCCAAAACGAAGGCGAGGTTGAGGCTGAAGGTGTGGTTCCCCGAGCTGGAGAAGAAGGTGGACAACTTCGTAGCGGCCTGTGTATGGTGCCAGGCGGCTTCCCCAGTACAACGGGAGCCCGAGATCGAGGTAATGCCACGGGGGACCCGCCCATGGGAAGTTGTGCATGCGGACTTCGGATCCACTGCCGTGGGTACTCATTTCCTAGCCATCGTCGATGAGTACTCGCGATACCCGGAGGTGGAGTTCGTTGAGTCGGTGGCCTTCGAGCACGTGGTGGGCGCTGTGGAGAAGATCTTTGCCACCCATGGGTTCCCTGTGACCCTGTGCTCGGACAATGGATCCCCATTCCAGAGCGCGAGGTTCTCGGAATTCCTCGAGAGCTGCGGAGTGGCCCACCGGAAGGTGTCCCCGTTGTGGCCCCGCGCGAACGGGGACGCAGAGAGGCTGATGAGGACATTAAACAAGACGTTCCGGATAGCTCAGGGACAAGGTCAGCCTCTCCAGCGGGCGCTATACCAGTTCCTAAGAGTGTACCGCACTACCCCACATGCTTCAACTGGGGTGGCTCCGGCTGAGGCTCTGTTCCGCAGGTGCCCCCGAGGTCTCCTCCCGGAGGTGCAGGAGAAAGTACCCGGGGTAATAGACGACCAACGGGTGGAAGCGGAGCGGCTGGCAAGGACCAGTCAGGAAAATCTACGGAGGGGCCTTCGTCCGCAGCGGCTGGAACCGGGCGACGAAGTGTTGATTAGGAACCGGCATCCTCATGGGAAACTCTCGCTTCCATATGAGCCCGAGCCGCTGGACGTAGTGGCGGTGAAGGGGTCGATGGTGACGGCCTCGGATGGGAAGTCGGCCGTCACCCGGAACGTGAGCTTCTTCAAGAAACTGGGGGACTCTCGGACTGAACTCCCGCCTGACCCGGATGAGACGGTCCTCCCGGATGAAGACACCCCCTGGGGGGAATTCGTGGGGTCACCAGCACGAGACACCGGGGCGGCCGGGAGTCCGGCGACTGAGGTAGGTGGGAGGTACCCCCAGAGGGCTGGGCGAGGGAGACCTGCCTACCTCGGAGACTATGTGCTGGGGCCGATTGACTGGGCTCCGGAGTGAAGGGGATCCGGGAGGCTGTTAATAAATGGGGGCCTGGGGCTTGCGAGTTATAGATGCCAGTGTGGGTAGTAATGTGTTTGATGTGTTTTGTTGTTATTGTTCCTCCCCGAAAAAGGAGGAGTGTGGCGTTGCCCCGTGAGGGGATACGCACGCGGCGGCGTGACGTTGCACGTCGCCGCGTGCGCCTTAAATAAACGGGGCGTTCCCGGCCGCGTCAGAGCGACCGGGGAGCCCGAAGCGTGCAGACGTGTTGGTGTCCCATCTGTGCATGCTGGGGCTCGCGGGCACGCAACGGGGGCACCCAGAGACCCCCAACAGTGCCGACCAGCCCCACTGCGCGTTCAAGTCTCAGGGGAGGCTGGTTGCACTCGTCCCCTGCCTGGTCGCCCAAAAAGTAGGGCCAAGACTCTCTTGCACACCCTGAGGCTGAGCGGGATGTAGGGTTTTGTGCAAAAGGGGCGCCACTCATGATGGAGCACCCACCTCACAGTATGGCTGCTGTGAAGCTGAAGGCGGTCTAAAGACCCCAACCCACCCACGGGAAAAGGCAGAACACGGATTGCTCGCAGAATTGGAGAAGAAAACCGCGAGTGGGGCCAACATATGGACAATGTGTACATGCTTCCAGAGAAGAGTAACGTGTTCACCAACAGCTAGCTCCCTTTTATTCCTCACACGGTCCTCAGAAAGTCTACAATACGCCCAGCTTCTTTGCAGATACAAGGAGATATTTCACCCTGTCACCCATTATTTTGGTATAAACATTTTTGTACATTTTTAAAGGCTGATTTGTTTTAGGATAAACACTGCCCTTGGTATTTACTGTGTCCATAAACCTTGATTTACAGCAAATCCCAAGTTTACGTAGAAGCCTTTTTTGCCGCGTGACTAACCGAGACCAGCGAACATCTTGACCCCGCTGACCCCACAAGCGCGGACATCTTGACCCCGCCGACCTCAGAGGCGGGACATCTTGACCCCGCCGAACCCAGAGGCGGGACATCTTGACCCCACATCTCCCTGATGAGCGCACAGCTTGACCCCTATGTCTCCCAGATGAGCGCACAGCTTGACCACTATGTCTGCCATATGAGCTCACAGATTGACCCCTACGTCGTCCAGATGAGTGCACAGCTTGACCCCTACGTCTGCCAGATGAGTGCACAGCTTGACCCTGTCTCCCCTGATTTGGGGGCTAGCCTGGAGTCCTCCGCTCTGTGTCCAGCTAAGTGCGTGTGCGTTCTCTTCCTGCTCGGATGTGATTGGTGCTCTGCTGTGAAGGGATCTCCAAACAGACGCCTCCAACGAACTCGCTGCCACGTTTCCCAGTTTCATGCCTGACACCCCGAGCCAGTCCTGCCTTTAGCTTCCAATTGCCTGCTGGAGCTTGTAGTTTCGTTTTCCCCTTTGCAAGAGTGGACCTACAAGCCCCAGCATGCAGCGTGACTAGCTCAAAGATTCCACATAGAACTGGGAAACTTTCGGGGGGGGGACGGGGCGGCGGGGGTGACATTATCAAGCCCCTTTTGTTTGTTTCAAAATAGAGACCTTTCTATGCACGTTCATTTTTTCCCATGTCTTTAAAATAATGTGATCTCAATTCGAGGGATGGTGGGTGGGGGGTGGGGATACACCTTGTGAGGGGCTATAGACTGTCTTTAATTTTTGGCTTTGTTGCTTGTCCTCGCTGTGCAGTTTCAGCCCCTCCCCCCATTTTCTTTCCCAGTGAGAGTAGCCAAAGTGGTGTTAGAGCCCAGACCCTGCTCACCTCAGACCCCTCCTCCCGGAGAGCTGGGTGATATGATATATGATACGATAGGTTATTTATCAAACCTGTGTTGCTCCGCGTCGTCTCCCTTCCAAGCCTGAAAAACTGATTGGCATAAACAGATGGAATGGGTTTCATGGCTGGGGTATCTCAACCTGGAGGCAGCAGGGCCTGCAGCGCGGCTGGAAGCTCCTTGAAGATGATGATCGATTTGAATGGCTTTGGGGGGTCATTACAGTTTTGCCAGTGCAATAACATTGCTGGTGATTTAACCCCAGCCAAGAGCAGAAGCCAAATCAGGCCCCTACCGGCAAATGAATACCGGAATTCCGGCAGTCGCCTCCATGGAGTTCACCCCGTGGAATGGGGATTTGCCGGCGTTTCTGCCAGCTGGAAGGGGGCGGAAACGGTAGGGTCAGTTTGCGGGAATCCCACCGGAATTCCCAGCGGGATACCGGCAAACTCATAGTGACCCCCCTTGAGTCCTAAGATATGTCACTTTCTATGTTCCAACGTGGGCCACTAGAATCATGTTCTTAGGCTCATTCTGGCTAAGGAGCTACTGAGCAGGATGGGGCCTCCTATTTGGTTCTCTCCCAGGTCCTTCTTGGGCGCATAATTGAGTCTTGTTCAGTGGTTTCCACTTGGCGTAACATGTCTCACATATTTTAATAACATCCTGACCGCTAAATCACCCATTTAATGATCTCCATGCTGTCTCCTTGTTATCTGACACCCTACTCGTCTGCTCTTCCTGTGTCCCTGCTCTGCAGTGTCTCCAGCTTTACCCCTGGGCCAATTTGGGTGGGCTACAGAAGGATCTGATAATGGTCCAGGAGGGCTTCTTTTGGTTCAATTGTGTTGGACATATATGTCATTGCGCTGCCCTCACCTTCTTATGTTGTCGCTGTGTAGCCTGTGGATCACCGCTAGCAACAAACAATGGGCCTCATTACAAGTATGGCGGAGCAGGACTACAGAATTGGCGGTAATGGAATTTCCACCTCTTTTCCCGCTCTGCCAGATTACAGGTATGGTCCTGGAGGTAAACCCTCCAACTCTCTGCTGAGAAAGTGGCAGAATCGGTGGAATTACCCTATGGACTAGAAAAAAATGGGGATTTACTCAACCACTGCCACTTGTAATCCAGCTGTAATTCATTTTAGTGGTATCCGCCCAGATACCACCAAACTCGTAATGAGGTCCAATGCATTTTAATGACTGTCTATTGAAGCACACAGATGCATGGATGTAAATATAGAAGTGCAAGGCAGTGCTAAGGGCGTGGCATAGTTTGGTTGGTTTGATTCATTCATTGGCATAAGGTGTGTCGCCTCTTCGGGAGCACCCTTCTGAAAGCCCATTTCAGAATCCACCACTGATCCTTTAGCCACCCATCGAAGATGTTATTGATTTATATTCATTTGGGGAGTTACGGTTTTGTATTCTTTTGTTGGTGGTTTTTGGGGCAGGTGAGCTCTCTGTATTGTGGGGGTCCTTCATATTCTGCTTTCAGCCAAGCTACGCCAGTTCCGCTTTTAGTTTTCGGACCTTGGGGTCGTGGTTTAAGGCGACGCATTGTGGTGAAACACAAGGTTCAGAAGGTTGTCCTTTTGAGTTCATGCCTCTCCTCTGCAGGAATAGCCTAACTTTTAGTTTATATAATAGTGACTGTAGTTTGTGAAGGAATTGTGAACTTTCCGCGTTTCAGGGGTGTATATGTCAAACAACCTTTTTTATGGGTTTTATTAAACATTCCCTTTAAATAAGACACCCCTAACCCCAGGGAGCAGCACTGGCTGCCCCTTCCAACATGCATCATGCTCTAGATTGCCTGCATCACCTAACAAGCAGTCACAACCAAAACACACTCTACTTGGCCGAGAACCACCCTCTATGGGGCCAGAATTCCAACAGAAGCCACAACCTCACCAAGCAGAACACAAAGAAGTACAAGAGGGGAACTCAGGATACAGCCTTTTCCTGCTATGGCCCGGGTCTTTAGAACAAGTTACCAACACAAGACTGGACCCCTCCATCATGCACTTCAGGAAGGACCTGTAGACCCTACTCTTCACAGAGGATCTCACCATTGATCCACCCCTTCTGAGTCCCCCGCTCCTTTTACCCACCCCCGCTCTTCTGCTACTCCTGCACTGTGTCTTTTTGAACAGTGCTCCTTGTTTGCCAGCTAGATTCTTGATTTATAAAGCCCACACATAAATGCATAATACTGCTTCCATGAGGCGATTCAGGAAGTGCTGCGGCACCCGATACCTTTCTTGCCGGCAAACGTCCCTGTATTGTGTACCTCGCTGTTCAATGTCCCTCAAGAACAGGCAATTTATTTCCAGTTCATGTTTTAAAAATGTGACCTTTTGTACCTATAAACTAAGAGTTAATTCCAGATCTCAAAGGAAAGTTGCTAAGAAAGGGATCACCATCCCTTTGGAGTATGAAAGTATATTCTCTGCATGTCAGACCCTGCTATCGATCAAGAGTTCAGGTTTTGAACACCCAACCATAAGTCATATTTTCCTTATTATTTCTGTAATTCTGTGTCTAACCATGTCTAGGCCATGCTTAAAGCGACATTTTGAGCCATAACACAAGCCACGATGGAAAAGCATTCATATTTAGTTGCTGCAAGACTTGCTTTTGCAAAGTTGGAGTACAGTACATCAGAGATGATTTTCAGTAGTCTGGGCTGGACACCAGCGACCTTGAGTCTCGAACACCACAGCCCTCTTGTATAAACCAAAGCCGTCCACTGCTATATAGGCTCGCCAACCTGATGAGGCAGGTAGTTTCCTTTTAAGGTGACTCTGATTTCTTGGCGAAGGTTGATCAGTCTTGATTTGAGGTAGAGGCAATGACAATGATTTCAGCTTTTTTTCAGATAATGAACACCCCAGAAATATGATGTCTCTATGGGCTATCTTAGCCTGCTTAAAACTGAAAATGTGGCCTTCAGCTGCGAGTGTTCTTATGACTAAGGCCACCTTCTCCAAGTCATCATCTGCACAGCAGATGTCGTCTAGATATGTCCAGCATGTCTGTGTGACTTCTAACAGGGATTGTATTCTACTAGACAATATCCCAGGACTGTCTTAGATTGTCATCCATTCCCCAGATCCAACACAGCCTTATGTTTGTATCTGTGTATGTTACAGAAGTCCTGAATCATGCATGTCTGTGCATCCTCTGTGCGTGTATTAGCATTTAGGATTCTAAAGTCTATTACCAACCGATATGAGCCCTCGGGTTTGGATACTGGAAGTAATGCTGTATTGTAGGGGCTGGCCTGTCGGATCAGAACCCCTTGGTCTAACAATTGACCCACAAGTATTTTCAAAGGTGGTATAGCCTGTGCTTTCATTGGATATTGTCTCTGAGGCTTTGGTGTTGCAAATACTGGCATTTTATGTAGAAGGGAAACTTTGGCCAGTCTTACATGATTCTTAGATAACTGTGCGGCACCTAAAATAGCCCATGAGGCTGCATAGGGACTCCCTACATTTTCCCCATCTTCATCTGAGAAGCCGGTTTTATTGTGCTTCCCCTCTAGGGCTTTCCTTGACATATAGCCTGGGCCAATTATGTTCTGCTAAAAGGCGATCTTGCGTTTTATGTAAATGAGACAAAAATAGTGCCTCTATGTCCTTTGGATATTCCTCTTCAAGGTGAATTGTATCTATATACGCATTATTGTCCTTGTCCTGTGGAAGCAATAACCTCTACCTTTTGATTAGTAGGTATATGACGTAAAAGCTTTTTGGTTCTTTCTTTCAACATGGAGACTTGGGTGGTATTATCTTGTGAGTCTGGTTTGGAGTTCCTGCCATTATTGCCATTGTCCACTCTCCACGTTGCAGTTTGCATCCTTTCTCCTTTCTTCTCCTCCCTCCTGGTGGGCTTCTGCTCTCCCTCGGGTGCCTTGCTCTGTTTCTTCTCTTTCTCTGAAGGAGAAGGATAGTCTTCATCTCTGTATCTCTGTGCCTGTCTAAACTGAGCCCTATCTCTTAACGCCACTTCTGCCCTTAAAGGGGCTTCTATCCCAACTAGCTTCTTGCCTTGGACGGGTGCTTCCCTTCTACAGATAGTCTTCTGCTAAGAAAGCTCTCTCTTTCTTCTTCGGCAGGGGGCAATACTGGAAGCCTTGTCCTTCCCTTTCTGCCTCTGGGGTCTCTGCCTGGTTCCTGTCTGGTTCTAGTGGTACTAGTATGTGGTGCTCTTTTAGGGGTCTTATTCTCATCTGATTCCTTCCTTTGCCCTTCCACGGGGGTCTACCCAGGTGATCTCTCTATAGGGACCTGTAAGTAGCTGTTAGAATGGGACCAAACTGGAGTTTCCTTTCTTGGTCACTGGCGTCTGAAGACTTCTAGTCTCACGGACTCACCTTTTATTAGGGGCATCAGTACCCCTTCTACCATAGGATAATTGCCCCAGCTATTGCCAGCCCCAAACCCATAGTATAGCATTCAGATGTCTATACAATTCCTGAGCTAAAATGTGCTCCGGAAGAAACGATTCTGGGTGCTGTACAAATGATACGATATGATTGGTTATTTATAACGTGCTTAATACCCAGAGGTTTCTAAGCGCAGACCTGGGGATCGAAGGAGGAGACTCTCTATCTTGAACAACCTGATAGGTAGGCAATAACTGATGAAAATGTGAAGTTGACAATAACTCCAGAATCCTCCACGACATATGAAAACATGTCGATTTTTTTGGAAACCGAAATCCCAGAAAACACGGCTAGAAACAAACCCAAGCGTGAGTTCCATCGTGAACATGAAGATTTATGACGGTCCAAATTGCTCAAAACCCTGCACCCTTTTTGTTGGAACAGTAATCCTATTTTACACCTTACTGTGGATAAGTCTTCACACCTTTTTTGTCTTAGTTCTTTGGGAAGTTTTTTAATCCTACTTGAGATCCCAATGATCAGCCGACAGTTGAGCATTTCAACCTTATATACAGCTCATACTCCAAACCCAATGCACAAGAGGGAGGTGCGGGATGGTGATGTGTGAGGAGCCTCTATACAAATAAGCATATACCCACTAGAGTTAGGGAAATTCTGAACACTCCAGTATAAACCTACCGTCGACCTAGTATGTAACTCTAGGTTCAGATTTAATCTATGGGGTACCCGTGATGTTCTGTGGAGGTGGATATTGATTCCAATGGAGTGTAATTACTGCAAATACTGTTTATCAATGGAAAAAAGAGAAACCCTTCAACGTTTGTTGGTGGAATGTTGTGCTCTAAAGAATGTACAGTCAAGATGCTTTGATAATGTGTTTGTAATCCACACTGAGGTAACAAGTGATCATATATGGCAAATGTTGTTTGCTAATCCTAGGGAGAGGGTACATATAGCAATAGTACAATTTTTAAAAATGGTACTACCTTGAGTTGAAGATTCTTTTAAAGGCATGTTGACCAAAGAGTGAGATTTTTGATAGCGGCCTAATTAGGTATTTGTAAAGTTATGAGTTATGTGTGACCCGCGGCTATATTTAGTCCATTGTTTTATTTGATTTTAACACAGAATAGAAATGTTTATCTGAGTGAGGTAGGGGTATAGTTGTAAATGTTTATTGGTGTAGAGGCGCTGTTTGGGGTATTGAAATTGATAGATTTAATCTGTACTCTTGTATAATGATTAATATTAGTATGAATTTATACTATTGTGTTATGTTATACTACTTTTGTTGTATGTATATATGATCAATCATTGTTTATATTTGTCTAAATATTTGAAAAGTTGCGTTGGAACTAAACCAAATAAAAATAATAAAAGAAATAACTCTAGGAACCTACACTATTGGTGATAGAGGAATCTAGGCTAGTGACCACTGTAGGGACCTGCTGGGACCCAAGATAGAAGTGTTTGCTCAAGGAGCACTGTTAGATCCCAAGATGATCTAGAGAAGCTAGACGACACGGCAGGCCATGTATGTTTTGTGAAATATTTAGGCATCTTCCTTTTCTATAAGTGGAAACCTGTGCAGTGCTTAGGCACAACGCTCTGGGAGCATTGTCCTGTTCCTCTTTTGAACTCACCACCAGAATTTAAGATACAATTTCTTTGCGTACCAAAGCTCTAGGTGAAGGGAGGGCCTTTATCACAAAATGGACACATTTTCCCGCACATGCTACCGATGGCCGGTTTAAGTGGTGTATAATAAAGCAGTCTACATCACGACAGAACAAACATGGCAAGACACAGTTTCTCTTAACACATCATGGGGAGGCGTGTCTCTTGGCAAGTACATGGAACTGACATGCTAAATATAGCATGTAGAAATCCACATTTTATGTTTTTCTCCTGAATCACACTCATTTTGCAGTAATGTGTAGTTCAGACCATTTACCTGCGTATTCAGATTGGGAGATTTAGGCGGGAGGCTTCTGTTGGACAACAAAACAGCTTAACAAAGCAATAAAGGAAGGCAAATATGAGCATTTTACAAAAGCCTCAGACATTCCAGTAGACTGGCATCTTGGAGGCAATGAATGTCATTAAAAGAAGAAAGGTTTAAGCGTAGGGCCTTACACAGCTTGGGCATCACACAACATTTCACAAACCTTTGACATTTCCATAGGCAAATTATGTCAACTATGCAAGAACCTATATATGGGTTTGTTGGTGTAATAGACACATGTAGAAGGTTAGTTCATTGGTCACCAAACCTAGACAGGATAGGTCACCTAGAAAAGGCTAGGGCCAAAAGGGAGGTGAAAGAAGCTGAACTTCCCTGGAAACTGTCCTGAAAATCCAAGAACTTGCTAGACTGCCGATCGAGTTGAGGCATTTTGCAGCAAATGACAACTTCATTGCATCGCAGCAGGGAATCTACACGCTGAGAGATGTGGTAGTGGCCATGGTGCATATCATCAAAAAGGACTTGGAAACATTACAGGATGAGCAACAAGCAATGCCCGAACTTCTGAAGATCACAGACTTCATGAACACACTTGCTACAGGTGTTCCAGACCGGTCCACTATCTCATGGCCAGAGCAGCTGACAGACCTGGATCTATCAAGAGAAGCTCAAACACTGGCCTTTCCAGAGTCGACCTACACATTGCTGGGTGTACTCAAGGAGACATTCTATGGAGTATCAGAGTGGGACAAAGACTAATTTCCATGGACTCTGCATGGGATCCTAAGCATCCCCGTGCCAGCAGAAACACCTTTGTTGTTTGAAGAACTGCAGGCTTGGGGTGCCATGCATCGAGAAGACAAGCAATGGATGCAAACTCTTTATGAGATGCCCTATACTCACGCGTGTGTGACTAATGAGGATTCTATGGTACAACAATATTCCCCAAAGAACTGTATGGGAACACCCCCATACAACATGCCAGGACATCCTCGAGAGCAGCCCGTGTGAGCAGAATTCAAATCTCAACCAAGTGCATGCTGAGTGCAATTCAAATGGAAACCTTCCATAGTGAATCTCTGCTACTTCCTAAAGGATCTTACATTGTGCAGTTTATTTTTTATTTATTTTTTGCATTTTTAAAGCGCTCAGACAGCCCGCGGGCATCGAGGCGCTTTTACAGGAATTGATTTTTGTTTTTTAATTGCATAATTGTTTTTTTTGTTTTTTCTTAGTTGCATATTTATAACGCGCTTAAATACCCAGAGGTTTCTAAGCACGGACCCGGGGATCGAACCTGTGTTGCTTCGTGGCGTCTTGCTTGCAAGGTGACCGCGTTGCCACTGAGCTGTCCTGCGGGGATGAAGTTGAATGCTTTATGCTGTGGTGTGCCTGTGGGGATTGCCAGCTTGATCACAGTCCCCAAGGTGGTAATGTGTTGCAACATTGTTTTTCATCCACCAGTGTGGACCGAGCTAGTGCTATTGAAACAGCCTGAAGTGAAGCTATCACCTCTGAAGTTCCTGCAACTATCACTGAAACTGGCATAGCTTCTGGATATGAAGATACACATCATTAGCACCACAGAGGCGTTCATAGAAGCATCATCTGGGACACTGCAGTTTGCCAAAGACCAACTGGAGATGTGATATGATATGATAGGTTATTTATAACACGCTTAATACCCAGAGGTTTCTAAGCGTGGACCCGGGGATTGAACCTGTGTTGCTCCGTGTTCTTTCGCTTCCAAATGGAGCACGTTGGTCCTAAGTTATCCTCCTGAGACAAGTTATCAAAGTAGATTAAATCCTTATTGGAAAGATCCACTTCAACAAATGGGAGGTTCAATCGGGGATTCATTACGGACTGGCTGACAAAGACATTCTTCTCTTTCAATCCATTGCAGAGTATTCTGGACTTATCTGGAAACATAGGCCCGGGGATCACACCTGTTTTCTACATCCTCGCAGGTGGGTTTATCCTGATCATCTTTTTACTTCACTGTGACAGGTAGCAGTGAACTTGTTCAATGCACCAAAGCTGTACACTGAATAACAGAAGAAAACCGTCTGGAACCTTTAATGGGTTGTGCTTCTACTCATCCCTGATTCATCAGCGATCATCAGCAGCTGAGGATTGTCTGCTGACCAGTATCTGCTGCAATTGGCTCTTCTCAAGAAGAAATATTTATGTTTCAATATTTGGTAACTAGTGAACATTCTAAGTGAATATATTTGAACAAATACGTATTCTGCCATGTTGTACATGCTGTTCTGTCTCTTCGCTCTTATTCAATGATACCTATAATGCTTCCACGGCTTGTTCTACGGTTCGTGGGGGGTAACAATAATATTTAGTAAAATGCAACTCAAGTTAAAGTACAGTATAGTAGAGCCTTTTTCAATAGTCTGGGCTGAGCACCAGCAACCTTGAGTCTGGCACACCACAGTCATCTTGTATAAACAAAGCCCAATCACTGCTCTATGGCTTTTTCTAGTAGAAGAGCCAATGTGCTAGCAAATAGAAAATAAGAGATAACATGGCACTGAGGAGGGGAACTACAAATCTCCGTCCGAGCTGTAGCTTCTATCTGCTAACACTTGTGTTGGAAAGATTCCTAGTGTTGGATGTGTTTCATCGATACCACTGCTATGGAGTAGTTCTCTCCCTCCTGTATGAGCAAACAACTTCCGTGATTGCAGATGTGGAACAGTGAACACCCAAAGAGTATGACTAAAAAAGCTCCCGGCCTTGCACACAGCTGTTCAGGGGGCACAGCTAGCAAGGGGCAGGTGGCTGGAAGACTGAAGAGAGAGCACAGGGCCTTCCCAGAAGGGAGGGGCAACTCACAAATTTTTCCTGAGCTGGATTTTAAAGCCACTAAACTGGATTATGGCTGTTTTTCTACGGAACAGCTTTGTTTTTCCCCCCGAAGGCAAATCAACTCACCACCTAAGAACAGACACCTTATTTCAGATTGGCTATATGCTGGTACCATTAGGCACACAGGACATGTAATTATTTTTGAAGCATTTTATCCTATTTTAGAAGCTTTTTCAATGATGCATTAATAGGTGGATTTGTGATATTTTAGGAATTTTTCAATTTTTCAATGTTTCCTTGAATTGTGGATATTCCCAGAAATCCAGTCTTCTCCAGCCCTCTGAACTCTCTACCTTCTAAAGTTAGTGAGTATGTGAGGCCTTTAACCCTTCATTTGATATGATATGATATGACATGGCATTTATAATGCACCTATACACAAGTGTTTCAAGGTGCGATGAGGCAAGGGAGCGGAAAAAGAGGGAAGACAGAGACAGCGATCCTACTAGGCCAGGTGTCATTCAGATCGCGCAAGTGCATGGGAGGGGGGAAGGGCAAAAAGTGAGAGGGGAAAGGGGAAGGGGCAGTGCAGTACATAGGATAACAGTAAAATAAATAAAGACAAAAATAAAAAATGAATAATAAATAAAAGTGTCACCAGCAGGTGGCAAGTGCAAGGGTAACTGTAGACATCAGGTGTCTAGTGATAATAGGGTCTGTAGGGAAACAGAAAACAGTCCCCGAATGCAATGCTTGCCAGGGGGTCTGTGCAGGAGTGCAACTGGTGGGGACGGGACCTGGGCCCAAGATCAGAGAGTAGCCAGGAGATTAGCAGGTGAGAGGAGGAGAGAAAGCAGAAGCTAAGAGGAAGGTCCTGAGGTTCTTCCAGAACTGCAGATGGTTCTCCTCAAGTTTCAGAGAGGCAGAGAGGCTGTTCCAGAGGGAGGCCCCTGCAGAATGAAGGGATCTACCACCAACTCACTGCTTGGAGAGGCGACTGACCCTGTGGGAGGTGGAGGCTGATGGGAGAAAAGCTCGAGAAGGTAGATTTTTAGGAAGAGAGAGTTGAATGTATTGAGGCCTCAGGCCCCAGAAGGCCGTGTGGACAATGCAGAGGGTCTTGAACTTAATCCTTGCTGCCACTGGGAACCAGTGCATAGATTTCAGTTGTGGGGAGATACGATCCCTGGGCTTGAGGCCAAGGACAAGTCTCACAGTCCTGTTCTGGATGAGTTGCAGAGGGCAGAGAGTAGAGGCAGGCAGATTTAGGAAGAGGCTGTTGCAATAGTCCAGCCTAGAGAGAACCAGGGCTTTGGAGACAGTGAGCTTCTGGAGGAAGGAGAGGAAAGGAAGAAGACCTCTGAGGATTGTGAATGGTATTGAGGTATTGATTGAGGCAGATGCTTCTATGAGATTGCCTATCACGATTTGGAGAGGCAGGAGCTAGATTGTCTATCATGTTCTGTGAGCTGCCTATGGGGAGGCTGGTAGTTGGACTCTGATTTCTTGGGGAAGGTTGATCAATCTTAGTCTTGATTTGAGGTATATGCTGTGACAATGATTTCAGCTTTTTTTAATGACTTTTTGCATTTTAAGTGTGCTGTGTTTAGTGACGATAAGAATGGCAATGTGTCTTTATTACACATTTCTCATAATTAAAAGATTTATTTTTTTCATGCAAGTGTAGGAAGCATGCATTGCCTGTTCATTACTGAGTGATAAATATTTCAACACAAACTTAAATAATGCAGCGTCTAAATGCATTCTCTATTGATGAGTTATATATGGTATATCTGTCAAGACACATTTGATGGCTTAGTAGATGCTGTCATCAGGGGACCAGCAATACAATTATATGTGACATTGGGAAACCCTCCATGTGCTAATGAATAAGTAGCAGTCACCCACTGCATGGGGCTGACCGCCTGCTCTCGTTACTGATGCACAATGGCAGGTATTTGCTTTTCCTTACCCCTACTTGTACCACAGCCCCTGCTGGGTGTTCTTGGACATGGGGGTTCGAGGGAAGGCTCTAGATGTAGGGATAAAAATCACGTCAAGTCAAATATTACCATTTCATCTTTGGTATTCAAATTCCAGTTCTCCATGGCATTTAGTTTTATGAGACTATTGGCATGAATACAAGTTTGAAAACATGCAGTATTTCTGAATAACAAACACTTCATATTTTATTGCTCAGCCAAACTACAGGTTTCCACTTACTATGCTGCCTGCAGGGTCACTCACCGTGAAGTGTCTGCCCAGGAGTCCTGTCTTACTATACTGCCAGCACGGTCACTCTCCATGAAGTGTCTGCCCAGGAGTCCTGTCTTACTATACTGCCTGCACGGTCACTCTCCATGAAGTGTCTGCCCAGGAGTCCTGTCTTACTATACTGCCTGCAAGGTCACTCTCCATGAAGTGTCAGCAGAGGAGTCCTGTCTTACTAGAATGCCTGCACGGTCACTCTCCATGAAGTGGCTGTCCAGGAGTCCTGTCTTACTATACTGCCTGCAAGGCCACTCTCCATGAAGTGTCAGCAGAGGAGTCCTGTCTTACTAGAATGCCTGCACGGTCACTCTCCATGAAGTGTCTGTCCAGGAGTCCTGTCTTACTATACTGCCTGCAAGGGCACTCTCTATGAAGTGTCAGCAGAGGAGTCCTGTCTTACTAGAATGCCTGCACGGTCACTCTCCATGAAGTGTCTGTCCAGGAGTCCTGTCTTACTATGCTGCCTGCACGGTTTCTCTCCATGGAGTGTCTGCCGAGGGGTCCTGTTTTACTATACTACCTGCATGGTCACTCTCCATGAAGAGTCTGCCCAGGAGTCCTGTCTTACTATACTGCCTGCACGGTCTCTCTCCATGGAGTGTCGGCCCAGGAGTCCTGTCTTTCTATACTGCCTGCAGGCTCACTCTCCATTAAGTGTCTGCCCAGGAGTCCTGTCCTACTATGCCGCCTGCACGGTCACTCTTCATGAACAGTCTGCCCAAGAGTCCTGTCTTACTATGCTGCCAGCATGGTCACTCTCCATGAAGCATCTGCCCATGAGTCCTCTATTACAATGCTGCCTGCACGGTCACTCTCCATGAAGCGTCTGCCCAGGAGTGCTTTCTTACTATACTACCTGCACGGTCACTCTCTATGAAGTGTCTGCCCAGGAGTCCTGTCTTACTATGCTGTTTGCCTGGCCGCTCTACATGAGGTTTCTGCCCAGGGGTCGTATCTTACTATGACGCCTGCATGGTCACTCTCCATGAAGTGTCTGCCCATGAGTCCTGTCTTACTATAATGCCTGCACGGTCACTCTTCAAGAAGTGTCTGCCCTGTATTCGCAAAGGATTCCTGTCTCACTATACTACCTGCATGGTCACTCTCCATATGAAGCGTCTGCCCAGTAGTCCTGTCTTACTAAGCTGCCTGCACGGTCACCCTCCATTAAGCATCTGCCCAAGAGTCCTGTCTTATTTTACTGCATGCATGGTCACTCTCCATTTGAAATGTCTGCCCAGGACTCCTGTCTTCCTATATTACCTGCATGGTCACTCCTCAAGAGGTGTCTGCCCACGAGTCCTATCTTACTAAACTACCTGCATGGTCACTCTTCATGAAGTGTCTACCCAGGAGTCCTGTCTTACTATACTGCCTGCACTGTCACTCTTCATGGAGTGTCTGCCCAGGAGTCCTCCCTTACTATAATGCCTGCATGGTCACGCTTCATGAAGTGTATGCCCTCTATCTGCCATGAGTCCTGTCTTACTATACTGCCAGCATGGTCACTCTCCATATAAAGTGTCTGCCCAGGAGTCCAGTCTTACTAAGCTGCCTGCACAGTCACTCTCCATGAAACATCAGCCCAGGAGTCCTGTCTTACTATAATCCTGCATCGTCACTCTTCAAGAAGTGTCTGCCCTGTATTCCCCCAGGAGTACTGTCTTACTATACTGCCTGCATGGTCACTCTCCATGAAGTTTCTGCCCAGAAGTCCTCTCTTACTAAGCTGTCTGCACGGTCACCTTCCATGAAGCGACTCCCCAGGAGTCTTGTCTTACTAAGCTGCCTGCACGGTCACCCTTCATTAAGCATCTGTTCAAGAGTCCTGGCTTGCTTTACTGCATGCACGGTCACTCTCCATATGAAGTGTCTGCCCAGGAGTCCTGTCCTCCTATGCCACCTGCATGGTCACTCTTCATGAGGTGTCTGCCCAAGAGTCCTGGCTTTCTATACTACCTGCATGGTCACTCTTCATGAAGTGTCTACCCAGGAGTCCTGTCTTACTATACTGCCTGCACTGTCACTCTTCATGGAGTGTCTACCCAGGAATCCAGTCTTACTATAATGACTGCACGGTCACTCTTCATGAAGTGTCTTCCCTCTATCTGCCATGAGTCCTGACTTACTATACTGCCAGCATCGTCACTCTCCATATAAAGTGTCTGCCCAGGAGTCTGGTCTTACTATACTGCTTGCACTGTCACTCTTCATGGAGGGTCTACCCAGGAGTCCTGTCTTACTATACTGACTGAGCGGTCACTCTTCATGAAATGTCTGCCCAGGAGTCCTGTCTTACTATGCTGACTGAGAGGTCACTCCTCGTGAAGTGTGTGCCCAGGAGTCATGTCTTACTATAATGTCTGCATGGTCACACTTCATGAACTGTCTGCCGTGTATCGCCCAGGAGTCCTGTCTCAATATACTGCAAGCACAGCCAATCTCCATATAAAGTGCCTGCCCAGGAGTCTGGTCTTACTATACTGCCTACCGTGTCACTCCCAAAGAAGCACCTGCCCAGGCGCCTCTCTTACTAAGCTGCCTGCAGGGTCACTCTCCATGAAACGTCTGCCCAAGAGTCCTGGCTTACTATTCTGCCTGCACAGCCACTCTCCATGAAGTATCTGCCCAGGAATCCTGTCTTACTAAGCTGAATGCGTGGTCACTCTTCATAAAGTGTCTGCCCAGGAGTGCTGTTTTACAATACTGCCTGCACAGTCACTCTTCATGAAGTGTCTGCCCAGGAGTCCTGCCTTACTATACTACCTGCACAGTCACTCTTCATGAAGTGTCTGCCCAGGAGTCCTGCCTTGCTATATTACCTGCACTGTCACTCTTCATGAAGTGTCAGCCCAGGAGTCGTGTCTTACTATACTGTCAGCACGGTCACTCTTTATGAAGCGTCTGCCCAGGAGTCCTATTTGATTATGCTGCCTGCACGGTTACTCTCCATGAAGTGTTTGCCCAGGAGTCCTGTCTTGCTATACTGCCTGCATGGTCACTCTTTATGAAGCGTGTGCCCAGGAGTCCTGTTTTACTAAGCTGCCTGCACGGTCACTATCCATGGAGTGTCTGCCCAGGAGTCCTGTCTTACTATACTGCCTGCACAGTCACTCTTCATGAAGTGTCTGCCCAGGATTCCTGTCTTACTAAGCTGCATGCACTGTCACCCTCCAGGAAGCATCTGCCCAGGAGTCTTCTCTTACTATACTGCCTGCATGGTCACTCTCCATGGAGCGTCTGCCCAGGAGTCCTGTCTTACTATACTGCCTGCACAGTCACCCTTCATGAAGTGTCTGCCCAGGAGTCCTCTCTTACTAACTAAGCTGCCTGCACTGTCACTCTTCATGAAGCGTCAGCCCAGGAGTCATGTCTTACTATACTACCTGCATGGTCACTCTTTATGAAGCGTCTGCCCAGGAATCCTATTTGATTAAGCCGTCTGCACGGTTACTATCCATGAAGTGTTTGCCCAGGAGTCCTGTCTTGCTATACTGCCTGCATGGTCACTCTTTATGAAGCGTGTGCCAAGAAGTCCTGTCTTACTAAGCTGCCTGCATGGTCACTATCCATGGAGCGTCTGCCCAGGAGTCCTGTCTTACTAAGCTGCCTGCACGGTCACCCTCCATGAAGCGTCTGCCCAAGAGTCCTGCCTTACTATACTGTCTGCAGGGTCACTCTCAATTAAGTGTCTGCCCAGGAGTCTTATCTTACTATACTGCCTGCACGGTCTCTCTCCATGGAGTGTCTGCCTAGGAGTCCTGTCTTACTATATTACCTGCATGGTCACTCTCCATGGAGAGTCTGCCCAGGAGTCCTGTCTTACTATACTGCCTGCACGGTAACTCTCCATGGAGTGTCTGCCCAGGAGTCATGTCTTACTATACTGCCTGCACGGTCTCTCTTCATGAAGAGTCTGCCCAGGAGGCCTTTTTTACTCTACTGCCTGCACGGTCACTCTCTATGGAGCGTCTGCCCAGGAGTCCTGTCTTACTATACTACCTGCACAGTCACTCTTCATGAAGAGTCTGTCCAGGAGTCCTGTCTTACTATACTGGCTGCACGGTCACTCTCCATGGAGTGTCTGCCCAGGAGTCCTGTCTTACTATACTGCATATACTGCCTGCACGGTCACTCTCCATGAAGCGTCTGCCCAGGAATCCTGTCTTACTATACTGCCTGAACGATCACTCTCCATGGAGCGTCTGCCCAGGAGTCCTGTCTTACTATACTGGCTGCACGGTCACTCTCCATGGAACGTCTGCCCTCCATGGAGTGTCTGCCCAGGAGTCCTGTCTTACTATACTGCCTGCACGGTCACTCTCCATGAAGCATCTGCCCAAGAGTCCTGTCTTACTATACAGAATGTGTGGTCACTGTTCATAAAGTATCTGCCCAGGAGCGCTGTCTTACAATACTGCCTGCACAGTCACTCTTCATGAAGTGTCTGCCAAGGAGTCCTGACTTACTATACTACCTGCATGGTCACTCTTCATGAAGTGTCTGCCCAGGAGTCCTGCCTTACTATATTACCTGCACGGTCACTCTTTATGAAGCTTCTGCCCAGAAGTCCTATTTGATTATGCCATCTGCACGGTTACTCTCCATGAAGTATTTGCCCAGGAGTCCTGTCTTGCTATAGTGCCTGCATGGTCACTCTTTATGAAGCATGTGCCCAGGAGTCCTGTCTTACTAAGCCCCCTGCATGGTCACTATCCATGGAGCGTCTGCCCTGGAATCCTGTCTTAATAAGCGGCCTGCACAGTCACCCTCCATGAAGATTCTGCCCAGGAGTGCTGTCTTACTATACTGTCTGCAGGGTCACTCTCAATTAAGTGTCTGCCCAAGAGTCTTGTCTTACTATACTGCCTGCACGGTCTTCCTCCATGGCGTGCATGCCTAGGAGTCCTGTCTTACTATACTGCCTGCACGGTCACTCTCCATGGAGCGTCTGCCGAGGAGTCCTATCTTACTATACTGCCTGCACAGTCACTCTCCATGGAGCGTCTGCCCAGGAGTCCTCTCTTACTATACTGCCTGCACGGTCACTCTCCATGGAACGTCTGCCCTCCATGGAGTGTCTCCCCAGGAGTCCTGTCTTACTATACTGCCTGCACGGTCACTCTCCATGAAGCATCTGCCCAAGAGTCCTGTTTTACTATACAGAATGTGTGGTCACTGTTCATAAAGTGTCAGCCCAGGAGTCATGTCTTACTATACTGTCAGCACGGTCACTCTTTATGAAGCGTCTGCCCAGGAGTCCTATTTGATTATGCTGCCTGCACGGTTACTCTCCATGAAGTGTTTGCCCAGGAGTCCTGTCTTGCTATACCTTCTGCATGGTCACTCTTTATGAAGCGTGTGCCCTGGAGTCCTGTCTTACTAAGCAACCTGCATGGTCACTATCCATGGAGCGTCTGCCCAGGTGTCCTGTCTTACTATACTGCCTGCACAGTCACTCTTCATGAAGTGTCTGCCCAGGAGTCCTATTTGATTATGCTGCCTGCACGGTTACTCTCCATGAAGTGTTTGCCCAGGAGTCCTGTCTTGCTATTCTGCCTGCATGGTCACTCCTTATGAAGTGTGTGCCCTGGAGTCCTGTCTTACTAAGCAACCTGCATGGTCACTATCCATGGAGCGTCTGCCCAGGTGTCCTGTCTTACTATACTGCCTGCACAGTCACTCTTCATGAAGTGTCTGCCCAGGAGTCCTATTTGATTATGCTGCCTGCACGGTTACTCTCCATGAAGTGTTTGCCCAGGAGTCCTGTCTTGCTATACCTTCTGCATGGTCACTCTTTATGAAGCGTGTGCCCTGGAGTCCTGTCTTACTAAACTGCCTGCACAGTAACTCTTCATGAAGTGTCTGCCCAGGAGTCCTCTCTTACTAAGCTGGCTGCACGGTCACTCTCCATGAAGCGTCTGCCCAGGATTCCCGTTTTACTAAGCTGCATGTACTGTCACCCTCCATGAAGCATCTGCCCAGGAGTCTTGTCTTACTATACTGCCTGCACGGTCACTCTCCATGGAGCGTCTGCCCAGGAGTCCTGTCTTACTATACTGCCTGCACAGTCACTCTTCATGAAGTGTCTGCCCAGGAGTCCTCTCTAACTAAGCTGCCTGCACTGTCACTCTTCATGAAGCGTCAGCCCAGGAGTCGTGTCTTACTATACTACCTGCACGGTCACTCTTTATGAATCATCTGCCCAGGAGTTATTTTTGATTATGCTGCCTGCACGGTTACTCTCCATGAAGGGTTATACCACCTGCATGGTCACTCCTTATGAAGCGTGTGCCCTGGAGTCCTGTCTTACTAAGCAGGCTGCATGGTCACTATCCATGGAGCGTCTGCCCAGGAGTCCTGTATTACTATACTGCCTGCACAGTCACTCTTCATGAAGTGTCTGCCCAGGAGTCCTATTTGATTATGCTGCCTGCACGGTTACTGTCCATGAAGTGTTTGCCCAGGAGTCCTGTCTTGCTATACCTCCTGCATGGTCACTCTTTATGAAGCATGTGCCTGTCTTACTAAGCTGCCTGCACAGTAATCTTCATGAAGTGTCTGCCCAGGAGTCCTCTCTTACTAAGCTGCCTGCACGGTCAGTCTCCATGAAGCGTCTGCCCAGGATTCCCGTTTTACTAAGCTGCATGCACTGTCACCCTCCCTGAAGCATCTGCCCAGGAGTCTTGTCTTACTATACTGCCTGCACGGTCACTCTCCATGGAGCGTCTGCCCAGGAGTCCTGTCTTACTATACTGCCTGCACAGTCACTCTTCATGAAGTGTCTGCCCAGGAGTCCTCTCTAACTAAACTACCTGCACGGTCACTCTTTATGAAGCATCTGCCCAGGAGTCCTTTTTGATTATGCCGTCTGCACGGTTACTCTCCATGAAGTGTTTGCCCAGGAGTCCTGTCTTGCTATACTGCCTGCATGGTCACTCTTTATAAAGCGTGTGCCCAGGAGTCCTGTCTTACTAAGCTGCCTGCATAGTCACTATCCATGGAGGGTCTGCCCAGGAGTCCTGTCTTACTAAGCTGCCTGCACGGTCACCCTCCATGAAGCGTCTGCCCAGGAGTCCTGCCTTACTATACTGTCTGCAGGGCCACTCTCAATTAAGTGTCTGCCCAGGAGTCTTGTCTTACTATACTGCCTGCACAGTCTCTCTCCATGGAGTGTCTGCCCAGGAGTCCTGTTTTACTATACTACCTGCATGGTCACTCTCCATGAAGAGTCTGCCCAGGAGTCCTGTCTTACTATACTGCCTGCACGGTCACTCTCCATGGAGCGTCTGCCCAGGAGTCCTGTCTTACTATACTGCCTGCACGGTCACTCTCCATGGAGCGTCTGCCCAGGAGTCATGTCTTACTATACTGCAAGCACGGTCTCTCTTCATGAAGAGTCTGCCCAGGAGTCCTTTCTTACTCTACTGCCTGCACGGTCACTCTCTATGGAGCGTCTGCCCAGGAGTCCTGTCTTACTATACTACCTGCACGGTCTCTCTTCATGAAGAGTCTGTCCAGGAGTCCTGTTTTACTATACTGCCTGCACGGTCACTTTCCATGGAGCGTCTGCCCAGGAGTCCTGTCTTACTATACTGCCTGCACGGTCACTCTCCATGAAGCGTCTGCCCAGGAATCCTGTCTGATACTGCTTGCACTATCACTCTCCATGGAGCGTCTGTCCAGGAGTCCTGTCTTACTATACTGCCTGCACGGTCACTCTCCATGGAGCGTCTGCCCAGGAGTCCTGTCTTACTATACTGCCTGCACGATCACTCTCCATGGAACATCTGCCCTCCATGGAGTGTCTGCCCAGGAGTCCTGTCTTACTATACTGCCTGCACTGTCACTCTCCATGAAGCATCTGCCCAAGAGTCCTGTCCTACTATACAGAATGTGTGGTCACTGTTCATAAAGTGTCTGCCCAGGAGTGCTGTCTTACAATACTGCCTGCACAGTCACTCTTCATGAAGTGTCTGCCCAGGGGTCCTGCCTTATTATATTACCTGCACGGTCACTCTTTATGAAGCCTCTGCCCAGGAGTCCTATTTGATTATGCCCTCTGCACGGCTACTCTCCATGAAGTATTTGCCCAGGAGTCCTGTCTTGCTATACTGCCTGCATGGTCATTCTTTATGAAGCGTGTGCACAGGAGTTCTATCTTACTAAGCCGCCTGCGTGGTCACTATCCATGGAGCATCTGCCCAGGAGTCCTGTCTTACTAAGCTGGCTGCACGGTCACCCTCCATGAAGCATCTGCCCAGGAGTCCTGTCTTACTATACTGTCTGCAGGGTCACTCTCAATTAAGTGTCTGCCCAAGAGTCTTGTCTTACTATACTGCCTGCACGGTCACTCTCCATGGAGCGTCTGCCCAGAAGTCCTGTCTTACTATACTGCCTGCATGGTCACTCTCCATGGAGCATCTGCCCAGGATTTCTGTCCTACTATACTGCCTGCACGGTCTCTCTCCATGGAGCGTCTGCCCAGGAGTCCTGTCTTACTATACTACCTGCACGGGCACTCTTCATGAAGCGTCTGCCCAGGAGTCCTGTCTTACTATACTGCCTGCACGGTCACTCTCCCTAGAGCGTCTGCCCAGGAGTCCTGTCTTACTATACTGCCTGTGCGGTCACTCTCCATGGAGTGTCTGCCCAGGAGTCTTGTCTTACTATACTGCCTGCACGGTCACTCTCCATGAAGTGTCTACCCAGGAGTACTGTCTTACTATGCTGCCTGCACTGTCACTCTTCATGAAGTGTCTGCCCAGAAATCCTGTTTTACTATACTGCCTGCACGGTAACTCTTTATGAAGCATCTGCCCAGGAGTCCTATTTGATTATGCCGTCTGCACGGTTACTCTCCATGAAGTGTTTGCCCAGGAGTCCTGTCTTGCTATACTGCCTGCATGGTCACTCTTTATGAAGTGTGTGCCCAGGAGTCCTGTCTTACTAAGCTACCTGCATAGTCACTATCCATGGAGGGTCTGCCCAGGAGTCCTGTCTTACTAAGCTGCCTGCACGGTCACCATCCATGAAGCGTCTGCCCAGGAGTCCTGCCTTACTATACTGTCTGCAGGGTCACTCTCAATTAAGTGTCTGCCCAGGAGTCTTGTCTTACTATACTGCCTGCACGGTCTCTCTCCATGGAGTGTCTGCCCAGGAGTCCTGTCTTACTATACTACCTGCATGGTCACTCTCCATGAAGAGTCTGCCCAGGAGTCCTGTCTTACTATACTGCCTGCATGGTCTCTCTTCATGAAGAGTCTGCCCAGGAGGCCTTTTTTACTCTACTGCCTGCACGGTCACTCTCTATGGAGCGTCTGCCCAGGAGTCCTGTCTTACTATACTACCTGCACAGTCACTCTTCATGAAGAGTCTGTCCAGGAGTCCTGTCTTACTATACTGGCTGCACGGTCACTCTCCATGGAGTGTCTGCCCAGGAGTCCTGTCTTACTATACTGCATATACTGCCTGCACGGTCACTCTCCATGAAGCGTCTGCCAAGGAATCCTGTCTTACTATACTGCCTGAACGATCACTCTCCATGGAGCGTCTGCCCAGGAGTCCTGTCTTACTATACTGGCTGCACGGTCACTCTCCATGGAACGTCTGCCCTCCATGGAGTGTCTGCCCAGGAGTCCTGTCTTACTATACTGCCTGCACGGTCACTCTCCATGAAGCATCTGCAAAAGAGTCCTGTCTTACTATACAGAATGTGTGGTCACTGTTCATAAAGTGTCTGCCCAGGAGCGCTGTCTTACAATACTGCCTGCACAGTCACTCTTCATGAAGTGTCTGCCAAGGAGTCCTGCCTTACTATACTACCTGCATGGTCACTCTTCATGAAGTGTCTGCCTAGGAGTCCTGCCTTACTATATTACCTGCACGGTCACTCTTTATGAAGCGTCTGCCCAGAAGTCCTATTTGATTATGCCGTCTGCACGGTTACTCTCCATGAAGTATTTGCCCAGGAGTCCTGTCTTGCTATACTGCCTGCATGGTCACTCTTTATGAAGCGTGTGCCCAGGAGTCCTGTCTTACTAAGCCCCCTGCATGGTCACTATCCATGGAGCGTCTGCCCAGGAATCCTGTCTTAATAAGCGGCCTGCACGGTCACCCTCCATGAAGCGTCTGCCCAGGAGTGCTGTCTTACTATACTGTCTGCAGGGTCACTCTCAATTAAGTGTCTGCCCAAGAGTCTTGTCTTACTATACTGCCTGCACGGTCTTCCTCCATGGCGTGCATGCCTAGGAGTCCTGTCTTACTATACTGCCTGCACGGTCACTCTCCATGGAGCGTCTGCCGAGGAGTCCTGTCTTACTATACTGCCTGCACAGTCACTCTCCATGGAGCGTCTGCCCAGGAGTCCTCTCTTACTATACTGCCTGCACGGTCACTCTCCATGGAACGTCTGCCCTCCATGGAGTGTCTGCCCAGGAGTCCTGTCTTACTATACTGCCTGCACGGTCACTCTCCATGAAGCATCTGCCCAAGAGTCCTGTTTTACTATACAGAATGTGTGGTCACTGTTCATAAAGTGTCAGCCCAGGAGTCATGTCTTACTATACTGTCAGCACGGTCACTCTTTATGAAGAGTCTGCCCAGGAATCCTTTTTGATTATGCTGCTTGCACGGTTACTCTCCATGAAGTGTTTGCCCAGGAGTCCTGTCTTGCTATTCTGCCTGCATGGTCACTCCTTATGAAGCGTGTGCCCTGGAGTCCTGTCTTACTAAGCAGCCTGCATGGTCACTATCCATGGAGCGTCTGCCCAGGAGTCCTGTCTTACTATACTGCCTGCACAGTCACTCTTCATGAAGTGTCTGCCCAGGAGTCCTATTTGATTATGCTGCCTGCACGGTTACTCTCAATGAAGTGTTTGCCCAGGAGTCCTGTCTTGCTATACCTCCTGCATGGTCACTCTTTATGAAGCGTGTGCCCTGGAGTCCTGTCTTACTAAACTGCCTGCACAGTAACTCTTCATGAAGTTTCTGCCCAGGAGTCCTCTCTTACTAAGCTGCCTGCACGGTCACTCTCCATGAAGCGTCTGCCCAGGATTCCCGTTTTACTAAGCTGCATGCACTGTCACCCTCCATGAAGCATCTGCCCAGGAGTCTTGTCTTACTATACTGCCTGCACGGTCACTCTCCATGGAGTGTCTGCCCAGGAGTCCTGTCTTACTATACTGCCTGCACAGTCACTCTTCATGAAGTGTCTGCCCAGGAGTCCTCTCTAACTAAGCTGCCTGCACTGTCACTCTTCATGAAGCGTCAGCCCAGGAGTCGTGTCTTACTATACTACCTGCACGGTCACTCTTTATGAATCATCTGCCCAGGAGTTATTTTTGATTATGCTGCCTGCACGGTTACTCTCCATGGAGGGTTTGCCCAGGAGTCCTGTCTTGCTATACCGCCTGCATGGTCACTCCTTATGAAGCGTGTGCCCTGGAGTCCTGTCTTACTAAGCAGGCTGCATGGTCACTATCCATGGAGCGTCTGCCCAGGAGTCCTGTCTTACTATACTGCCTGCACAGTCACTCTTCATGAAGTGTCTGCCCAGGAGTCCTATTTGATTATGCTGCCTGCACGGTTACTGTCCATGAAGTGTTTGCCCAGGAGTCCTGTCTTGCTATACCTCCTGCATGGTCACTCTTTATGAAGCATGTGCCCTGGAATCCTGTCTTACTAAGCTGCCTGCACAGTAACTCTCCATGAAGCATCTGCCCAAGAGTCCTCTCCTACTATACAGAATGTGTGGTCACTGTTCATAAAGTGTCTGCCCAGGAGTGCTGTCTTACAATACTGCCTGCACAGTCACTCTTCATGAACTGTCTGCCAAGGAGTCCTGCCTTAATATACTACCTGTACGGTCACTCTTCATGAAGTGTCTGCCCAGGAGTCCTGCCTTACTATATTACCTGCACGGTCACTCTTTATGAAGCGTCTGCCCAGGAGTCCTATTTGATTATGCCGTCTGCACGGTTACTCTCCATGAAGTATTTGCCCAGGAGTCCTGTCTTGCTATACTGCCTGCATGGTCACTCTTTATGAAGCGTGTGCCCAGGAGTTCTGTCTTACTAAGCCGCCTGCATGGTCACTATCCATGGAGCGTCTGCCCAGGAGTCCTGTCTTACTAAGCTGCCTGCACGGTCACCCTCCATGAAGCGTCTGCCCAGGAGTCCTGTCTTACTATACTGTCTGCAGGGTCACTCTCAATTAAGTGTCTGCCCAAGAGTCTTGTTTTACTATACTGCCTGCATGCTCTCCCTCCATGGAGTGCATGCCCAGGAGTCCTGTATTACTATACTACCTGCACGGTCACTCTTTATGAAGCGTCTGCCCAGGAGTCCTATTTGATTATGCCGTCTGCTCGGTTACTCTCCATGAAGTATTTGCCCAGGAGTCCTGTCTTGCTATACTGCCTGCATGGTCACTCTTTATGAAGCGTGTGCCCAGGAGTCCTGTCTTACTAAGCTGGCTGCAAGGTCACCCTCCATGAACATCTGCCCAGGAGTCCAGTCTTACTATACTGTCTGCAGGGTCACTCTCAATTAAGTGTCTGCCCAAGAGTCTTGTCTTACTATACTGCCTGCACGGTCTCTCTCCATGGAGTGCATGCCCAGGAGACCTGTCTTACTATACTACCTGCATGGTCACTCTTCATGAAGAGTCTGCCCAGGTGTCCTGTCTTACTATACTACCTGCATGGTCACTCTTCATGAAGAGTCTGCCCAGGAGTCCTGTCTTACTATACTGCCTGCAAGGTCACTCTCCATGGAGCGTCTGCCCAGAAGTCCTGTCTTACTATACTGCCTGCATGGTCACTCTCCATGGAGCATCTGCCCAGGATTTCTGTCCTACTATACTGCCTGCACGGTCTCTCCATGGAGCGTCTGCCCAGGAGTCCTGTCTTACTATACTACCTGCACGGGCACTCTTCATGAAGCGTCTGCCCAGGAGTCCTGTCTTACTATACTGCCTGCACGGTCACTCTCCCTAGAGCGTCTGCCCAGGAGTCCTGTTTTACTATACTGCCTGCACGGTCACTCTCCATGGAGCGTCTGCCCAGGAGTCCTGTCTTACTATACTGCCTGCACAGTCACTCTTCATGAAGTGTCTGCCCAGGAGTCCTCTCTAACTAAACTACCTGCACGGTCACTCTTTATGAAGCATCTGCCCAGGAGTCCTTTTTGATTATGCCGTCTGCACGGTTACTCTCCATGAAGTGTTTGCCCAGGAGTCCTGTCTTGCTATACTGCCTGCATGGTCACTCTTTATAAAGCGTGTCCCAGGAGTCCTGTCTTACTAAGCTGCCTGCATAGTCACTATCCAAGGAGGGTCTGCCCAGGAGTCCTGTCTTACTAAGCTGCCTGCATAGTCACTATCCATGGAGTGTCTGCCCAGGAGTCCTGTCTTACTATACTACCTGCATGGTCACCTTTTATGAAGTGTGTGCCCAGGAGTCCTGTCTTGCTAAGCTACCTGCACGGTCACCATCCATGAAGCGTCTGCCCAGGAGTCCTGCCTTACTATACTGTCTGCAGGGTCACTCTCAATTAAGTGTCTGCCCAGGAGTCTTGTCTTACTATACTGCCTGCACGGTCTCTCTCCATGGAGTGTCTGCCCAGGAGTCCTGTCTTACTATACTACCTGCATGGTCACTCTCCATGAAGAGTCTGCCCAGGAGTCCTGTCTTACTATATTGCCTGCACGGTCACTCTCCATGGAGCGTCTGCCCAGGAGTCATGTCTTACTATACCGCCTGCATGGTCTCTCTTCATGAAGAGTCTGCCCAGGAGTCCTGTCTTACTCTACTACCTGCACGGTCACTCTTCATGAAGAGCCTGTCCAGGAGTCCTGTTTTACTATACTGCCTGCACAGTCACTCTCCGTGGAGCGTCTGCCCAGGAGTCCTTTCTTACTATACTGCCTGCACGGTCACTCTCCATGAAGCGTCTGCCCAGGAATCCTGTCTTACTATACTGCTTGCACGATCACTCTCCATGGAGCGTCTGTCCAGGAGTCCTGTCTTACTATACTGCCTGCACGGTCACTCTCCATGGAGCGTCTGCCCAGGAGTCCTGTCTTACCATACTACCTGCACAGTCACTCTCCATAGAGCATCTGCCCAGGAGTCCTGTCTTACTATACTGCCTGCACGGTCACTCTCCATGGAACGTCTGCCCTCCATGGAGTGTCTGCCCAGGAGTCCAGTCTTACTATACTGCCTGCACGGTCACTCTCCATGAAGCATCTGCCCAAGAGTCCTGTCCTACTATACAGAACGTGTGGTCACTGTTCATAAAGTGTCTGCCCAGGAGTGCTGTCTTACAATACTGCCTGCACAGTCACTCTTCATGAACTGTCTGCCAAGGAGTCCTGCCTTAATATACTACCTGTACGGTCACTCTTCATGAAGTGTCTGCCCAGGAGTCCTGCCTTACTATATTACCTGCACGGTCACTCTTTATGAAGCGTCTGCCCAGGAGTCCTATTTGATTATGCCGTCTGCACGGTTACTCTCCATGAAGTATTTGCCCAAGAGTCCTGTCTTGCTATACTGCCTGCATGGTCACTCTTTATGAAGCGTGTGCCCAGGAGTTCTGTCTTACTAAGCCGCCTGCATAGTCACTATCCATGGAGCGTCTGCCCAGGAGTCCTGTCTTACTAAGCTGCCTGCACGGTCACCCTCCATGAAGCGTCTGCCCAGGAGTCCTGTCTTACTATACTGTCTGCAGGGTCACTCTCAATTAAATGTCTGCCCAAGAGTCTTGTTTTACTATACTGCCTGCATGCTCTCCCTCCATGGAGTGCATACCCAGGAGTCCTGTCTTACTATACTACCTGCACGGTCACTCTTCATGAAGAGTCTGCTCAGGAGTCCTGTGTTACTATACTGCCTGCACGGTCTCTCTCCATGGAGCGTCTGCCCAGGATTCCTGTCTTACTATACTACCTGCATGGTCACTCTTCATGAAGAGTCTGCCCAGGTGTCCTGTCTTACTATACTGCCTGCACGGTCACTCTCCATGGAGCGTCTGCCCAGAAGTCCTGTCTTACTATACTGCCTGCACGGTCACTCTCCATGGAGCATCTGCCCAGGATTCCTGTACTACTATACTGCCTGCACGCTCTCTCTCCATGGAGCGTCTGCCCAGGTGTCCTGTCTTACTATACTATCTGCACGGTCATTCTTCATGAAGAGTCTGCCCAGGAGTCTTGTCTTAGTATACTGCCTGCACAGTCACTCTCCATGAAGTGTCTACCCAGGAGTCCTGTCTTACTATGCTGCCTGCACTGTCACTCTTCATGAAGTGTCTGCCCAGGAATCCTGTCTTACTATACTGCCTGCACGGTCACTCGCCATGGAGTGTCTGCCCAGGAGTCTTGTCTTACTATACTACACGCCCTCAGTCTGATTGACAGGATGTTTCATTGGTGTACCTTTTTCTGATGTCTGCAGCAAGTATTTGTTTAGTCTTTAATACCTCTGTTGTCATCCCTCTGGCAGAGTACATGCTTTTCTGGGGTGGTTTGCCAGCTCTAAGGCTGTCAGTGTGTGCCTGGTGTCTTGATTACATTGTGAAAACAAAGAGAAAATGTCGAGGCTGAGTACCCCAAAAGGAAATACACCAACACAGGCTACAAAGGAACATACAGATATCTTTAATTTATACTGAACAGTTTCAAAGGACAAAATAATCAGATAGCTATCAGCCCTCAGTACAACACAGCGAACTCCAGCATGGTTCAGTGTGCTCAGCGAGTGGGGCTGTACATTAGAATTATTCGCACTTTTATACTTTTTCCGAACATGATGTCCAACCCTACTGCGGGTTAATATTCCTCTAATACATTACTGATCTAGGGTTTATGCCGAGTTCACACATCTATATACTTTAGGGTTTGCCTATAATACATTTGCCAACAAGTCTACACGGTAACAGTGTATTTTAGATTTCCTCATAGAGTCTTCTCAAACATTAATACAATGTAGTTAAACAAGTGTTCTCAGTTCAGTATTTGGATACATTGTTCTTAACATATGCTCGCGGTTTAGTTTCATTGGCACGAGTAATCCTTTACACACAGGTCAACGAAGGACAAAGTCTCAGTTCACGACCCCAACAAGTGGCCTGCAGACAAGTTACATATTAGTTGTACGCAGAGGTCATGACGGCCATGTTGTATTTCAGAATGAAATTGTCCACCATTTTAACTCACAAGGTGACTTTGCAGAGAGAACCTAAAATGGGGGACTGACCTAAAATGGCGGTTTACATTGATTCTAAGGTCAGGACCTTGCAACACGGATTTCTTCGCAAGTGGCTTACAAGCAGCTTGGCGTAGGCCAATATACATATATTCATCGCCATAGAAGGCACAATATATTTTCCCGTTTGACAAACCCTCCTTTTGGCCTATGTCAAGTGCTAAACTACTTCTGATCTCCTTGCAAACAACTCCATGCATCATCGTCCATGCACCCTGAATCGCTGTCAGAAATATCTATTGCCATCAGATCATTCGCAAAAATTTCTTTTAACACATATTCCTTGGAGGTTTTATCTGGGGCATACACTTTATGTCCTATTGTACCTATCGCCTGTGCGCAACATCCCCCTAGCATCAAACATATACTAGGTAACCACTGGATACAACACCAAAGGAACAACAGAATTCCCAAAATGATCAGCAAGACCGAAAGTACCTTCCAACCCCAAGATCGCAAGAAGTCCCAGAGCCAAGCGCTAAGATCCCAGGTTCCCTCGGGAACATGCATTTCTGAACTAAGGAGGTGCAGATTCTGTATTGCTTTGAAGATTGTTGGGGAGGAATCTGGCACGAAAACACAAGAAGCGGACCCCACTAATGTACACACTCCACCACGTTCAGCCAGAATGACATCTAATGCCATCCGGTTCTGGAGCACTACTAGTCTTATCACTTTCTGTTCTAATGTCATATTATAGAGTATGTCCGTGGTCCGGTTGATGGTTCTCTCCAGTACTCTTGCTAGTTTTCTGATATCTTCGGAATTCGCTATCTGTCCCCAAAATGGCACGAATGATTTTGCCACATCTCCCAAAACCTGTGCTGGAGTGTCACCACACTCGTCCCGTTGTGGACGAGCCTTTGAAACTTCTACTGTACTAGCTATGAACACCCCGGGCAACAGGATCCCTAAATAACAGGTTCCCTGCCAATCCCCAGGTAACCATGGAAATGCTACATTACCGCAAACAAAGTAGACAGGTTCGCCTATATACAAACGTCTGTCTTCCCCAGTCAAATTTGCAACGTTGGCACAACCTTTAAAATCTCCCATTGACTAAGTACCATTCCTCTGTATGCAGAAAGAAACTGAATCGAGCCTATGGTTAACAGTGTAAGAAGGCGGCATGGCATCCTTGTTGCCTATCGGAGCCATCTTGAAGGAAATCAAAGATTGAAAGGGACGAGACAGTCTATCAGAAGGCCTAATAGAAACAACTTTGAGCTTACTCCTATTTGCGAAAAGCAAGCATCCCAGGGGAGTCAGAACACATTTCTCAAAACTATTCAAATTAGTGCAATCAAAGTTCCCCGAGATGGTATCATTCCAACGGCCAAAAAACAGTGCTCTAAGAGAAGCATAACAAGCAGTTGTCAAAGGTAAAGGATGGATATACCAACCTAGCCCCTTATCCCCGTCTTGCGGTAAATGCGAACATACCCAACAGTTGGACCTATTAAAAATGGCATGCGTAGCATTCATGGTAAGTAACAGAGTATTGTTATGATACCTTTGTCTATGCTGGGAGTCCCTAGGGGACAGAGTATGCAAATGTACGAAGGGAGTAGAAACAGTGGGTACATTTTCAGTCGGTAACAAGGACTCTAAAGGATGAGTTTCCTCAAGGTACCATAGGCCTAAGACAGTGGGCCTCATTACAACTCAGGCGTTAAGGGTTAACGCCGTCGTTAACCCTTAATGCCTGATTCCGATTTTAACGGCTGCTTTTAGCAGATGTTAAAATCCATGGCTCTAAACCGCCTTGGTGCTAATTACGCCACGTAATTTACGGTGGTGTAATTAGCGCCTTCCCCACTCCCATTATGCCCTATGGGGCAAAAATGGGAATGGGGAAGGGTAAAATGGGAAATGGGGATTTACCGCCCCACTCACCTTGGAATGGGGCGGTAAATCCGCCATCCACCATGGTGTAAACATAGTTTACACCATGGTGGTAAAGTTGGCGTACTTACCGCCTGGGTCGTAATGACCCCCAGTAGTGACTATTATAAAACCAAATATTATTATAAAAACACAGCAATACGTTTTCGGGGCCCAAGTGCTTTGTCCATTATCCTGGCTGGTCACACGATCATTTACAAGTCCCATACGAGCGGTAGCGGTGGCAGGCATTGTAGTCTTCAAATGGAAACCCCCAATGTTTGTTGCTGGCGACCTCCCGGCTGCGCGACTTCTTAGTCGTTCCACAACCCTAGCCAACAGAATCCCCTTTTCTCAAACAATTATTTGGGCAAAAAGCAAGCCCTCGATGATTCTTTTCCTTCTCCGAATGCACAGCCGAACCGTGCCGTAATCCATTTCCTTGGATGCAGATTGTACCTTGATTTTCCAGGTACTGATTGATCCGGAAACAATGTGTCATCACTTCCCGTTGGAAGCAATGTATCAAGAGCAAGTGAAGATCCAGAATTCGAAAGGACAGTTTCTGGAAGCAAAACTTTTGGAGAGCGTGGAGACAAGATGACGGGTTTCCCAAGCCTCACAGGCTCAGAGAGATTCTCTGATGCACTCCCAGCGCTATTTACTGCATTGGGATCATTGGTTGCAGCGTTAGCAAGGGGTTCTGTTTCTTCTGTATCGTGTGGCACTGGGTGAGGAAGTTTCTTGAGGTGCGACGCTTGGATCCAATGTCTTCTGCCTGAGACGCGCACCGCCATTTGTGTGACCAACAGGACCTGGAATGGGCCCCGCCAACGAGGTGCAAGGCAGGAAGAACGCTCAAATGCCTTGGTAAGCACCTAGTCCCCATGCCGAATGCTGTGGCCCAGGCCCTCGTATCGCACAGGTAAAGCCTCTCACACCTGGTGATAAATCAAATACAGGTTTTTAGTCAACTGGCTGCAATAATCTGAAAGAAGTACATTTTCAACATTTTTCAAGGATCTAAATTTAGGAAGATTCCAGATATTGGCAGGTCTCCCCATTACCACCTCAAATGGAGAGAGCCCAGTCTTAGTTTGAGGGGTTGTATGCATGGCTAGTAACACGATCAGTAAGGCTTCTGGCCATTTTAGTTTGGTGCCGGCACATGTCTTAGCGAGCTTGTTCTTGATGATACCATTATGTGTTTCTACTAGTCCGGCACTCTGAGCGTGTCTGGCCGAATGGAACCATTTGTCGATCTGCAATGCTGCACATATCTGCAGAATTACAGCAGTGACAAAATGTGGCCCATTGTCCGACCAGATGACTCTTGGTAGCCTGAACCGAGGAAAATATTCCTTTAACATGGTTTTCGCAGTAGTCATGGCTGTAGCATCTTTGACAGGGAAAGCCTCAACCCTTTTACTAAAAGCACAGATGACAACTAACACATACTTCATATTGTTACAATGTTCCATCTCAATAAAATCGAAGTGAATGACTTTGAAGGGGACAGAAGGTGGCCCAAAACTTCCCCATGGAGTTGGTGTCCCCTTTCCCACATTGTGTTGTAGGCAAATCATGCAGTCCTGAACATAGCGCTCGGCAATTTTCGAAAATTCTGTCATTTGCCCAAACTTTCTCTAACATTTTCGTAACTTTCTGGGCACATATATGCATAGGGCCATGGGCCATAATGACCATCATAATCACATAAGCGTCAGGCAGTAGCCATTTCCCTTCAACTATGTCCACCAAACACCCATCATCATCGAGTTTCCACAAGCCTTCAGCCCACCTCTTGGATTGTTCTAACATGGCATCGGCTTGGATATCCCGTACAGACCCAACACCTTCGTCCATAGCATAGGCATTTACAGTCTCCCTTGAAACATACATCTCCGTAAAGAGATCGTTGGCAGTTTGTCTAGCTATCTGATCAGCGAAAGCATTCCCTTTTCCTACATTATCTATAATCATTCGATTTGCTGCACATTTCACGACAGCTGAGTAGGGAGCGCAAGCGCTGAGAGCAGTTGTACTATTAGGGAGCCATGTTGAATCTTTGTGCCATGCGAAGTTAAGAACCCTCTCTCTGCCCAAAGTCTCCCAAAGTTGTGAACCACCCCAAAGGCATACTGATTATCAGTATATATGTTTACTGTAAGCCCTTCGGAAAGTTCACAAGCTCGGGTCAATGCTATAATCTCTGCGGCCTGCGTGGAGTTATGCGTGATCCTCTTGGTTTCCATGACCATGCTGCTCAATGTGGTAATTGCATAAGCAGCTGTGGATGTACCATCCGGAGGTTTGAAGCAGGTGCCATCACAAAACAGCTCTCTTTGTGAATTGTTCAAAGGAGTGTCTTTTAGATCAATTCTACCCTTTGTCTCTTGTTCGGTAGTTATCAGACAGTCATGTGACTCTTTGTTGCTGTCAGCAGTACCTTGCAGGAAAGGTAAGAGTTCAGCCAGTTTAAGAACACAACACCTCTTAATTTGGATGTGAGGAGCAAACAAGATCAATTCATATCTCGTCAACCGTGCGGAAGTGAGGTGTTGCGTTTGGGTTCTGTTCAGTAGAACATCTACAGAGTGAGGCACCATCAGGGTTAGATCATGGCCTAGGACCATTCCCTCACTCTGCTTTACAGACGCAGCAGCAGCAGCGACAGCTCGCAAACATCTTGGCAAAGCGCATGCTACAGGATCAAGGGTGGAAGAAAAGTAGCTGCATGGCCTATTCTTCCCTACATGTTCCTGCGTTAATACAGCCAAAGCACATCCATCACATTCATGCACAAACAACACAAAGGCCTTTTCATAGTTTGGTGTGCCCAAAACTGGTGCCGAGCACAATGCAGTCTTGAGCAGATCAAATGATTGCTGGTGTTCTGCGTTCCATGCCAATGGCGAAGAAATGCCCTTCTTTGTCAAAGCCAACATTGGTTTAATCACTAGTGAGAAGTTTGGGATCCACAACCTACAGTAAGAAGCCATACCTATCAAGGCTCTAACTTCCTTCTGTGTATTTGGGACAGACATGCCAGAAATTAATTTTATGAGTTCAGGTGTCAATCTTCTTCCCTCCTTTGATAGGGGATAGCCTAAATAGGCGACCTCCTGACAACAGTATTGAAACTTTTTAAGTGAAGCTTTGTGACCATGCTTAGCTAAATGAATAAGCAACAACACAGTGCCCTCCTTACAAGCACTCTCGGATTCTGCAGCTAAAAGCAAGTCATCAGCATACTGAAGCAATGTACAAGTAGAGGACAATTCAAGAGTATCAAGCTGTTCTTTCAAAGCCCTACTGTAGATGCTAGGGCTCTCTGTGTAACCTTGAGGTGCACGAGTAAATGTAAACGAGCGTCCCCCTAAGGTGAACGCGAACAAATATCTACTATCCTTGTGTATAGGAATACTAAAGAAAGCATTCTTCAGATCCACAACACTAAAGTAAGTAGGTAGCTGTAGCTGGAATCATGGTTTATATTGTCATCACATCAGGTACAATTGGAAATCGCAGAGTGACGACTTTATTAATGGCACGCAAATCGATTATGAAACAAAACGGAACTGCATTATCGCCTTTTTTGTACACGGGCAAAATCGGACTATTGCACAAACTACCTGCAATTTCTTCAATCACCCCACGATGCACAAAATCAGAAACAATGCATTTCAAAGCTTGCTCGCCCTCAACTGAAATCTTATACTGTGGAATGTGTGGCAGCTTAATTCCATGTTTCAAGACTATTTAAACAGGCTCGATTTGTAAAACACCGACATCATTGTCGTCAATGGCCCATAAGCACTCTGGTACATCAATGAATTCTGGCGGCAAAGGTCTGGTTAGAAATTGAGAGACAGAAAGTTGCTGTGGTGAAATCGTCAAACGCACTCCGTCAGAAGAACAATGAATTACTGCATTTAATAATTTCAACAGATTCAATCCCAGCAAATTCTCTCCACAATTCGAAGTCAACAGAAAAGGACAGTGGTCCGTAAAGGGACCCAAAGAAATAGGTACCGGCGAAGAAACTGGACAAACAACTGGTGTGCCTGAAAATCCTACAGAAACATTTGTTTGCCCTGACAGTGGAATGTTTGGAACCAGAGAATGATCAATGGAACACTTCTGTGCTCCTGTATCTATCAAAAACAGATGTTTCCTATTTCCCACTACCATTTCAACGTAAGGACCTTTCTGATTAACGGGAGTAGGTGTAGGTTCCAAACCCTGCTTCGGGCAATCCTAATGAAACAGAATGTCATCAAAAGGAAACTCTTCAGATAGATATGCAACAGAAGAATGATGAAATATGTTTCTAGTATCCACACTCGGAGTCTGATTATCCTGCGAAAAAGGTTGCTGAGGATCCTGTGCAAACTGACCTCTACCAGGGCCCCCTAAACCCGGACGACCTCTGGATCGTCTACCCATATTTCCGAATGTGTTATTCGACCTCTGTCGAAGGACGGGGCATTGTGCACGCCAATGACCCTCTTGTCGACAATAGGCACACTGGTTAATGTTCACAGGACCCAAGGGCACATTCCCTTGTGGAGCATACTGGCCTCTAATCTGTGAACTACCCCCTCTGGGGCCTCTAACAATTTGCTGTAATAATACTTTAGTTTTTAAATCACCTTTTCGCTTCTCAACTCTATATTTTTCATTATTGACACGATTCTCGTAGTACTGAGCCATGTGCAGTACTTCTGATTGGGACTTTGCCTGCCAAGCGCCCTCAGAAGACATAATTTGTGACTGGATGTCAGGCAGCAATCCACGCACAAATTTGTCCACAAATACTCTTTTCCCGGACTCTGTGCCTATGTCTTGTCCGCTGAAATCCGAGAATACCTGTTCGAACTGATTAAAGAACTCGGTAGCACCCTCAGACTTCCCTTGGACACAGGCCGTAAGCTTGTCCCAAATAATTCACTTTTCTTGAATTATGATTTTCAATTTTGCAACAATTCTATCAGGCAAAATTAGTATCACCTGGGGCGGTCTCTCACCAGCTGGCCTTTCTCCATCGAGTCTAGTTATGTTAGCCCATGTATCTCCCAACCCTGGTACGTCATCTATAGTCCTAACTTGTTTCCACAAATCTACGGGCAGGAGTACAGGAAATAACAAATCAATGTCACTCAGGTTGAATACTGAGGACTGCAAGACAGACTCTATTTCTTTATAGAATCTTGTCGCATTTTTCCTAATGTCAGGAATAGATTGTCTAATAGTGTTCACTTCCTGTCTTGAGAACGGGACGTGAACAAACTGTGATGCATAATGTGCAGGAATGTTCACAGCAACTATACCCGCCGCTGCATCAGCCGCAATCTCAACCTTCGGGACAAATGTCGGAGGAACCTCTCTCATAGGCAACGGAGAAGTAGGCAACTCTGAACGCTTACTAAGCAACAGAGCTAAATCGAGCTCTAAAGCAGTTGATGAAGTGTCAAGTGAAAAAGCTCTCTTATAAATACTCAATAACTCAGTGGGACAACTAATCTTTCTCTTTACACATTCATCCTGTAGGTACTCTATCATTACCTGTATCACTTTCCTCACCATTTCCGGCGTATACTGACTGTATTGTCATATATCTCAACTGGAGTTATTGACGTATCTGAGATCCATCTAAGCACGTCTTTCGTACAAATTCGTACTTCCTCAGATATCGATTTTCAACAAGGAAGGAACCGTTTCTGTACATACATACTTTCCCCCTTGTCATCCTCATTCTGTAACCTTTCCAACTCCTTTCTATACTCAAATATCCTCTCAACATGCTCATTTACTTTCCCCACAGTGTCTCTTGAAAACGCTAAAGTGTTTAGATCTCGCAATCCTTGTGGGAGATCTGTATTATTTAATCTGCCCCACATTACACATAAATGAACCCCTAATCCTTCAATGAAAACATTTTTCTCAGGAAAATTATCCATATTAGAAAGTGTGGCAAAAACATTAGCTTGATCATCTCTCTCCATACAATGCTTAGCCCATGCAATCAATTCATGTTTCTTCTCTAGAGTTACAGTATTACGAGTGACAACCCTTGGCCCCACACCCTGATCGACTACAAGTGGTACGAGACCACTTGGAAGAGGGAGAGCAGGTAAATTCAATGGAGGTACTGTTACTGGTGCAATAGGAAGAGGTGGAGGAATAGGTGGAAGAACAACAACTGGAGGAAGAGGAACATTAGGAGGAGCAGGAACAACAGGCAGAGCAGGAATAGCAGGAATAACAGCAGGAAGAGGCACAACAGCAGGAAGAGGAACATATGGAGGTGGCGCAGTGGCACCAGGCCTTCGCTCATTTAACAATTTGTCAATGAATTCATCAAAAACATGGAAATCTTTAGAAGGATACATTTTCTGAATGCCAAGTGAGAAAGCCCTATCCATATTCCTAGCTGACTCAGACTGTTTATCTTGGTCATACAACAATGCTTTTTCGGCGTTTGTTTTATGACGGCGCGCATGTTTTTCCCTACTCTTAAGTTGCTGTAACGCTTCTTTTTTCCAATTCTGCAAAACATCAAATGCTGCAGGTCTAGCCTTTTTCTTTAATAGAATTGACTCTAAATACTCAATATGAGGGATTTCAAAACTACCATTGATTGACCACTGAAGTTCGGAGGCATGTCTTGTTTGTCTGTGCCAAATATCATTAAACACTATACTTCCAACGCCATGATTACAGTACATAGTAAAAGCCGGCGACCCCTCCTGTGGTGCCGGACGGCTAAATTCCAAAGTTTGTCTATCGCTGCGGAATAACGCCCTGAAGCAGGTAGACAATTTCCCAGGCATATCAAATGTTTGGTGTTACCTGGTCAATAATTGTGTCTGCAGATACAATACGCCAAAATCAAATTATCAGGATATTTAAGAATCGGGTCACGACTCACCTGATCAATCCTAAGGAGGTCCGATCGGATTTCAAATTCTTTTTCTAACAAATACTACCTTGTGTTTGGTGATTTCGGCAAATCTGCCCACCTCGCTAAGTGGACCCTCGTCAAGATGCCGTCTCGGACCACAAACTAATCGTCCAGGGATCGGGTCGTGCAGCGCTGCTGAGGTGTCGCGTCTTGTTCAGAAGGGGCCCCCTTCACCGTCCGATCCCAGTCCGATAGCCTGTGTCAACCTTCAACAATCCGGCATCAATCTTGAGGGTCCCTATTCGGGCGCCAACTGTGAAAAAAAAGAGAAAATATTGAGGCTGAGTACCCCAAAAGGAAATACACCGAACACAGCCTACAAAGGAACATACAAAGATCTTTAATTTATACTGAACAGTTTCAAAGGACAAAACAATCAGATAGCTATCGGCCCTCAGTACAACACAGTGAACTCCAGCATGTTTCGGTGTGCTCAGCGAGTGGGGCTGTACATTAGAATTAGTCGCACTTTTATACTTTTTCCGAACATGATGTCCAACCCTACTGCGGGTTAATATTCCTCTAATACATTACTGATCTAGGGTTCATGCCGAGTTCACACATCTATATGCTTTAGAGTTTGCCTTTAATACATTCGCCAACAAGTCTACACGGTAATAGTGTATTTTAGGATTCCTCATAGAGTCTTCTCAAACATTAATACAATGTAGTTAAACAAGTGTTCTCAGTTCAGTATTTTGATACATTGTTCTTAACATATGCTTGCGGATTAGTTTCATTGGCACGAGTAATCCTTTACACACAGGTCAACGAAGGACAAAGTCTCAGTTCAAGACCCCAACAAGTGGCCTGGAGGCAAGTTACATATTAGTTGTACGCAGAGGTCATGACGGCCATGTTGTATTTCAGAATGACATTGTCCATCATTTTAACTCACAGGGTGACTTTGCAGAGAGAACCTAAAATGGCGGATTGACCTAAAATGGCGGTTTACATTGATTCTAAGGTCAGGACCTTGCAACACGGATTTCTTCGCAAGTGGCTTACAAGCAGCTTGGCGTAGGCCAATATACATATATTCATTGCAATAGGAGGCACAATATAATTTCCCGTTTGACAACATGGAGCCCCAAAGCTGATGCTGCGAGGCCTTGGCCCACCTTGCACTCTGTTGATTGGCACACACTCCTTGTTGTGGTTGGTAAGCGTACCCTATTCCTGTTCTGTTTTTTTTTATGTATCCACTTCCAGGGGTGTTTTGCAGTGTGTCGAAGAAGGGGGTTCATCAATTTATTTGAATGCAACAGGTGGGTTGGGATGAACTCCTATGAGGACAAGAGTTCTTTTCACAACTCATCAGGGTCTTTTCTTGGAGAGGGAGATAAGCTAAAGAGTGCTGGGATTCTGGCTTGACAAGGCTCCTTGTCACCCTTGGTTTCAAGCCAACAGGTCACACTGTGGAGTGCAGCCTCTTGCACAGCCCGTGGTTGTGATCCACATGTAGAAAGGCATTGGGATGAACCTCTAAGGTACTTGGATCAACATGTAGAAAGGCATTGGGATGAACCTCTGAGGGATTTCGGACAAACCTCTAAGGGACTTGAAGCCACATGTAGAAAGGCATTGGGATGATCTAAGGGACTTCCATTCACGTGTAAAAAGGCATTGGAAAGAACCTCTAAGGGACTTAGATCCATGTGTAGAATGGCATTGGGATGACCATCTAAGGGACTTAGATCCACACGTAGAAAGGCATTTGGATGATCTAAGGGACTTAGATTCACGTGTAGAAAGACATTGGGATGAACCTCTAAGGGACTTATATCCAGGGGTAGAAAGGCATTGGAATGAACCTCTAAGGGACTTAGATCCACGTGTAGAAAGGCATTGGAATGAACCTCTAAGGAACTTAGATCCATGTATAGAAAGGCATTTGAATGGCACTCTAACGGTCTTAGATCTATAAACCTAGAAAAGCACTGAGATGAACCTCTAAGGGACTTAGATCCACACATAGAAAGGCAATGGGATGACTTCTTAGGGACTTAGATGCACACGTAGAAGGGCATTGGGATGAACCTCTAAGGGACTTAGATCCACAGTAGAAGGGTACTGGGCTGAACCTCTAAGGGACTTAGATCCATGCGTAGAAAGGAATTGGGATGAACCTCTAAGGGACATAGATGCACTTGTAGAAAGGCATTAGGATGAACGTCTAAGGGACTTACATCCACACATAGAAAGGCAATGGGATGAACTTCTAAGGGACTTAGATACACACTTAGAAGGGCATTGGGATGAACCTCTAAGGGACTTAGATCCACACGTAGAAGTGTATTGGGCTGAACCTTTAAGGGACTTAGATCTGCATGTAGAAGGGCATTGAGATGTACCTCTAAGGGACTTAGATCCACACGTAGAAAGGCATTGGAATGAACTTCTAAGGGACTTAGATCCACCTATAGAAAGGCATTTGGATGACCTTCTAAGGGACTTAGATCCACACGTAGAAAGGCATTGATATGAACCTCTAAGGGACTGAGATCCACACATAGAAAGACAATAGGGTGAACCTCTAAGGGACTTAGATCGACACGTAGAAGGGCATTGGGATGAACATCTAAGGGACTTAGATCCAAACATAGAAGGGTATTGGGCTGAACCTCTAAGGGTCTTAGATCCTTGCGTAGAAGGGAATTGGGATGAAGTTCTAAGGAACTTAGATCCACATGTAGAAAGTCATTGGGGTGAACTTCTAAGGGACTTACATCCACACATAGAAAGGCAATGGGATGAACCTCTAAGGGACTTAGATACACACGTAGAAGGGCATTGGGATGAACCTCTAAGGGACTTAGATCTGCACATAGAAAATCAATGGGATGAACCTCTAAGGGACTTAGATACACACGGTGAAGGGCATTGGGATGAACCTCTAAGGGACTTAGATCCACACGTAGAAGTGTATTGGGCTGAACATTTAAGGGACTTAGATCCGCATGTAGAAGGGCATTGGGATGAACCTCTAAGGGACTTAGATCCACATGTAGAAAGGCATTGGAATGAACTTCTAAGGGACTTCGATCCACACATAGAAAGACAATGGGGTGAACCTCTAAGGGACTTAGATCGACACGTAGAAGGGCATTGGGATGAACCTCTAAGGGACTTAGATCCACACATAGAAGGGCATTGGGATGAACCTCTAAGGGACTTAGATCCAAACATAAAAGGGTATTGGGCTGAACCTCTAAGGGACTTAGATCCATGCGTAGAAGGGCATTGGGACGAAGCTCTAAGGAACTTAGATCCATATGTAGAAAGTCATTGGGATGAACCTCTAAGGGACTTAGATCCACGTGTAGAAAGGCATTGGGATGAACCTCTAAGGGACTTAAATGCACACATAGAAAGGTATTGGGATGAACCTCCAAGGAACTTAGATCCACATGTAGAAAGGCATAGCGATGAACCTCTAAGGGACTTGGATCCACATGTAGAAAGGCCCCTCGGTGTAACACTAAACAGCATAGTGGAATCTTCAATGAAAACTGTACTGTTCAAAAAAGGTAAATAAACTGGCGACACAAACGAGAGCAGTTGATAAAAGATGTGGCTGCTTTTCAATCATACCAGTTGTGAACTTCTATAAAGCTAAAATAATTCCTTCCATAACATACGGAGTGGAAGCAATGCCATCTATGCCAGATTGGCCAAGATTGGAAGATTACTTTCCGTGGCGAGTCTTGGGGCTCCCGACATCGATACTATTAACCCTGATTTGTCGAGATCTGAGCTTGTGTTCACTACACGCAGTGACAGAACGGAACACTCTGATGTTATGTAGAAAGGCGTGGAAAAAACAGCCTACTGGCGTGTTGCTAAAAAAGAAAAACAAGGCGATACTTGAACAGATTGGCTGTTCCGAGGAGGACCTTGTAGTGAACCCAACTAAAGTCAGAAAATGTTGGAAGAGCGCGACTGGATCAACACTAACGATAGGTCGCGTGCACATAAATGAAGAACTGATTTGCCAGCGAATTCTAAGAGGTTAAATCATCGGCCGGAGTACATGAAAAAACTTCCAAGCGGATCTCACAGAATTCACTTTTTAAGAGCCCGTCTTAACCTAATTCCAACCAATAAAATAATGGCAATTAGAGGAAAATCAGCCTCAAATGAACGTCGACATTGTGATAAACCAGACCAGGTGAAAACGCGAAGACACATTGGGGGTCATTACGACCCTGGTGCTAAGGGATTACCGGTAAGGGTACCGGTACTGGTAATCCCTTAGCGCCCAATTCCCATAACGGCGGCTGGAACCAGCCGTTATTGGAGGGACCCGCAAAGGGACCCTGGCGATAATTACGGTACCGCAATTTGCGGTACCGTAATTACCGCCTTTCCCCATTCCCATTATGCCCTATGGGGCAAAAATGGGAATGGGGAAGGGCCATGGTGAAATGGGGAAGTACCGCCCCGCCAATCTCGGAATGGGGCTCTATTTCCCCATTCCACCATGGCGGACTCGTTACAATACCGGCAGCAACCATGGTGCTAATAGCGCCATGGTTTAGCGCCGGGGTTGTAATGAGGGCCATTCTATTATCATGCCCAGGCTTAAATGAGCACTATCTACTTGGGCCGTCTTTTCTCTGATCCGCAAGTCTACGACGAAGAGTGTTGAGAAGAAGCCTTATTTGTGATAGCGGTGGTACCTTTCCTTCAAAACATCTCCTTAGGTCAAGAGTGAAGAACATAAGGCCTAGGACTGAAGACGAACACTGAGACGCTTAACAAAGGACCTAGCAAAGAATACACACAATGAAAAGGAAAGAAAGAAAAGTGACATAAATAATGGTAGAAAAGACCCGGGATGTTAATTAACTTTTCTTTTTACTGGAGGGCGATAATGCAGAATGTTTCTGTTTCGTTTGTTTTATCTTGTAAAAAGTGCAAATCAGTTACATTTAAAAAAAATGTTTTTAAAAGAAAGGTATTGGGCTGAACCTCTAAGGGACTTAGATCCACACGTATAAGGGTATTGGGCTGAACCTCTAAGGGACTTAGATCCATACGTATAAGGGTATTGGGCTGAACCTCTAAGGGACTTAGATCCACACGTATAAGGGTATTGGGCTGAACCTCTAAGGGACTTAGATCCACACGTATAAGGGTATTGGGCTGAACCTCTAAGGGACTTAGATCCACACGTATAAGGGTATTGGGCTGAACCTCTAAGGGACTTGAGCTTTTTGAAAATAAATCTAAGAGGGTTCGCTGCATTTAAAGTGTCAGGGTGGGAGTTACTCAAATGGTGTGGGGCACACCTGTCCTTGCCTGGATTCAGTAATCTGATAAACAGTCTTTTTAAGTGTGAGGTCATGGTACTGGGGATATAATTGCGTGCATCCTCATTGACTTCTCATTTACAGGTGTGTATATATATATATATATATATATATATATATATATATATATATATATATATATATAGTGCTAAGCATTCTCCCTTACGTCTCAGTCCCAGGGATAAAGTTCTAAGCATCCTCCTTGATCTCTCAGTCCCAGAGATAAAGTGCTAAGCATCCTCCTTGATCTCTCAGTCCCATGGATAAAGTGCTAAGCATCCTCCTTGATCTCTCAGTCCCAGGGATAAAGTGCTAAACATCCTCCATGATCTCTCAGTCCCAGAGATAAAGTGCTAAGCATCCTCGTTGATCGCTCAGTCCCAGGATAACGTGCTAAGCACCCTCCTTGATCTCTCAGTCCCAGAGATAAAGTGCTAAGCATCCTCCTTGATCTCACAGTCCCAGGGATAAAGTTCTAAGCATCCTCCTTGATCTCACAGTCCCAGGGATAAAGTGCTAAGCATCCTCCTTGATCTCTTAGTCCAGGGATAACGTGCTAAGCATCCTCCTTGACTTCTCAGTCAAGGGATATAGAACCAATCATCCTCCTTGACTTCTTAGTGCAAGGGATATAGCGCCAAGCATCCTCCTTGACTTCTTAGTGCAAGGGATATAGCGCCAAGCATTCTCCTTGACTTCTTAGTGCAAGGGTATAGCGCCAAGCATTCTCCTTGACTTCTTAGTGCAAGGGGTATAGCGCCAAGCTTCTTCCTTGACTTCTCAGTGGTGGGGATATAGTGCTAAGAAACATCCTTGAAGTTTCTGTACATTTTATTTCACACATTGAAATCCGCTCTGGTCTCCCGCGGCGCTTAGGAAACTCATGTTTTGCTTGTAATGTGTCCTAACACTTAAGCACAGCGGTCTAATAAGTTGGACCCAGTAAGCACGAATACACATCCATGGTACCGTGGAGAAATCCTGAAAAGGCAAGTTTCAAAAACAAGTAATTTGTAAAAAAGGGCGTGTTTTTTGCACACATTCCTCACGCGGTCTAAATGTGCTCACATGTACAGGAGACTTAGAACGCCATTGCTTCAACCACAATTGGAGACAGTGCTCAAGTGTTTGGACACATTCCAAGAGAAACACTGGGCGAATAACGCGGTCTTGCTGGACATGTAGCCTGCCAGCACCGCTGCCACTCACAACTGTTTTCCAATGGGTGGAAGTACGTGTTTATTCTTATCTCAAATGTGTTGCTGAGAAGATACGGGGTCCATCCAGGGACTGCATGCGGTGCACACTTCTTCCGTCAGCCAGTGGAGAAGCGAACTTCCTTTTATTCAATGGAGAATTCTCAGAAATTGATTAATTGCTCTCTAAATAGAGATCCCCGCTCTTTTGCTGGATTCATTTTCATCCTGGAGAGAGTGAGACCTTTTTCCCACTTTCTCATGTATTTTTCTGTGATTTGAACTCTGTGGGCCTCATTACACGGAATGCGGTAAGGCTTTACCGGTACCGGTAAGGGCACCGGTACCGGTAAACCCTTACCGCCTTACTACGAGGTCCCTTTGCCGGACCCGACTCCAACGGCTGGTTTTAGCAGCCGTTAAGGAACGGGCCCGCAAAGGGACCTTGATGCTAATTACGGTACCGCAATTTGCGGTACCATAATTAGCTCCTTCCCCATTCCCATTGAGCCCTATGGGGGCAAAAATGGGAATGGGGAAGTTCCTTGGTGAATGGGGAATTACTGCCCCCGCTCACCTTGGAGTAGGGCGGTAATTCCGCCCTCCACAAAGGCAGACACGGTAAAATAGCGGCGGCAACCGTGACGCTAATAGCGCCATGGTTACCGCATACCGTGTAATGAGGCCCTGTGTTTCTTTTGGTTTTTGGAGTCTGACAAACTCCATAGGCATCATCTTTTACATTGGGCCTCATTCCGAGTAGGGCGGTAAGGGTTAACGGTCACCGGTAACGAGACGGGTGCTGGTAAAACCATTACCGCCCTACTACGAGTTCCCTTTGCGGGTCCCGTCCTTAACGCCTGCATTTAGCAGGCGTTAAGGACGGGACCTGCAAAGGGACTCTGGGGTCAATAACAGTACCGTAATTTACAGTACCATTATTTCCGCCTTCCCATTGAGCCCTATGGGGGCTCAAATGGGAATGGGGAATGGCCCTGGTGAATGGGGAATTACCAGTCCCTCTGACCTCGCAATGGACCGGTAATTACTCCATTCACCAGGCCAGAGTTTGGATGAGTTCGGAGGCAGCCATGCCGCAAATAGCGGCGTGGTTACCTCCGAACTCGGGATGAGGCCCATTGTCTCACACAGCACCTACAGTGTAGTGCTGCAGGGAAGTCTTTCAGATTTCCCCAAGGTTTAAATACCTTCTCTTGGATAAACGACTGTTTCCAAGAGCAGTTTGTGTGTTGGTTTATTTATTTATTTATAGAGCGCTCCAAACGCAGGGGTACCTGGGCGCATTACAAGAATGTTCAGTTTCTTAGTTACAATACATACATTTCAAGGTTACATTAAACACAAAGGTTGCCTAATGGGACTGCGACACATAATACTTCACTACACAATAAGACATAGAATATATACAGAAAGTTATATACAGGGATACAGCTACAGCACATGTGCTGTTTACGGGGTCCTAGTTTCAGACAGCTAAGGCTGTGGTAAGTCTTTGGAGGTGAGCCAAAGTTTGGTATTTTCCCTAAAGTTGTAAAAGGATTGATCCAGTCTTAAGGCAGTAGGTAGGGAGTTCCAGAGTTGGGCAGCCAGGACGGGGAAGCTACTGCCGCCTGCTTTTTTCCAATTTGAATCTGGGGACTCTTAGGCAGAAGGAATTAGAAGTCCTCGTAGGCCGAGTGGAGTTATTTTTGGTGAATTATTACGTTAAGGATTGAGGGTCTGAGTTGTTGAGACATTTGTAAGTCAGGGAGACTGTTTTGAGTTGTACTCTGTCCTCGAAGGAGAGCCAGTTATTTTTCCGTCTGACTCCTGAGATATTTTGTCTTCTGGAGATGCTTAAGGCTGTTCTTAGTACGTTGTTCTGAAGTATTTGAAGTTTGTTGACAATGTATTTGCTGCCACCTAGGTACAGTGCATTGCAATAATCAAGTTGTGAAAGTATTAGAGCTCTTGCCAGCGTAAAGCAGCTTTCTGTGGAAAGAAAGGGTTTACAGGCGCTGATCAGCTCACAAGGTACCGTAGCACTGACTTGCTGACGCAAGCTCAAAGCTGGGTCAAAGTAGAAACTCAAGATGTTTACCTCCTTGGCCACCTTGATGTCATTGCCATCGATGTTGCAAGAGAGGTAGTGATTGCTAAGTTTCCTCAGTTTGGCCGGTGTACCTAGAAGCAGTAACTCGGTCTTCTCATCATTCAGACACAGACCATGTGAGGCCACCCAGGAATGGATGATGAGATAGATTTTGTTAAACAGTGCCCCATCTTTGTCATATTCGCCTGTCAAAGGTATGAGGATCTGGGTTTCATCTGCGTAATTAGTGTAGGTGACACCCAGAAGGTCTAAGTCATCAAACAATGGTTTGGTAAACAGATTATACATCGTAGGCGATACACATGATCCTTGCGGAACTCCACATCTTATGGGGATAGGATCAGCTGCTGCCGACATAAAGAAAACTCTCATGGATCTGTTATTCAGGAAATAATGGATGCAAGCCATTGCTTCTGTGGAGAAATGGGCCGCTATTGACAAATGTTTACAAAGCACCTTATGATCAACCAGGTCAAAAGCGGCTGACAGATCTAATCGGAGTAAGAGGGCAGGTTTCCCTTTGTCTTTCAGGTCGTCAATCTGGATCTTCAGGTCAATCAAGGCTGTTTCGGTGCCATGTTGGGGTCTGAAGCCAGATTGTCGAAGTCCTAGTAGATTGTTGGTCTCTAAATACGATTGTATCTGGATGTAGGCTGCTTTATCAATGACCTTCAATAGAAAGGGGACTGTTGTGATAGGTCTATAGTTCGGGAATGCCAGGGTCCAGGAAGGTTTCTCTGAAATTGGGAGTACCCCCGAGTTCTTCAGGTTAGTGGGGACAGTGCAGGTGCGGAACAACACATTGAATAGAGTGGTGATGAAGGGGGCAAGGTCACTAGCCGCCTCTTTGATCGTAGATGCCGGGCAGGTATCTCCCTGGCATTTGCAAGGTTTGAGAGAGGCTACAATATTTTCCACGTACAGGGTGGACACTTGGGTAAATTTAAATCGATGTAGAGGTTTAGGAGGGTCAGAACAGGATTTCAAGGTGTTTACTTGAGTAGGGAGGTTACGTTTTTTTGGAGCTATTTTATTTTGGAGAAGAGAGATCTTGTTAACTAGTGCATCTTGGATCTTAGTGCACCAAGTTTTGTCCTTATTGCAATTATCTGGTCGAGGGGTGGGAGATTCCAATTCTCTTAAGATAACAAAGAGTTCTCTAGTGCTAGAGCTGCCTTTAGTAATCCTAGCGTTATAGGTGTCGCGTTTAGCTAGAAGACTTTCTGATTTTGTGAACGTTATCTTTGTTGGCTGACGTAGGATTATTTTTCCAAGTGGTTTTCCATTTCCTTTTTTTCATTCCGCAAGGCTTTAAGTTTGGGTGCAAACCGGTGTTTAGATGAGCTTTTGGTTTCCCTTTGCACAATTTTAGAGGTGCAATTTTGTCTAAGGCTAGAGTGATGGTATTGTTGTTAAGTTCCACTAACATTGCCGGGTCGGAGGAGGCAGGCAGGGGATTTAGTATGGGTCGGAGAAGGGGCTTAAGTTTGTCCACTGTGATGTTCCGTTTGTTTCTAGTAGGAATAGGCGGAGCGATAGGTTATTTTTATTAGGAAGTGTACAATCTTGGGTAGTAATGTGAGTAGATGATAGTCAGTCCAAGGGTACGGTTCAATAGAGGTTATAGTTTTCTGACAGTTGAGGTCGGCTGCCCAGCCTAGGGGTCTTCCTTTTTCATGCGTAGGGTGAATAACGCTTAGCGTAAGGCCTCGTTCAGCCAGGGAGTTTGTCATAGCCAAAGCAGGTTGATCATTAGGGTCTTTGAATCCGAGATTAAAGTCTCCTAATATTAGGATTGGCGAAGTTGGATAAGTATTAGTCGATAGTAGGGTGATGATATATTCCTCAAAGGAACCGATAGGTCCTGGAAGTCCTTTAATCAAGTGCGCCGTTATAGTGCGTGAGTTGGTGAGAGGAAGTTTAACTGTCAGCAATTCGCATGAGGTGACAGGGGAGTGTGTGGAAATTGTAAGTCCAATGGTGGATTTGGCGATAAAGGCAATTCCAACGCCTCTAGAGGATTCTCTGTCGAATCTCAGGATCCTATAGTTATCCGGGGTAGCAATTAAGAGGGATGGGCCTGCAGATGCATGTAGCCAGGTCTCTGCTATTGCTAGGAAATCCAGTTTTCTATCAATAATCAAATCAGCAACATCTGTTGCATGAGCAACCAGAGATCTGGCATTGATCAATGCCCCTTTGATTAATATAGGAGTGTTATTTCGGGGGTTGGTGTCAGGTGTAATGTCATACTAGCTCTGTTGAGAACTGTGTGGATTTTAGGTGTGGCCTTCTTCAGACCCTGTGGTTGGCTATTAGTGGGAGGTTGGCAGGAAGGTATTTTGTATCTTTTACCTAATCTCGAGACGAGTCTGGCATAGGTGACTGATGTAAGACATAGGAGGTTAGGCACCAGTGTAGGGGAGGCACTCTGAGTCACTGGGTTGGTGGCTAGTCTATTGAATGTTTCTCCTTGTGGGTTGACATCATGGTTATAGTGGTTTTTAAAGATGTTTGATTCTTTCAGAGGTTTAGTGGCTCTGATAGGTGTGGTTATGGTCATAGGCTTCAAGGGGGGGCAGGAGAGAGGTGGGCTTAATCCTATCCAGAATGTTCAAGGGTGGCATGAATTTGGTAGGCTTAATCGAGCTTGTGCTGTTAGCCTGAGTTGTCATGGTGGAAAGTCCTCAGTTTGTTTGGGTCAGACTCTTGGTAAGTGCGTGCTGGGTTTTTAATTGACATGTGACATCAACTGGTAAGGCGATAATAACATTTAGACTGATGGTCAGAAATCTAACACTGATGTCAATCATAGTGGTGTACATAGTTGTTAACCGAGAGGTGAACTAAGGCAGTCCACAGGCATTCAATGCAAGGGGTCACACTAGGCTTCCCCGACAATAATAAAATACTAAGGTGCGTATGTGGCAATTAGTATAAAATTCATCTTTTAGGCATTGGTAACTGTAACAAACATCCCCAAAGCGGCTAATATAGTAGTAAGCTTTGGTGATTGGCAATGTAATTCTTGCTAGCATGCATACACAGGCGTCTAATATGGGTAAGCCTGTTATAAACCTAGCAGCTGATTGGTTTCATCACAAAATGGGTGCCCTACTCCAGCGGTATTACTGCCAGGGCTATTAACCCCACTGCCATACCCCCCTGTGCTATTAGCACCGGAACACAGATTTGGCGGAACGGTTAGTCCCCATTCCCCATTGGACCCAATAGGGAATGGTCGGCGCTATAACCGCCGGTAAAAATGCCAAAAATCAGCAAAATCACAGCGGATTTGCTCCCAGCTCAGAGCTGGGGGTAATTCTGCCACGCCCGTGATTTGGCAGACCTTTAAAACCGGCAGTAATAGCATTACCGCCGCATTTAAGGGTTACCGCCAAACTCGTGATGAGGCAGAATCTCTAAAATGCCCAAAAGAATTGTAAAATAGCAGACATTAATGATGGCAACTGAAAACGAGTTGAGAAGCACTGTGATCAGAGATCATTAGTTCAGGCTACAAAGGTAAAATGGCTGGCAAGCCCAAGGCAGAGCTGCTTTGCTTGTCAGACAATAGAGTCTTGTGGTGGACGGCGGCATCAGTGACTAGAATATTGCAAAGGCTAGGGACAAATGTTCATTAGGTGGGTCAGGAATATGTGCAGCTTGCCCTTAGCTGTGAAGTGGCACGCTCGGAAAAGACTGAGCTCGATCCATAGTAGGCAGATCTGCTGCACTCAAGGGGCCCAGTCGGCATTGACTGGTACGGTAGGCTGAGCCAGCCTGGTCTGCTGACTAATCACTAGTTGGTGTCACAGTATGACGAAAACGTACGAGGTGAGCTACGATAAGAAATTGTGAATAGCTAATTTACGAGGCAGGCAGTCCGGCACGGTGCGGCATGGAAGAAAACGATAAAGTGAAGTGAAGTGAAATTGACTTTACTTACATTTGTAACTGCTTAGACCCAGCACTCACTATCTCACAATAGGGTGCTGGAGCGGTTACTTAGTATCCCCTTTGTCTATCTTCTCATGTAACATTTTTATGTTACCCTTTCCACAATTACTGGCTGGTGCCAGTGGTTTAATTTTAACTACTATTGTGTGTTTTGACTGCGGGCTGCATTCACAGCTGCAGTACAGCACCCATGGGTGTCATCTTTGTCGAAATGTCCCCAGTCTTCTTTTGTCACCATTTCTTGTGGAACAGTCTTTCTTGAGATTTACTCTGAGCGCCAAACCAGGTTCGGTCCCATTATTCATTTTGTCTTTGGAGGGATTCAGCAGTGAAGCCCCCCTCTGGCGCCAGTATGTCTGGCAGGGGCAGGAAGTGAGGGACGTCTTTGAAACTCCCTGTGCCTAATCCTCTTGGTTACAGGAATGCACCCAAAGGTGATTGGCAGGCTGGCTGCCCTGGGAGGACAGCCACCCTGCTGGTTGACTGACAGCTAGGCTGGAATGAATCGGAGAAACCTGCATGAAAGGCAAGGGTTTTTGTCTTGGAAGTTAGAGTTGACCACTGGACGAAGGAATCTGAAGAAGAACTTGGAATAGATGCCTGCTGCAACTCCTGGACCATTGGTTTGCCCGGTGAAGCCCTGCTGCTGTGCTGAAGCTCCGAATTCGCATCGACTAGAGAAGCCCTGCAAGGACGACTTCTCCCCTTGGGTTGGTGGGACCAATCAACTCCAAAGTAAGCCACCTGGACATCCTCTCAAAGCTGGCTGTACGTCCACTGCTGCTGCTGTTGGAACCGAAGTGCCAGGCAGAGGAACACCAGATCGAATGCGTTGCTTTTAAGTCAGACCCGAGCTCCAGGAAGATCCCCCGGACTCCCAGGAAGCAGGACTGAGCAAGCCCGAGCCACCTCAACAGAGTGCTGGAGCCCAGATGCGTGGAAAGTCCGAAGTGGTATCCGAGAACCACAGTGCTGCTATTTGCTGGAGATGCAAGGAGCTGAAACTGCAAAGTGCCACTGAATTGAAGTTTGTTGTTTTCTGCAGCTGACAATCCCATTGCAGAGCTGGAGTCGCCAGGAGTCCTCCCTCTTGTCCCCATGACTGAGGCGCAGGAACAACAGGATCTGCAGAGCTGCACATGAACAGAAGGCCGCTGGAACCATTTCTTCTAACCAAAGGTACTGTACAGTCTAAGAGAACTTACCTCTTGTTGTGTAGCCTTACTTGCTCTCAGTTGAGACTTGTCTTGGTTGCTTCTGTGGAGTAGCTTGCATCTTCTACCCCCCCCCACAAGCCTAACAGCTTGTGGCCCTACATTGATTCTTGATGTTCTACAAAGACTTCTAAAACATTGTACAAGACTTAACTTGACTCAAGAAGTGCTTCAGCTCACCAAGACTTTTGCTAACTTAACTTTGGCTGGCCTGGCTCCCTTAAGGACTCTTCTCTCCTCTGACATTGGGCCTCATTACGACCCAGGCGGTAAATTACCGCCTGGGTCGTACCTTTACCACCATGGCGTAAACTATGTTTACGCCATGGTGGTTGGCGGACTTACCGCCCCATTCCGAGGTTGGCGGGGCGGTAAGTCCCCAATCCCCATTTACCCTTCCCCATTCCCATTTTTGCCCCATAGGGCATAATGGGAGTGGGGAAGGCGTTAATTACGCCACCGTAAATTACGGTGGCGTAATTAACAACAAAGTCCCTTAGCGCCATGGATTTTAACACCTGCTAAAAGCAGGTGTTAAATCCTCCATGGCGCTAAGGGAACTTGGAATCAGGCAGTAAGGGTCGGCGCTGTTTACGCTGCCGTAAACCCCTTACCGCCTGAGTCGTAATGAGGCCCATTGTGCTTTACCTGTCCTTCCAGGAAGGGGATAACTTACTTTGGGGGGGTTTAAAAGTACCTACCTGCTTCAGAATATTTGTGTGATCTCTTGTTTTATTCTAATAACCCTTTTCTTTGACACTCACCCTAGCATTGCTCTAAATGCACCAGTGATGTATTAATGTCTACAGTGCCCTCAGGGTGTAGGAAGTGTCTGTGTGCCATCCCTAATGGGTGTTTACTGATTTAGAGAAACTGTGCATTTTGGAGCATGTTTGCGTGTTGCTATATATTGCCCCCTTCTGAAGAAGGCTTATTCAAACTGACTGTTAAATAAATGAATAATTGTTTAATCAAGAAACCTTGAGTGCAAGTGTTTATTTGAATACGTGTCCCTGTGAATCTCTGTGTAACTCCCCAACAGCTCACATTGACCACTCTTGAGATAAGCCTGTTATCTCCTCGTTCGGCATTTCCCACCATTCCTATGCCGATACTCAGCTCTTCCTTTCCTTCTCTTCTTTCTCTCCCGACCTCCACCTGAAACTCTCTGCCTGTCTCAGTGCCATAAAGCACTGAATGTCTTCCCGCTTTCTCTCCCTCAACACTGACAAGACTGAAGTCGTCTTCTTCCCCTCCAACTCTCTTCCCCCTCCCCCTCCTCCTCCTATCATTCACTTTCCTCCTTCTAATCTCCCAATCTCTGCCCACACTCGCAACCTAGGCATTCACTTTGACTCCTCTCTCTCTTTCTCCCACCATATCTCTCTCACTTCTCGTGCCTCAATATTCGCAAAGTCCGCCCTCTCTCACTTTCCATGCTACTAAACTCTTAATCTCCTCCCTTATCTCCCCTCTCCTCTTCTACTGCTCCTCCTTACTCTTTGGACTATCTACTTCTCATATCACCCCCCCCCTCAAATCTATCTACCACTCTGCCTTCCGCACCCTCTGTCTCCTTACCTCCCGTCACTCCATCTCTGCTTCCCTTTCCTCCCGTGGCTGACTCCCCTTTCACTCCCAACTTAAATTTCATTTCCTCTGCTTAGTCTTTAAATCTCTCCATGGTCTTGCTCCCCCTTATCTCTCCTCCCTCCTCTCTTTCTACACTCCCTCCTGCCCCCTTCGTTCTGCTGACCACTTCCTTCTCACTGCACCTCCGTCTCCTTGTGCCCCCTCCCGTTTCCGCTCCCTCCAGCTCCTAGCCCCCTGCACTGAAACTCCTTACCTCTCTCAATCCGCTCTATTCCTGCCTTCTCCTCATTCCGTACTTCCCTTAAATCTCTCCTTCTCCACTCCCCACCTTGAAACTCCTTCCCCCTTCTTGCTTCCCCTCCTTCCTTAATCTTTTTCCCCTTGATCATCTCCCTCCCCTCCCCCACTCTCACCCTTTCCCCTTCTGTTTTCCCTCCTCCTTCTTCTCCTCACTCCTCCATCTCCCTCACAGTCCTACTGCACTGCTCTCCCTCTTCCCTCCAGTTTATTTGCTCTTTTTACTGTTTTGTTGGACTGGTTCATAATTGTAATTTGCTATATTGTTATATGTACCAAGTTGTTAAAATGTTCCACGTTTTGTAGTAAAGTGCTACATAAACAAAACAAATGCACATACACTACCAACCTGTGTAGTACAGACTTATAGCAAGGGTTGGGTTCCTATTGCCAGGAGGCCAGGGTTGTTGTGGTGCACCCAAAGGGTACTACCCCAAATCTTGCCTAACAAAAAAGAAATGTCCAAAACTGTTTATTTTGTCCAAAGCGTATGCGTAATGCCATTTCCGCATCTTGGATTTTGTGTGATAACTGACCCGTCAAGTCCCCAAACATGAATGAGTCCTCTGAGAGCCTGCCTGTATGGACTCTGCCCCGCTCGCCGCTTCCCGAGGTGGCTGAACTCCCATCTTGCTTTTGAGAACCCATCGACGGCTGTGGAGGGGACCTGGGGAATGAATAGCTGTGAGTGTGGGGTGAGTCCAGGGCGGGCGCGGTCAGGTGGGATGCATGCTTAGCCTGAGACCCTTCCGGGCCCCGTGCAGACTGCACCAGGCTTTGCCAGAAGGCGCACATAGGAGGCACACACGGGGTACGAGCCAGCGCCCCTGGCCCTCCTGTTCCACCCAGGCTGCATGCCAGCGATGATTGGCAGCTTTCATGAGAGAGGCACTCGGTGTTCAGGACCCGCTGCAGACCACCAGCGGCTGTTGTGTAGACCCCCCTGCTGCAAAGTAGCTGGGCCCAGCATTTTACCATGGACCATGTGTCTTGCCCTCCCCTTTGTGGCAAACCTTGAGTTCTCCCTATTTGTATGTGTGCATATGGTATGCATACAGCGCTGCTAAGGACCGAAGGCATCAAGGCGCTAGGAAAACAGCAGAAACAGGAACGCAGAAAAAAAGGCAACGAAAACGCAGGAGAGAAATACCATCACAGCAATTAAAACAGAAATGTTTTTAGCCCCTTCCGGTAGCGAGCACAATCGGATGCCCCCCTAAAGGTATCGGGCAGAGCTTTCCATAAGGTATGTGCGAAGTCGCAAAAGGAGCGAGCGCCATGGGGGTCTTCAGCAGGTTCTGAGAGGCAGGCGGTGGGGGCCTGCCTGCTTGCTAGCGCGATACAGTCGCCAGCCCCGTGTATAGCGAGGTGTGTCGTGCACAGCGCCTTAACCTGTATACAGCGCTGTGCGTAAATCAATATTGCCTTGCGATAAGGTTAGAAGCCTACTCTCGGCCCTTGAGGGGTGCTTCCCCAAATGGCAGACTTCCGGATGGAAAAGTGCAGGGTGCCCCTGGAGGAGGCGCTGCCTTGAAGGCAGGGTGGCCAGAAGACCTTCACTGTAGGTAAATGTATGGGCTGCCCACCCCATTGCCCCTCCCCGGCATTCACATCGATATATTTACACTGCCCCCATGTGACCACCAGCTGATGAAGTCTATGATAACATGTCATGTATATAGCACTTTCGCCAAAGCACTTTACGTAGAACATATTGGCCCTCATTAGGACCCTGGCGGTAAGGGGTTTACGCCAGCGTTAGCTGCGCCGACCCCTTACCGCCAACTACGAGTTCCCAAAGCGCCATGGTCACTTCTACGCCCGCTTTTTGCGGGCGTAAAAATCCATGGCGCTATGGGACGTTGGTGTTAATTACGCCACCGTAATGTACGGTGGCGTAATTAACGCCTTCCCCACTCCCATTGAGCCCTATGGGGCCGAAATGGGAATGGGGAAGGGTAAATGGGTCAATGGGGACTTACCGCCCCGCCAACCTCGGAATGGGGCGGTAAGTCCGCCATCCGCCATGGCGTAAACGGACTTTACGCCATGGCGGAAAAGTCCGTCGATGGCGGAAAAAATCCGCCAGGGTCGTAATGAGGGCCCTTGACATACAATATCACCCAACTGAATTTGGTACTCATTTAAACCTCCGAAGTAAGAAAGGCTGAGTTGGCCTTGCCAGGAGTAGAACCTGAGTCCTGTAGAGCACGCTGCGTGCTGCTGGAAGACGCTGCGTGCTGCTGGAACCTGAGTCCTGTAGAGCGCGCTGCGTGCTGCTGGAACCAGAGTCCTGTAGAGCATGCAGCGTGCTGCTGGAACCTGGGTCCTGTAGAGCACGCTGCGTGCTGCGTGAACCTGAGTCCTGTAGAGCGCGCTGCGTGCTGCTGGAACACGCTGCGTACTGCTGGAACCTGAGTCCTGTAGAGCACGCTGCGTGCTGCTGGAACCTGAGTCCTGTAGAGCAAGCAGCGTGCTGCTGGAACCTGGGTCCTGTAGAGCACGCTGCGTGCTTCTGGAACCTGAGTCCTGTAGAGCACGCTGCGTGCTGCTGGAACCTGAGTCCTGTAGAGCACGGTGCGTGCTGCTGGAACCTGAGTCCTGTAGAGCACGCTGCGTGCTGCTGGAACCTGAATCCTGTAGAGCGCGCTGCGTGCTGCTGGAACCTGAGTCCTGTAGAGCACGCTGCGTGCTGCTGGAACCTGAGTCCTGTAGAGCACGCTGCGTGCTGCTGGAACCTGAGTCCTGTAGAGCACGCTGCGTGCTGCTGGAACCTGAGTCCTGTAGAGCAAGCAGCGTGCTGCTGGAACCTGGGTCCTGTAGAGCACGCTGCGTGCTGCTGGAACACGCTGCATTCTGCTGGAACCTGAGTCCTGTAGAGCATGCTGCGTGCTGCTGGAACCTGAGTCCTGTAGAGCACGCTGCGTGCTTCTGGAACCTGAGTCCTGTAGAGCACGCTGCGTGCTGCTGGAACCTGAGTCCTGTAGAGCACGCTGCGTGCTGCTGGAACCTGAGTCCTGTAGAGCACGCTGCGTGCTGCTGGAACCTGAATCCTGTAGAGCGCGCTGCGTGCTGCTGGAACCTGAGTCCTGTAGAGCACGCTGCGTGCTGCTGGAACCTGAGTCCTGTAGAGCACGCTGCGTGCTGCTGGAACACGCTGCGTGCTGCTGGAACCTGAGTCCTCTAGAGTATGCTGCGTGCTGCTGGAACCTGAGTCCTGTAGAGCACACAGCGTGCTGCTGGAACCTGAGTCCTGTAGAGCACGCTGCGTGCTGCTGGAACCTGAGTACTGTAGAGCATGCTGCGTGCTGCTCCGATCAGTGTGTGATCTACAGGCCTCAGGTTGTACTCGGAACCAGGGACTTCATTTAGGGGCCGCCAGAAGTCGCAACTGCAACCTCTGAGGTCTCCCTTGCTACCCCTAGAAAAAAAGTGTTTTTTTTATTTGTAATGCAAGCTCCTGGGCTGTGGCCAGCACCACGTGGCTCTTCACTTCTGGAGTGGCTGGCTTCCTTGTTGAGGCCCCTAAGAACAGGAGTGCCACAAGTCTAACACTTTCAGCACTGACCCTAAATAAGAAAGAATAGGAGTACCAAATAATGGGCTTCATCACGAGTTTGGCGGTAACCCTTAAATCCGGCGGTCGCGCTATTACCGCCGGATTTAAGGGTCCGCCAAATCAGGGCTTCGGCGGATTTCTCCCCAGCTCAGAGCTGGGGGGGAAATCTGCCGAAAATGTGCGCTATTACCGCCGAATGGGCTCAGTGGGGAATGGGGAATTCCATTAACGCCAAACCCGTGACCCGGCGCTAATAGTGCCGGGGGTTTGGCGGTAAGGCTAATACCGCCCAACTCGTGATGAGGCCCAATGTATCTTTCCGGAAGTCTATACAATAATTGCTAGACTCACTAAAGGTTTATTTCAGGCACACTCCAGGTGGCGAGTCACTGATTTAGTTTGTTCTTAAACACCTCAACTCAGCCTTTCATCCTTCTGAGGTCGATAAATGAGTACCAACACAGGTTGGGTGATATTGGGTGTATATTTTTTCTATATAAAGCGCTTAAGCGTGAGTGCTATATAATAACACATCATTATCATTTGGCCTTGGACGTCTGCCTGCATTCACGGTAATTTGGTAATATGGGCCCATACACACTGATCCTAAAGATACATATGGCGATCCATTCCTGTATGAAATGTACATCACCTTATAGTGATATCTTAACCGTATTGTTCGTAGTGTACGTCCCTCGATATCCCTTCGGGGTGGGGTCAAATGATGCCATCATAGGTCAAGTGTCGTGTGATGTCACTTCCACTACCCCTGGCATTTTGGTGAAATGACGTCCCCGAGCACGCACTCCAACCTCTGAGCTATCTCACCTGCATAGAACGTCCCTGACAAGAGAAAGACTGTCCTGGTTGTGCAGGAAGGCTGCTGTGCTCCTGCAGTGCCCCTCTCCCCCTCCCCGACCCACCCCACTCATGCAAGTTATTCTGTAACACTCAGCCATTGTGATGGGCTTCAGGGCCCCTTTGTGTCCTAGGAGCACACAGCCAGGAGTGCACCCCTGAACCTCATGAACCTCACGTAGTCATTTGGAAGTTAAAACCCGGTGCGGCTGATGAAAAGTGTCGATTCTACTTTCACTGCCTCCTTAATTCTTCTGAGCCACTAGAGGAAGGAGACGCTTTGGGGTTCTCTCCCTCCAGCTCCCCAAAGGAGGCTCCGCGGGCCCACATTCTGGAGTTACCCCTCAGTGCTTCTCCTGCCCGGGGAGCGGTCCGCTTTGGTTTTGCAGGACACCTTAGACGCAAAAGCAACCTGGTGGCCGCCTGCCTCAGTATAGCATAAACATGTGCATACAGCATTCGAAAAAACACACAGAACACAACAAAAGCGCTGCAGGAATTGTGTGCATAGACTTGCAGACCACCTCATTTGTATAGATAGTGATACACCGTCGAATGTAAGTCAGGAGCCCAGTACGCGCGGTGTGCAATATATGCGCGGTCACTATAATTATTTATTTTTTATTTTATTTTATTAAGCATTTGTTAGGCGTCTATGCAACAGAATTGTGCTTCAAAGCCATTGTGCAAGACGCAACTCTAAAGTCTAGAAGAGCACGAGGGAGGGTTTGTTTCTTTCAATAGCACAAGCTTTCCAGGGACTCACAATATTGGCAGGCAAGACACAGTGAGATTAAATGATTTGCCCAGGATCACACACTGTAGTTAAGTGGGGAAACCAGGATTTTGGCCCGGTCTGAGATTTAAGCACTGACCACATATCTTCACAACTTTAGTTCATATAAATATTTGTTAACGGGAGGGTTTAGTTACAGATATACGTTAAGCAAATAATCGTTATAGCTCCCCTCCCCCAAATTGAATGGAACTGTATAGTAGCATTATGTAAAGTATTCTAGACCTAAGTGAAAGAAAATGAAATGCATTATAGTGACAACCGCTTGTAGTCATGTATTCATACAGCGTTATGGACAGCGCCCTTTTTATCAAGGCACAACATTCCCTCCCAAGGGACGGCTCCCTGCTGTGTCTGTGTCACAAATCTCTCTTCGCCCGCAGATGTAAATCTCTGCTTACACAAAGCGAGACTTCAAGGGGGGGTGGGCAGGAGGGGTGTAGGGATGTGGTGCTCTCTTGTGCTTGAAACATGACACAAAAGTAAGTGGGACCTTCAGGTGCTGGCAAGGCTCTGAATAGCCGATCCTGCACGAGAGCAGCACAACCACAACAGCCCCCACTGGCCCCTCCCGGCAACCATCATGAATATCACTATGTTAACTTTCCCTTGTCTATGTTCTGCCCTGTTTCATTATGGCCATCCCTGCAACCTTATGCATTAATACAATAAAAGTCAGACCCGTCTTTCAGTGGGGTAAACGCATTCCATGGCATGCTTCATTTGCCAGGAGTTAACTTACATGTAAACGCATTCCACAGCATACTTCATTTGGCAGGATTTAACTTACAGGTAAATGCATTCCATGGCATGTTTCATGTGGCAGGAGTTAACGCACAGGCAAACGCATTCCACAGCATGCTTCATTTCGCAGGAGTTAACTTACAGGCAAACGCATTCCACGGCATGCATCATTTGGCAGGAGTTAACTTACAGGTGAACGCATTCCACGGCATGCTTCATTTGGCAGGAGTTAACTTACTGGAAAAATGCATTCCACAGCATGCTTCATGTGGCAGGAGTTAACTTACAGATAAACGCATTCCATGGCACGTTTCATGTGGCAGGAGTTAACTTACAGGTAAATGCATTCCACGGCATTCTTCATGTGTCAGGAGTTAACTTAAAGGGAAACGCATTCCACAGCATGCTTCGTGTGGCAGGAGTCAACTTTCAGCTAAACGCATTCCATGGCATGTTTCGTGTGGCAGGAGTTAACTTACAGGTAAGCGCATTCCATGACATGTTTCATGTGGCAGGAGTTAACTTACAGGTAAACATATTCCATGACATGCTTCATTTGTCAGGAGTTAACTTGCAGGTAAACACATTCCATGGCATGCTTTGTGTGGCAGGAGTTAAAATACAGATAAACACATTCTATGGCATGTTTCGGGTGGAAGGAGTTAACTTACAAGTACACGCATCCCATGGCATGTTTCGTGTGGCAGGAGTTAACTTACAGGTAAACGCATTCCATGGCATGCTTTGTGTGGCAGGCGTTAATTTATAGATAAACGCATTCCATGTCATGTTTCATGTGACAGGAGTTAACTTACAGGTAAACACATTCCACAGCATTTTATGTGTGGCAGGAGTTAACTTACAGGTAAATGCCTTCCATGGCATGGTACATGTGACAGGAGTTAACTTACAGGTAAATGCATGCAATGGCATGCTTCGTGTGGCAGGAGTGAACTTACAGGTAAACATATTCCATGCCAAGTTTTGTGTGGCAGGAGTTAACATACAGGTAAACACATTTCATGGTATGCTTCATGTGGCAGGAGTCAATTTACAGGTAAACGCATTCCATGGCATGTTTCATGTGGCAGGAGTTAACTCACAGGTAAACGCATTCCATGGCATGCTTCATGTGGTAGGAGCTAACTTACAGGGAAATGCAGTCCACAGCATGCTTTGTGTGGCAGGAGTCAACTTAAAGGTAAATGCATTCAATGGCATGTTTCGTGTGGCAGGAGTTAACTCACAGGTAAACGCATTCCATGGCATGTTTCATGTGGTAGGAGCTAACTTACAGGGAAATGCAGTCCACAGCATGCTTCATGTGGCAGGAGTTAACTTACAGGTAAACATATTCCATGGCATGTTTCATGTGGCAGGAGTTAACTTACAGATAAACGCATTCCATGGCATGCTTCATGTGGCAGAAGTTAACTTTCAGGTAAACGCATTCCATGGAATGTTGCGTGTGGCAGGAGTTAACTTACTGGGAAACGCATACCATGGCATGCTTCATGGGGCAGGAGTTAACTTACAGGTAAACGCATACCAAGGCATGCTTCATGTAACAGGAGTTAACTTACAGGTAAACGCGTTCCATGGCATGCTTCATTTGGCAGGAGTTAACTTACAGGTTAATGCATTCCACAGCAAGATTCATGTGGCAGGAGTTATTTTACAGGTAAACGTATTCCATGGCATGTTTCAAGTGGCAGGACTTAATTTACAGGGAAACACATTCCACAGCAAGCTTCATGTGGCAGGAGTTAACTTACAGGTAAACGCATTCCATGGCATGTTTTGTGTGGCAGGAGTTAACTTACAGGGAAACGCATTCCAAGGCACGTTTAATGTGCAGGAGTTAACTGACAGGTAAACGCATTCCATGGCATGCTTCATGCGAGAGGAGTTAACTTACAGGGAAATGCATTCCACAGCAAGCTTCATGTGGCAGGAGTTAATTTACAGGTAAACGTATTCCATGGCATGTTTCAAGTGGCAGGAGTTAACTTACAGGTAAACACATTCCATGGCATACTTCATGTGGCAGGAGATAACTGACAGGTAAATGCATTCCATGGCATGCTTCATGTGGAAGGAGTTAACTTACAGGGAAACACATTCCATGGCATGCTTCATGGGGCAGGAGTTAACTTACAGATAAACACATTTCATGGCATGCTTCATGTGGCAGTAGTTAACTTACAGGTAAACACAGCCCATGGCATGTTTCATGTGGCAGGAGTTAACTCACAGGTAAATGCATTCCATGGCATGCTTCATGTGGCAGGAGTTAACTTACAGGGAAACGCATTCCACAGCAAGATTCATGTGGCAGGAGTTATTTTACAGGTAAACGTATTCCATGGCATGTTTCAAGTGGCAGGACTTAATTTACAGGTAAACACATTCCATGGCATACTTCATGTGGCAGGAGATAACTTACAGGGAAACACATTCTATGGCATGCTTCATGGGGCAGGAGTTAACTTACAGGTAAACACATTCCATCGCATGCTTCATGTAGCAGGAGTTAACTTACAGGTAAACACATTCCACAGCATGCTTCATTTGGCAGGAGTTACCTTACAGGTAAATGCATTCCACTGCAAGCTTCATGTGGCAGGAGTTAACTTACAGGTAAATGCATTCCATGGCATGCTTCAAGTGGCAAGAGTTTACTTATGGGTAAACGCATTCCATTGCATGTTTTGTGTCACAGGAATTAACTTGCAGGTAAACACATTCCATGGCAAGCTTCGTGTGGCTGGAGTTAACTTACAGATAAACGCATTCCATGGCATGTTTCGTGTGGCAGGAGTTAACTTACAGGTAAACGCATTCCATGGCTTACTTCATGTGGCAGGAGTTAACTCCCAGGTAAATGCATTCCATGGCATGCTTCATGTGGCAGGAGTTAACTTACAGGTAAACGCATTCCATGGCATGTTTTGTGTGGCAGGAGTTAATTGACAGGTGAACACATTCCATGGCATGCTTCATGTGGCAGGAGTTAACTTACAGGGAAACACATTCCACAGCAAGCTTCATGTGGCAGGAGTTAACTTACAGATAAACGCATTCCATGGCATGTTTCGTGTGGCAGGAGTTAACGTACAGGTAAACGCATTCCATGGCTTACTTCATGTGGCAGGAGTTAACTCCCAGGTAAATGCATTCCATGGCATGCTTCATGTGGCAGGAGTTAACTTACAGGTAAACGCATTCCATGGCATGTTTTGTGTGGCAGGAGTTAATTGACAGGTGAACACATTCCATGGCATGCTTCATGTGGCAGGAGTTAACTTACAGGGAAACGCATTCCAAGGCACGTTTAATGTGCAGGAGTTAACTGACAGGTAAACGCATTCCATGGCATGCTTCATGTGAGAGGAGTTAATTTACAGGTAAACGTATTCCATGGCATGTTTCAAGTGGCAGGAGTTAACTTACAGGTAAACACATTCCATGGCATAATTCATGTGGCAGGAGATAACTGACAGGTAAATGCATTCCATGGCATTCTTCATGTGGAAGGAGTTAACTTACAGGGAAACACATTCCATGGCATGCTTCATGGGGCAGGAGTTAACTTACAGGTAAATGCATTCCACGCGTGCTTCAAGTGGCAAGAGTTTACTTATGGGTAAACGCATTCCATGGCATGTTTTGTGTCGCAGCAATTAACTTGTAGGTAAACACATTCCATGGCAAGCTTCGTGTGGCAGGAGTTAACTTACAGATAAATGCATTCCATGGCATGTTTTGTGTGGCAGGAGTTAACATACAGGTAAACACATTTCATGGCATGCTTCATGTGGCAGTAGTTAACTTACAGGTAAACACAGTCCATGGCATGTTTCATGTGGCAGGAGTTAACTTACAGGGAAACGCATTCCAAGGCACGTTTAATGTGCAGGAGTTAACTGACAGGTAAACGCATTCCATGGCATGCTTCATGTGAGAGGAGTTAACTTACAGGAAAACGCATTCCACAGCAAGCTTCATGTGGCAGGAGTTAATTTACAGGTAAACATATTCCATGGCATGTTTCAAGTGGCAGGAGTTAATTTACAGGTAAACACATTCCATGGCATACTTCATGTGGCAGGAGATAACTGACAGGTAAATGCATTCCATGGCATGCTTCATGTGGAAGGAGTTAACTTACAGGGAAACACATTCCATGGCATGCTTCATGAGGCAGGAGTTAACTTACAGGTAAACGCATTCCACGCATGCTTCAAGTGGCAAGAGTTTACTTATGGGTAAACGCATTCCATGGCATGTTTTGTGTCGCAGCAATTAACTTGTAGGTAAACGCATTCCATGGCAAGCTTCGTGTGGCAGGAGTTAACTTACAGATAAATGCATTCCATGGCATCTTTTGTGTGGCAGGAGGTAACTCACAGGTAAATGCATTCCATGGCATGCTTCATGTGGCAGGAGTTAACTTACAGGGAAACGCATTCCACAGCAAGCTTCATGTGGCAGGAGGTATGTTACAGGTAAACATATTCCATGGCATGTTTCAAGTGGCAGGACTTAACTTACAGGTAAACACATTCCATGGCATACTTCATGTGGCAGGAGATAACTTACAGGGAAACACATTCTATGGCATGCTTCATGGGGCAGGAGTTAACTTATAGGTAAACACATTCCATCGCATGCTTCATGTAGCAGGAGTTAACTTACAGGTAAACACATTCCACAGCATTCTTCATTTGGCAGGAGTTACCTTACAGGTAAATGCATTTCACTGCAAGCTTCATGTGGAAGGAGTTAACTTACAGGGAAAAACATTCCATGGCATGCTTCATGGGGCAGGAGTTAACTTACAGGTAAATGCATTCCACGCGTGCTTCAAGTGGCAAGAGTTTACTTATGGGTAAACGCATTCCATGGCATGTTTTGTGTCGCAGCAATTAACTTGTAGGTAAACGCATTCCATGGCAAGCTTCGTGTGGCAGGAGTTAACTTACAGATTAATGCATTCCATGGCATAATTCATGTGGCAGGAGATAACTGACAGGTAAATGCATTCCTCGGCATTCTTCATGTGGAAGGAGTTAACTTACAGGGAAACACATTCTATGGCATGCTTCATGGGGCAGGAGTTAACTTATAGGTAAACACATTCCATCGCATGCTTCATGTAGCAGGAGTGAACTTACAGGTAAACACATTCCACAGCATTCTTCATTTGGCAGGAGTTACCTTACAGGTAAATGCATTTCACTGCAAGCTTCATGTGGAAGGAGTTAACTTACAGGGAAAAACATTCCATGGCATGCTTCATGGGGCAGGAGTTAACTTACAGGTAAATGCATTCCACGCGTGCTTCAAGTGGCAAGAGTTTACTTATGGGTAAACGCATTCCATGGCATGTTTTGTGTCGCAGCAATTAACTTGTAGGTAAACGCATTCCATGGCAAGCTTCGTGTGGCAGGAGTTAACTTACAGATAAATGCATTCCATGGCATGTTTTGTGTGGCAGGAGTTAACATACAGGTAAACACATTTCATAGCATGCTTCATGTGGCAGTAGTTAACTTACAGGTAAACGCATTCCATGGCACATTTCATGTGGCAGGAGTTAACTTACAGGTAAACGCATTACATGGCAAGCTTTGTGTGGCAGGAGTCAATTTACAGGTAAACACAGTCCATGGCATGTTTCATGTGGCAGGAGTTAACTCACAGGTAAATGCATTTCATGGCATGCTTCATGTGGCAGGAGTTAACATACAGAGAAAGGCATTCCACAGCAAGCTTCATGTGGCAGGAGTTATTTTACAGGTAAACGTATTCTATGGCATGTTTCAAGTGGCAGGACTTAACTTACAGGTAATCACATTCCATGGCATACTTCATGTGGCAGGAGATAACTTACAGGGAAACACATTCTATAGCATGCTTCATGGGGCAGGAGTTAACTTACAGGTAAACACATCCCATCGCATGCTTCATGTAGCAGGAGTTAATTTACAGGTAAACACATTCCACAGCATGCTTCATTTGGCAGGAGTTACCTTACAGGTAAATGCATTCCACTGCAAGCTTCATGTGGCAGGAGTTAACTTACTGGGAAACGCATACCATGGCATGCTTCATGGGGCAGGAGTTAACTTACAGGTAAACGCGTTCCATGGCAGGCTTCATTTGGCAGGAGTTAACTTACAGGTTAATGCTTTCCACAGCAAGCTTTATGTGGCAGGAGTTAACTTACAGGTAAAAGCATTCCATGGCATGCTTCGTGTGGCAGGCGTTAACTTATAGATAAACGCATTCCATGGCATGTTTCATGGGGCAGGAGTTAACCTACAGGTAAAGGCATTCCATGGCACGTTTTATGTGGCAGGAGTTAACTTACAGGTAAGCGCATTCTACGGCAAGCTTCATGTGGCAGGAGTTAACTTGCAGGTAAACGCATTCCATGGCAAGCTTTGTGTGGCAGGAGTCAACTTACAGGTAAACACAGTCCATGGCATGTTTCATGTGGCAGGAGTTAACTCACAGGTAAATGCATTCCATGGTATGCTTCATGTGGCAGGAGTTAACTTACAGGGAAACGCATTCCACAGCAAGCTTCATGTGGCAGGAGTTATTTTACAGGTAAACGTGTTCCATGGCATGTTTCAAGTGGCAGGACTTAACTTACAGGTAAACACATTCCATGGCATACTTCATGTGGCAGGAGATAACTTACAGGGAAACACATTCTATGGCATGCTTCATGGGGCAGGAGTTAACTTACAGGTAAACACATTCCATTGCATGCTTCATGTAGCAGGAGTTAACTTACAGGTAAATGCATTCCACTGCAAGCTTCATGTGGCAGGAGTTAACTTACAGGTAAATGCATTCCATGGCATGCTTCAAGTGGCAAGAGTTTACTTATGGGTAAACGCATTCCATTGCATGTTTTGTGTCACAGGAATTAACTTGCAGGTAAACGCATTCCATGGCAAGCTTCGTGTGGCAGGAGTTAATTGACAGGTGAACACAATCCATGGCATGCTTCATGTGGCAGGAGTTAACTTATAGGGAAACACATTCCACAGCAAGCTTCATGTGGCAGGAGTTAACTTACAGGTAAACGCATTCCAAAGCATGTTTTGTGTGGCAGGAGTTAACTTACAGGGAAACGCATTCCAAGGCACGTTTAAAGTGCAGGAGTTAACTGACAGGTAAACACATTCCATGGCATGCTTCATGTGAGAGGAGTTAACTTACAGGGAAACGCATTCCACAGCAAGCTTCATGTGGCAGGAGTTAATTTACAGGTAAACTTATTCCATGGCATGTTTCAAGTGGCAGGAGTTAACTTACAGGTAAACACATTCCATGGCATAATTCATGTGGCAGGAGATAACTGACAGGTAAATGCATTCCAGGGCATTCTTCATGTGGAAGGAGTTAACTTACAGGGAAACACATTCCATGGCATGCTTCATGGGGCAGCAGTTAACTTACAGGTAAATGCATTCCACGCGTGCTTCAAGTGGCAAGAGTTTACTTATGGGTAAACGCATTCCATGGCATGTTTTGTGTCGCAGCAATTAACTTGTAGGTAAACGCATTCCAATGCAAGCTTTGTGTGGCAGGAGTTAACTTACAGATAAATGCATTCCATGGCATGCTTCATGTGGCAGGAGTTAACTTACAGGGAAACACATTCCACAGCAAGCTTCATGTGGCAGGAGTTATTTTACAGGTAAACGTATTCCATGGCATGTTTCAAGTGGCAGGACTTAATTTACAGGTAAACACATTCCATGGCATACTTCATGTGGCAGGAGATAACTAACAGGGAAACACATTCCATGGCATAATTCATGTTGTAGGAGATAACTGATGGTAAATGCATTCCATGGCATTCTTCATATGGAAGGAGTTAACATACAGGTAAACACATTTCATGGCATGCTTCATGTGGCAGTAGTTAACTTACAGGTAAACACAGCCCATGGCATGTTTCATGTGGCAGGAGTTAACTCACAGGTAAATGCATTCCATGGCATGCTTCATGTGGCAGGAGTTAACTTACAGGGAAACGCCTTCCACAGCAAGCTTCATGTGGCAGGAGTTATTTTACAGGTAAACGTATTCCATGGCATGTTTCAAGTGGCAGGACTTAATTTACAGGTAAACACATTCCATGGCATACTTCATGTGGCAGGAGATAACTTACAGGGAAACACATTCTATGGCATGCTTCATGGGGCAGGAGTTAACTTACAGGTAAACACATTCCATCGCATGCTTCATGTAGCAGGAGTTAACTTACAGGTAAACACCTTCCACAGCATGCTTCATTTGGCAGGAGTTACCTTACAGGTAAATGCATTCCACTGCAAGCTTCATGTGGCAGGAGTTAACTTACAGGTAAATGCATTCCATGGCATGCTTCAAGTGGCAAGAGTTTACTTATGGGTAAACGCATTCCATTGCATGTTTTGTGTCACAGGAATTAACTTGCAGGTAAACACATTCCATGGCAAGCTTCGTGTAGCTGGAGTTAACTTACAGATAAACGCATTCCATGGCATGTTTCGTGTGGCAGGAGTTAACTTACAGGTAAACGCATTACATGGCTTACTTCATGTGGCAGGAGTTAACTCCCAGGTAAATGCATTCCATGGCATGTTTTGTGTGGCAGGAGTTAACATACAGGTAAACACATTTCATAGCATGCTTCATGTGGCAGTAGTTAACTTACAGGTAAACGCATTCCATGGCACATTTCATGTGGCAGGAGTTAACTTACAGGTAAACGCATTACATGGCAAGCTTTGTGTGGCAGGAGTCAATTTACAGGTAAACACAGTCCATGGCATGTTTCATGTGGCAGGAGTTAACTCACAGGTAAATGCATTTCATGGCATGCTTCATGTGGCAGGAGTTAACATACAGAGAAAGGCATTCCACAGCAAGCTTCATGTGGCAGGAGTTATTTTACAGGTAAACGTATTCTATGGCATGTTTCAAGTGGCAGGACTTAACTTACAGGTAATCACATTCCATGGCATACTTCATGTGGCAGGAGATAACTTACAGGGAAACACATTCTATAGCATGCTTCATGGGGCAGGAGTTAACTTACAGGTAAACACATTCCATCGCATGCTTCATGTAGCAGGAGTTAATTTACAGGTAAACACATTCCACAGCATGCTTCATTTGGCAGGAGTTACCTTACAGGTAAATGCATTCCACTGCAAGCTTCATGTGGCAGGAGTTAACTTACTGGGAAACGCATACCATGGCATGCTTCATGGGGCAGGAGTTAACTTACAGGTAAACGCGTTCCATGGCAGGCTTCATTTGGCAGGAGTTAACTTACAGGTTAATGCTTTCCACAGCAAGCTTTATGTGGCAGGAGTTAACTTACAGGTAAAAGCATTCCATGGCATGCTTCGTGTGGCAGGCGTTAACTTATAGATAAACGCATTCCATGGCATGTTTCATTGGGCAGGAGTTAACCTACAGGTAAAGGCATTCCATGGCACGTTTTATGTGGCAGGAGTTAACTTACAGGTAAGCGCATTCTACGGCAAGCTTCATGTGGCAGGAGTTAACTTGCAGGTAAACGCATTCCATGGCAAGCTTTGTGTGGCAGGAGTCAACTTACAGGTAAACACAGTCCATGGCATGTTTCATGTGGCAGGAGTTAACTCACAGGTAAATGCATTCCATGGTATGCTTCATGTGGCAGGAGTTAACTTACAGGGAAACGCATTCCACAGCAAGCTTCATGTGGCAGGAGTTATTTTACAGGTAAACGTGTTCCATGGCATGTTTCAAGTGGCAGGACTTAACTTACAGGTAAACACATTCCATGGCATACTTCATGTGGCAGGAGATAACTTACAGGGAAACACATTCTATGGCATGCTTCATGGGGCAGGAGTTAACTTACAGGTAAACACATTCCATTGCATGCTTCATGTAGCAGGAGTTAACTTACAGGTAAATGCATTCCACTGCAAGCTTCATGTGGCAGGAGTTAACTTACAGGTAAATGCATTCCATGGCATGCTTCAAGTGGCAAGAGTTTACTTATGGGTAAACGCATTCCATTGCATGTTTTGTGTCACAGGAATTAACTTGCAGGTAAACGCATTCCATGGCAAGCTTCGTGTGGCAGGAGTTAATTGACAGGTGAACACAATCCATGGCATGCTTCATGTGGCAGGAGTTAACTTATAGGGAAACACATTCCACAGCAAGCTTCATGTGGCAGGAGTTAACTTACAGGTAAACGCATTCCAAAGCATGTTTTGTGTGGCAGGAGTTAACTTACAGGGAAACGCATTCCAAGGCACGTTTAAAGTGCAGGAGTCAACTGACAGGTAAACACATTCCATGGCATGCTTCATGTGAGAGGAGTTAACTTACAGGGAAACGCATTCCACAGCAAGCTTCATGTGGCAGGAGTTAATTTACAGGTAAACTTATTCCATGGCATGTTTCAAGTGGCAGGAGTTAACTTACAGGTAAACACATTCCATGGCATAATTCATGTGGCAGGAGATAACTGACAGGTAAATGCATTCCAGGGCATTCTTCATGTGGAAGGAGTTAACTTACAGGGAAACACATTCCATGGCATGCTTCATGGGGCAGGAGTTAACTTACAGGTAAATGCATTCCACGCGTGCTTCAAGTGGCAAGAGTTTACTTATGGGTAAACGCATTCCATGGCATGTTTTGTGTCGCAGCAATTAACTTGTAGGTAAACGCATTCCAATGCAAGCTTTGTGTGGCAGGAGTTAACTTACAGATAAATGCATTCCATGGCATGCTTCATGTGGCAGGAGTTAACTTACAGGGAAACACATTCCACAGCAAGCTTCATGTGGCAGGAGTTATTTTACAGGTAAACGTATTCCATGGCATGTTTCAAGTGGCAGGACTTAATTTACAGGTAAACACATTCCATGGCATACTTCATGTGGCAGGAGATAACTAACAGGGAAACACATTCCATGGCATAATTCATGTTGTAGGAGATAACTGATGGTAAATGCATTCCATGGCATTCTTCATATGGAAGGAGTTAACATACAGGTAAACACATTTCATGGCATGCTTCATGTGGCAGTAGTTAACTTACAGGTAAACACAGCCCATGGCATGTTTCATGTGGCAGGAGTTAACTCACAGGTAAATGCATTCCATGGCATGCTTCATGTGGCAGGAGTTAACTTACAGGGAAACGCCTTCCACAGCAAGCTTCATGTGGCAGGAGTTATTTTACAGGTAAACGTATTCCATGGCATGTTTCAAGTGGCAGGACTTAATTTACAGGTAAACACATTCCATGGCATACTTCATGTGGCAGGAGATAACTTACAGGGAAACACATTCTATGGCATGCTTCATGGGGCAGGAGTTAACTTACAGGTAAACACATTCCATCGCATGCTTCATGTAGCAGGAGTTAACTTACAGGTAAACACCTTCCACAGCATGCTTCATTTGGCAGGAGTTACCTTACAGGTAAATGCATTCCACTGCAAGCTTCATGTGGCAGGAGTTAACTTACAGGTAAATGCATTCCATGGCATGCTTCAAGTGGCAAGAGTTTACTTATGGGTAAACGCATTCCATTGCATGTTTTGTGTCACAGGAATTAACTTGCAGGTAAACACATTCCATGGCAAGCTTCGTGTAGCTGGAGTTAACTTACAGATAAACGCATTCCATGGCATGTTTCGTGTGGCAGGAGTTAACTTACAGGTAAACGCATTACATGGCTTACTTCATGTGGCAGGAGTTAACTCCCAGGTAAATGCATTCCATGGCATGTTTTGTGTGGCAGGAGTTAACATACAGGTAAACACATTTCATAGCATGCTTCATGTGGCAGTAGTTAACTTACAGGTAAACGCATTCCATGGCACATTTCATGTGGCAGGAGTTAACTTACAGGTAAACGCATTACATGGCAAGCTTTGTGTGGCAGGAGTCAATTTACAGGTAAACACAGTCCATGGCATGTTTCATGTGGCAGGAGTTAACTCACAGGTAAATGCATTTCATGGCATGCTTCATGTGGCAGGAGTTAACATACAGAGAAAGGCATTCCACAGCAAGCTTCATGTGGCAGGAGTTATTTTACAGGTAAACGTATTCTATGGCATGTTTCAAGTGGCAGGACTTAACTTACAGGTAATCACATTCCATGGCATACTTCATGTGGCAGGAGATAACTTACAGGGAAACACATTCTATAGCATGCTTCATGGGGCAGGAGTTAACTTACAGGTAAACACATTCCATCGCATGCTTCATGTAGCAGGAGTTAATTTACAGGTAAACACATTCCACAGCATGCTTCATTTGGCAGGAGTTACCTTACAGGTAAATGCATTCCACTGCAAGCTTCATGTGGCAGGAGTTAACTTACTGGGAAACGCATACCATGGCATGCTTCATGGGGCAGGAGTTAACTTACAGGTAAACGCGTTCCATGGCAGGCTTCATTTGGCAGGAGTTAACTTACAGGTTAATGCTTTCCACAGCAAGCTTTATGTGGCAGGAGTTAACTTACAGGTAAAAGCATTCCATGGCATGCTTCGTGTGGCAGGCGTTAACTTATAGATAAACGCATTCCATGGCATGTTTCATGGGGCAGGAGTTAACCTACAGGTAAAGGCATTCCATGGCACGTTTTATGTGGCAGGAGTTAACTTACAGGTAAGCGCATTCTACGGCAAGCTTCATGTGGCAGGAGTTAACTTGCAGGTAAACGCATTCCATGGCAAGCTTTGTGTGGCAGGAGTCAACTTACAGGTAAACACAGTCCATGGCATGTTTCATGTGGCAGGAGTTAACTCACAGGTAAATGCATTCCATGGTATGCTTCATGTGGCAGGAGTTAACTTACAGGGAAACGCATTCCACAGCAAGCTTCATGTGGCAGGAGTTATTTTACAGGTAAACGTGTTCCATGGCATGTTTCAAGTGGCAGGACTTAACTTACAGGTAAACACATTCCATGGCATACTTCATGTGGCAGGAGATAACTTACAGGGAAACACATTCTATGGCATGCTTCATGGGGCAGGAGTTAACTTACAGGTAAACACATTCCATTGCATGCTTCATGTAGCAGGAGTTAACTTACAGGTAAATGCATTCCACTGCAAGCTTCATGTGGCAGGAGTTAACTTACAGGTAAATGCATTCCATGGCATGCTTCAAGTGGCAAGAGTTTACTTATGGGTAAACGCATTCCATTGCATGTTTTGTGTCACAGGAATTAACTTGCAGGTAAACGCATTCCATGGCAAGCTTCGTGTGGCAGGAGTTAATTGACAGGTGAACACAATCCATGGCATGCTTCATGTGGCAGGAGTTAACTTATAGGGAAACACATTCCACAGCAAGCTTCATGTGGCAGGAGTTAACTTACAGGTAAACGCATTCCAAAGCATGTTTTGTGTGGCAGGAGTTAACTTACAGGGAAACGCATTCCAAGGCACGTTTAAAGTGCAGGAGTTAACTGACAGGTAAACACATTCCATGGCATGCTTCATGTGAGAGGAGTTAACTTACAGGGAAACGCATTCCACAGCAAGCTTCATGTGGCAGGAGTTAATTTACAGGTAAACTTATTCCATGGCATGTTTCAAGTGGCAGGAGTTAACTTACAGGTAAACACATTCCATGGCATAATTCATGTGGCAGGAGATAACTGACAGGTAAATGCATTCCAGGGCATTCTTCATGTGGAAGGAGTTAACTTACAGGGAAACACATTCCATGGCATGCTTCATGGGGCAGGAGTTAACTTACAGGTAAATGCATTCCACGCGTGCTTCAAGTGGCAAGAGTTTACTTATGGGTAAACGCATTCCATGGCATGTTTTGTGTCGCAGCAATTAACTTGTAGGTAAACGCATTCCAATGCAAGCTTTGTGTGGCAGGAGTTAACTTACAGATAAATGCATTCCATGGCATGCTTCATGTGGCAGGAGTTAACTTACAGGGAAACACATTCCACAGCAAGCTTCATGTGGCAGGAGTTATTTTACAGGTAAACGTATTCCATGGCATGTTTCAAGTGGCAGGACTTAATTTACAGGTAAACACATTCCATGGCATACTTCATGTGGCAGGAGATAACTAACAGGGAAACACATTCCATGGCATAATTCATGTTGTAGGAGATAACTGATGGTAAATGCATTCCATGGCATTCTTCATATGGAAGGAGTTAACATACAGGTAAACACATTTCATGGCATGCTTCATGTGGCAGTAGTTAACTTACAGGTAAACACAGCCCATGGCATGTTTCATGTGGCAGGAGTTAACTCACAGGTAAATGCATTCCATGGCATGCTTCATGTGGCAGGAGTTAACTTACAGGGAAACGCCTTCCACAGCAAGCTTCATGTGGCAGGAGTTATTTTACAGGTAAACGTATTCCATGGCATGTTTCAAGTGGCAGGACTTAATTTACAGGTAAACACATTCCATGGCATACTTCATGTGGCAGGAGATAACTTACAGGGAAACACATTCTATGGCATGCTTCATGGGGCAGGAGTTAACTTACAGGTAAACACATTCCATCGCATGCTTCATGTAGCAGGAGTTAACTTACAGGTAAACACCTTCCACAGCATGCTTCATTTGGCAGGAGTTACCTTACAGGTAAATGCATTCCACTGCAAGCTTCATGTGGCAGGAGTTAACTTACAGGTAAATGCATTCCATGGCATGCTTCAAGTGGCAAGAGTTTACTTATGGGTAAACGCATTCCATTGCATGTTTTGTGTCACAGGAATTAACTTGCAGGTAAACACATTCCATGGCAAGCTTCGTGTAGCTGGAGTTAACTTACAGATAAACGCATTCCATGGCATGTTTCGTGTGGCAGGAGTTAACTTACAGGTAAACGCATTACATGGCTTACTTCATGTGGCAGGAGTTAACTCCCAGGTAAATGCATTCCATGGCATGCTTCATGTGGCAGGAGTTAACTTACAGGTAAACGCATTCCATGGCATGTTTTGTGTGGCAGGAGTTAATTGACAGGTGAACACATTCCATGGCATGCTTCATGTGGCAGGAGTTAACTTACAGGGAAACACATTCCACAGCAAGCTTCATGTGGCAGGAGTTAACTTACAGATAAACGCATTCCATGGCATGTTTCGTGTGGCACGAGTTAACTTACAGGTAAACGCATTCCATGGCTTACTTCATGTGGCAGGAGTTAACTCCCAGGTAAATGCATTCCATGGCATGCTTCATGTGGCAGGAGTTAACTTACAGGTAAACGCATTCCATGGCATGTTTTGTGTGGCAGGAGTTAATTGACAGGTGAACACATTCCATGGCATGCTTCATGTGGCAGGAGTTAACTTACAGGGAAACGCATTCCAAGGCACGTTTAATGTGCAGGAGTTAACTGACAGGTAAACATATTCCATGGCATGTTTCAAGTGGCAGGAGTTAACTTACAGGTAAACACATTCCATGGCATAATTCATGTGGCAGGAGATAACTGACAGGTAAATGCATTCCATGGCATTCTTCATGTGGAAGGAGTTAACTTACAGGGAAACACATTCCATGGCATGCTTCATGGGGCAGGAGTTAACTTACAGGTAAATGCATTCCACGCGTGCTTCAAGTGGCAAGAGTTTACTTATGGGTAAACGCATTCCATGGCATGTTTTGTGTCGCAGCAATTAACTTGTAGGTAAACGCATTCCATGGCAAGCTTCGTGTGGCAGGAGTTAACTTACAGATAAATGCATTCCATGGCATGTTTTGTGTGGCAGGAGTTAACATACAGGTAAACACATTTCATGGCATGCTTCATGTGGCAGTAGTTAATTTACAGGTAAACACAGTCCATGGCATGTTTCATGTGGCAGGAGTTAACTTACAGGGAAACGCATTCTAAGGCACGTTTAATGTGCAGGAGTTAACTGACAGGTAAACGCATTCCATGGCATGCTTCATGTGAGAGGAGTTAACTTACAGGAAAACGCATTCCACAGCAAGCTTCATGTGGCAGGAGTTAATTTACAGGTAAACGTATTCCATGGCATGTTTCAAGTGGCAGGAGTTAACTTACAGGTAAACACATTCCATGGCATACTTCATGTGGCAGGAGATAACTGACAGGTAAATGCATTCCATGGCATGCTTCATGTGGAAGGAGTTAACTTACAGGGAAACACATTCCATGGCATGCTTCATGAGGCAGGAGTTAACTTACAGGTAAATGCATTCCACACATGCTTCAAGTGGCAAGAGTTTACTTATGGGTAAACGCATTCCATGGCATGTTTTGTGTCGCAGCAATTAACTTGTAGGTAAACGCATTCCATGGCAAGCTTCGTGTGGCAGGAGTTAACTTACAGATTAATGCATTCCATGGCATAATTCATGTGGCAGGAGATAACTGACAGGTAAATGCATTCCTCGGCATTCTTCATGTGGAAGGAGTTAACTTACAGGGAAACACATTCTATGGCATGCTTCATGGGGCAGGAGTTAACTTATAGGTAAACACATTCCATCGCATGCTTCATGTAGCAGGAGTGAACTTACAGGTAAACACATTCCACAGCATTCTTCATTTGGCAGGAGTTACCTTACAGGTAAATGCATTTCACTGCAAGCTTCATGTGGAAGGAGTTAACTTACAGGGAAAAACATTCCATGGCATGCTTCATGGGGCAGGAGTTAACTTACAGGTAAATGCATTCCACGCGTGCTTCAAGTGGCAAGAGTTTACTTATGGGTAAACGCATTCCATGGCATGTTTTGTGTCGCAGCAATTAACTTGTAGGTAAACGCATTCCATGGCAAGCTTCGTGTGGCAGGAGTTAACTTACAGATAAATGCATTCCATGGCATGTTTTGTGTGGCAGGAGTTAACATACAGGTAAACACATTTCATAGCATGCTTCATGTGGCAGTAGTTAACTTACAGGTAAACGCATTCCATGGCACATTTCATGTGGCAGGAGTTAACTTACAGGTAAACGCATTACATGGCAAGCTTTGTGTGGCAGGAGTCAATTTACAGGTAAACACAGTCCATGGCATGTTTCATGTGGCAGGAGTTAACTCACAGGTAAATGCATTTCATGGCATGCTTCATGTGGCAGGAGTTAACATACAGAGAAAGGCATTCCACAGCAAGCTTCATGTGGCAGGAGTTATTTTACAGGTAAACGTATTCTATGGCATGTTTCAAGTGGCAGGACTTAACTTACAGGTAAACACATTCCATGGCATACTTCATGTGGCAGGAGATAACTTACAGGGAAACACATTCTATAGCATGCTTCATGGGGCAGGAGTTAACTTACAGGTAAACACATTCCATCGCATGCTTCATGTAGCAGGAGTTAATTTACAGGTAAACACATTCCACTGCAAGCTTCATGTGGCAGGAGTTAACTTACTGGGAAACGCATACCATGGCATGCTTCATGGGGCAGGAGTTAACTTACAGGTAAACGCGTTCCATGGCAGGCTTCATTTGGCAGGAGTTAACTTACAGGTTAATGCTTTCCACAGCAAGCTTTATGTGGCAGGAGTTAACTTACAGGTAAAAGCATTCCATGGCATGCTTCGTGTGGCAGGCGTTAACTTATAGATAAACGCATTCCATGGCATGTTTCATGGGGCAGGAGTTAACCTACAGGTAAAGGCATTCCATGGCACGTTTTATGTGGCAGGAGTTAACTTACAGGTAAGCGCATTCTACGGCAAGCTTCATGTGGCAGGAGTTAACTTGCAGGTAAACGCATTCCATGGCAAGCTTTGTGTGGCAGGAGTCAACTTACAGGTAAACACAGTCCATGGCATGTTTCATGTGGCAGGAGTTAACTCACAGGTAAATGCATTCCATGGCATGCTTCATGTGGCAGGAGTTAACTTACAGGGAAACGCATTCCACAGCAAGCTTCATGTGGCAGGAGTTATTTTACAGGTAAACGTGTTCCATGGCATGTTTCAAGTGGCAGGACTTAACTTACAGGTAAACACATTCCATGGCATACTTCATGTGGCAGGAGATAACTTACAGGGAAACACATTCTATGGCATGCTTCATGGGGCAGGAGTTAACTTACAGGTAAACACATTCCATTGCATGCTTCATGTAGCAGGAGTTAACTTACAGGTAAATGCATTCCACTGCAAGCTTCATGTGGCAGGAGTTAACTTACAGGTAAATGCATTCCATGGCATGCTTCAAGTGGCAAGAGTTTACTTATGGGTAAACGCATTCCATTGCATGTTTTGTGTCACAGGAATTAACTTGCAGGTAAACGCATTCCATGGCAAGCTTCGTGTGGCAGGAGTTAATTGACAGGTGAACACAATCCATGGCATGCTTCATGTGGCAGGAGTTAACTTATAGGGAAACACATTCCACAGCAAGCTTCATGTGGCAGGAGTTAACTTACAGGTAAACGCATTCCAAAGCATGTTTTGTGTGGCAGGAGTTAACTTACAGGGAAACGCATTCCAAGGCACGTTTAAAGTGCAGGAGTTAACTGACAGGTAAACACATTCCATGGCATGCTTCATGTGAGAGGAGTTAACTTACAGGGAAACGCATTCCACAGCAAGCTTCATGTGGCAGGAGTTAATTTACAGGTAAACGTATTCCATGGCATGTTTCAAGTGGCAGGAGTTAACTTACAGGTAAACACATTCCATGGCATAATTCATGTGGCAGGAGATAACTGACAGGTAAATGCATTCCAGGGCATTCTTCATGTGGAAGGAGTTAACTTACAGGGAAACACATTCCATGGCATGCTTCATGGGGCAGGAGTTAACTTACAGGTAAATGCATTCCACGCGTGCTTCAAGTGGCAAGAGTTTACTTATGGGTAAACGCATTCCATGGCATGTTTTGTGTCGCAGCAATTAACTTGTAGGTAAACGCATTCCAATGCAAGCTTTGTGTGGCAGGAGTTAACTTACAGATAAATGCATTCCATGGCATGCTTCATGTGGCAGGAGTTAACTTACAGGGAAACGCATTCCACAGCAAGCTTCAAGTGGCAGGAGTTATTTTACAGGTAAACGTATTCCATGGCATACTTCATGTGGCAGGAGATAACTAACAGGGAAACACATTCCATGGCATAATTCATGTTGTAGGAGATAACTGATGGTAAATGCATTCCATGGCATTCTTCATATGGAAGGAGTTAACATACAGGTAAACACATTTCATGGCATGCTTCATGTGGCAGTAGTTAACTTACAGGTAAACACAGCCCATGGCATGTTTCATGTGGCAGGAGTTAACTCACAGGTAAATGCATTCCATGGCATGCTTCATGTGGCAGGAGTTAACTTACAGGGAAACGCATTCCACAGCAAGCTTCATGTGGCAGGAGTTATTTTACAGGTAAACGTATTCCATGGCATGTTTCAAGTGGCAGGACTTAATTTACAGGTAAACACATTCCATGGCATACTTCATGTGGCAGGAGATAACTTACAGGGAAACACATTCTATGGCATGCTTCATGGGGCAGGAGTTAACTTACAGGTAAACACATTCCATCGCATGCTTCATGTAGCAGGAGTTAACTTACAGGTAAACACCTTCCACAGCATGCTTCATTTGGCAGGAGTTACCTTACAGGTAAATGCATTCCACTGCAAGCTTCATGTGGCAGGAGTTAACTTACAGGTAAATGCATTCCATGGCATGCTTCAAGTGGCAAGAGTTTACTTATGGGTAAACGCATTCCATTGCATGTTTTGTGTCACAGGAATTAACTTGCAGGTAAACACATTCCATGGCAAGCTTCGTGTGGCTGGAGTTAACTTACAGATAAACGCATTCCATGGCATGTTTCGTGTGGCAGGAGTTAACTTACAGGTAAACGCATTCCATGGCTTACTTCATGTGGCAGGAGTTAACTCCCAGGTAAATGCATTCCATGGCATGCTTCATGTGGCAGGAGTTAACTTACAGGTAAACGCATTCCATGGCATGTTTTGTGTGGCAGGAGTTAATTGACAGGTGAACACATTCCATGGCATGCTTCATGTGGCAGGAGTTAACTTACAGGGAAACACATTCCACAGCAAGCTTCATGTGGCAGGAGTTAACTTACAGATAAACGCATTCCATGGCATGTTTCGTGTGGCACGAGTTAACTTACAGGTAAACGCATTCCATGGCTTACTTCATGTGGCAGGAGTTAACTCCCAGGTAAATGCATTCCATGGCATGCTTCATGTGGCAGGAGTTAACTTACAGGTAAACGCATTCCATGGCATGTTTTGTGTGGCAGGAGTTAATTGACAGGTGAACACATTCCATGGCATGCTTCATGTGGCAGGAGTTAACTTACAGGGAAACGCATTCCAAGGCACGTTTAATGTGCAGGAGTTAACTGACAGGTAAACATATTCCATGGCATGTTTCAAGTGGCAGGAGTTAACTTACAGGTAAACACATTCCATGGCATAATTCATGTGGCAGGAGATAACTGACAGGTAAATGCATTCCATGGCATTCTTCATGTGGAAGGAGTTAACTTACAGGGAAACACTTTCCATGGCATGCTTCATGGGGCAGGAGTTAACTTACAGGTAAATGCATTCCACGCGTGCTTCAAATGGCAAGAGTTTACTTATGGGTAAACGCATTCCATGGCATGTTTTGTGTCGCAGCAATTAACTTGTAGGTAAACGCATTCCATGGCAAGCTTCGTGTGGCAGGAGTTAACTTACAGATAAATGCATTCCATGGCATGTTTTGTGTGGCAGGAGTTAACATACAGGTAAACACATTTCATGGCATGCTTCATGTGGCAGTAGTTAATTTACAGGTAAACACAGTCCATGGCATGTTTCATGTGGCAGGAGTTAACTTACAGGGAAACGCATTCTAAGGCACGTTTAATGTGCAGGAGTTAACTGACAGGTAAACGCATTCCATGGCATGCTTCATGTGAGAGGAGTTAACTTACAGGAAAACGCATTCCACAGCAAGCTTCATGTGGCAGGAGTTAATTTACAGGTAAACGTATTCCATGGCATGTTTCAAGTGGCAGGAGTTAACTTACAGGTAAACACATTCCATGGCATACTTCATGTGGCAGGAGATAACTGACAGGTAAATGCATTCCATGGCATGCTTCATGTGGAAGGAGTTAACTTACAGGGAAACACATTCCATGGCATGCTTCATGAGGCAGGAGTTAACTTACAGGTAAATGCATTCCACACATGCTTCAAGTGGCAAGAGTTTACTTATGGGTAAACGCATTCCATGGCATGTTTTGTGTCGCAGCAATTAACTTGTAGGTAAACGCATTCCATGGCAAGCTTCGTGTGACAGGAGTTAACTTACAGATAAATGCATTCCATGGTATGTTTTGTGTGGCAGGAGTTAACATACAGGTAAACACATTTCATGGCATGCTTCATGTGGCAGTAGTTAACTTACAGGTAAACACAGCCCATGGCATGTTTCATGTGGCAGGAGTTAACTCACAGGTAAATGCATTCCATGGCATGCTTCATGTGGCAGGAGTTAACTTACAGGGAAACGCATTCCACAGCAAGATTCATGTGGCAGGAGTTATTTTACAGGTAAACGTATTCCATGGCATGTTTCAAGTGGCAGGACTTAATTTACAGGTAAACACATTCCATGGCATACTTCATGTGGCAGGAGATAACTTACAGGGAAACACATTCTATAGCATGCTTCATGGGGCAGGAGTTAATTTACAGGTAAACACATTCCACTGCAAGCTTCATGTGGCAGGAGTTAACTTACTGGGAAACGCATACCATGGCATGCTTCATGGGGCAGGAGTTAACTTACAGGTAAACGCGTTCCATGGCAGGCTTCATTTGGCAGGAGTTAACTTACAGGTTAATGCTTTCCACAGCAAGCTTTATGTGGCAGGAGTTAACTTACAGGTAAAAGCATTCCATGGCATGCTTCGTGTGGCAGGCGTTAACTTATAGATAAACGCATTCCATGGCATGTTTCATGGGGCAGGAGTTAACCTACAGGTAAAGGCATTCCATGGCACGTTTTATGTGGCAGGAGTTAACTTACAGGTAAGCGCATTCTACGGCAAGCTTCATGTGGCAGGAGTTAACTTGCAGGTAAACGCATTCCATGGCAAGCTTTGTGTGGCAGGAGTCAACTTACAGGTAAACACAGTCCATGGCATGTTTCATGTGGCAGGAGTTAACTCACAGGTAAATGCATTCCATGGCATGCTTCATGTGGCAGGAGTTAACTTACAGGGAAACGCATTCCACAGCAAGCTTCATGTGGCAGGAGTTATTTTACAGGTAAACGTGTTCCATGGCATGTTTCAAGTGGCAGGACTTAACTTACAGGTAAACACATTCCATGGCATACTTCATGTGGCAGGAGATAACTTACAGGGAAACACATTCTATGGCATGCTTCATGGGGCAGGAGTTAACTTACAGGTAAACACATTCCATTGCATGCTTCATGTAGCAGGAGTTAACTTACAGGTAAATGCATTCCACTGCAAGCTTCATGTGGCAGGAGTTAACTTACAGGTAAATGCATTCCATGGCATGCTTCAAGTGGCAAGAGTTTACTTATGGGTAAACGCATTCCATTGCATGTTTTGTGTCACAGGAATTAACTTGCAGGCAAACGCATTCCATGGCAAGCTTCGTGTGGCAGGAGTTAATTGACAGGTGAACACAATCCATGGCATGCTTCATGTGGCAGGAGTTAACTTATAGGGAAACACATTCCACAGCAAGCTTCATGTGGCAGGAGTTAACTTACAGGTAAACGCATTCCAAAGCATGTTTTGTGTGGCAGGAGTTAACTTACAGGGAAACGCATTCCAAGGCACGTTTAAAGTGCAGGAGTTAACTGACAGGTAAACACATTCCATGGCATGCTTCATGTGAGAGGAGTTAACTTACAGGGAAACGCATTCCACAGCAAGCTTCATGTGGCAGGAGTTAATTTACAGGTAAACGTATTCCATGGCATGTTTCAAGTGGCAGGAGTTAACTTACAGGTAAACACATTCCATGGCATAATTCATGTGGCAGGAGATAACTGACAGGTAAATGCATTCCAGGGCATTCTTCATGTGGAAGGAGTTAACTTACAGGGAAACACATTCCATGGCATGCTTCATGGGGCAGGAGTTAACTTACAGGTAAATGCATTCCACGCGTGCTTCAAGTGGCAAGAGTTTACTTATGGGTAAACGCATTCCATGGCATGTTTTGTGTCGCAGCAATTAACTTGTAGGTAAACGCATTCCAATGCAAGCTTTGTGTGGCAGGAGTTAACTTACAGATAAATGCATTCCATGGCATGCTTCATGTGGCAGGAGTTAACTTACAGGGAAACGTATTCCATGGCATGTTTCAAGTGGCAGGACTTAATTTACAGGTAAACACATTCCATGGCATACTTCATGTGGCAGGAGATAACTAACAGGGAAACACATTCCATGGCATAATTCATGTTGTAGGAGATAACTGATGGTAAATGCATTCCATGGCATTCTTCATATGGAAGGAGTTAACATACAGGTAAACACATTTCATGGCATGCTTCATGTGGCAGTAGTTAACTTACAGGTAAACACAGCCCATGGCATGTTTCATGTGGCAGGAGTTAACTCACAGGTAAATGCATTCCATGGCATGCTTCATGTGGCAGGAGTTAACTTACAGGGAAACGCATTCCACAGCAAGCTTCATGTGGCAGGAGTTATTTTACAGGTAAACGTATTCCATGGCATGTTTCAAGTGGCAGGACTTAATTTACAGGTAAACACATTCCATGGCATACTTCATGTGGCAGGAGATAACTTACAGGGAAACACATTCTATGGCATGCTTCATGGGGCAGGAGTTAACTTACAGGTAAACACATTCCATCGCATGCTTCATGTAGCAGGAGTTAACTTACAGGTAAACACCTTCCACAGCATGCTTCATTTGGCAGGAGTTACCTTACAGGTAAATGCATTCCACTGCAAGCTTCATGTGGCAGGAGTTAACTTACAGGTAAATGCATTCCATGGCATGCTTCAAGTGGCAAGAGTTTACTTATGGGTAAACGCATTCCATTGCATGTTTTGTGTCACAGGAATTAACTTGCAGGTAAACACATTCCATGGCAAGCTTCGTGTGGCTGGAGTTAACTTACAGATAAACGCATTCCATGGCATGTTTCGTGTGGCAGGAGTTAACTTACAGGTAAACGCATTACATGGCTTACTTCATGTGGCAGGAGTTAACTCCCAGGTAAATGCATTCCATGGCATGCTTCATGTGGCAGGAGTTAACTTACAGGTAAACGCATTCCATGGCATGTTTTGTGTGGCAGGAGTTAATTGACAGGTGAACACATTCCATGGCATGCTTCATGTGGCAGGAGTTAACTTACAGGGAAACACATTCCACAGCAAGCTTCATGTGGCAGGAGTTAACTTACAGATAAACGCATTCCATGGCATGTTTCGTGTGGCACGAGTTAACTTACAGGTAAACGCATTCCATGGCTTACTTCATGTGGCAGGAGTTAACTCCCAGGTAAATGCATTCCATGGCATGCTTCATGTGGCAGGAGTTAACTTACAGGTAAACGCATTCCATGGCATGTTTTGTGTGGCAGGAGTTAATTGACAGGTGAACACATTCCATGGCATGCTTCATGTGGCAGGAGTTAACTTACAGGGAAACGCATTCCAAGGCACGTTTAATGTGCAGGAGTTAACTGACAGGTAAACATATTCCATGGCATGTTTCAAGTGGCAGGAGTTAACTTACAGGTAAACACATTCCATGGCATAATTCATGTGGCAGGAGATAACTGACAGGTAAATGCATTCCATGGCATTCTTCATGTGGAAGGAGTTAACTTACAGGGAAACACATTCCATGGCATGCTTCATGGGGCAGGAGTTAACTTACAGGTAAATGCATTCCACGCGTGCTTCAAGTGGCAAGAGTTTACTTATGGGTAAACGCATTCCATGGCATGTTTTGTGTCGCAGCAATTAACTTGTAGGTAAACGCATTCCATGGCAAGCTTCGTGTGGCAGGAGTTAACTTACAGATAAATGCATTCCATGGCATGTTTTGTGTGGCAGGAGTTAACATACAGGTAAACACATTTCATGGCATGCTTCATGTGGCAGTAGTTAATTTACAGGTAAACACAGTCCATGGCATGTTTCATGTGGCAGGAGTTAACTTACAGGGAAACGCATTCTAAGGCACGTTTAATGTGCAGGAGTTAACTGACAGGTAAACGCATTCCATGGCATGCTTCATGTGAGAGGAGTTAACTTACAGGAAAACGCATTCCACAGCAAGCTTCATGTGGCAGGAGTTAATTTACAGGTAAACGTATTCCATGGCATGTTTCAAGTGGCAGGAGTTAACTTACAGGTAAACACATTCCATGGCATACTTCATGTGGCAGGAGATAACTGACAGGTAAATGCATTCCATGGCATGCTTCATGTGGAAGGAGTTAACTTACAGGGAAACACATTCCATGGCATGCTTCATGAGGCAGGAGTTAACTTACAGGTAAATGCATTCCACACATGCTTCAAGTGGCAAGAGTTTACTTATGGGTAAACGCATTCCATGGCATGTTTTGTGTCGCAGCAATTAACTTGTAGGTAAACGCATTCCATGGCAAGCTTCGTGTGGCAGGAGTTAACTTACAGATTAATGCATTCCATGGCATAATTCATGTGGCAGGAGATAACTGACAGGTAAATGCATTCCTCGGCATTCTTCATGTGGAAGGAGTTAACTTACAGGGAAACACATTCTATGGCATGCTTCATGGGGCAGGAGTTAACTTATAGGTAAACACATTCCATCGCATGCTTCATGTAGCAGGAGTGAACTTACAGGTAAACACATTCCACAGCATTCTTCATTTGGCAGGAGTTACCTTACAGGTAAATGCATTTCACTGCAAGCTTCATGTGGAAGGAGTTAACTTACAGGGAAAAACATTCCATGGCATGCTTCATGGGGCAGGAGTTAACTTACAGGTAAATGCATTCCACGCGTGCTTCAAGTGGCAAGAGTTTACTTATGGGTAAACGCATTCCATGGCATGTTTTGTGTCGCAGCAATTAACTTGTAGGTAAACGCATTCCATGGCAAGCTTCGTGTGGCAGGAGTTAACTTACAGATAAATGCATTCCATGGCATGTTTTGTGTGGCAGGAGTTAACATACAGGTAAACACATTTCATAGCATGCTTCATGTGGCAGTAGTTAACTTACAGGTAAACGCATTCCATGGCACATTTCATGTGGCAGGAGTTAACTTACAGGTAAACGCATTACATGGCAAGCTTTGTGTGGCAGGAGTCAATTTACAGGTAAACACAGTCCATGGCATGTTTCATGTGGCAGGAGTTAACTCACAGGTAAATGCATTTCATGGCATGCTTCATGTGGCAGGAGTTAACATACAGAGAAAGGCATTCCACAGCAAGCTTCATGTGGCAGGAGTTATTTTACAGGTAAACGTATTCTATGGCATGTTTCAAGTGGCAGGACTTAACTTACAGGTAAACACATTCCATGGCATACTTCATGTGGCAGGAGATAACTTACAGGGAAACACATTCTATAGCATGCTTCATGGGGCAGGAGTTAACTTACAGGTAAACACATTCCATCGCATGCTTCATGTAGCAGGAGTTAATTTACAGGTAAACACATTCCACTGCAAGCTTTATGTGGCAGGAGTTAACTTACTGGGAAACGCATACCATGGCATGCTTCATGGGGCAGGAGTTAACTTACAGGTAAACGCGTTCCATGGCAGGCTTCATTTGGCAGGAGTTAACTTACAGGTTAATGCTTTCCACAGCAAGCTTTATGTGGCAGGAGTTAACTTACAGGTAAAAGCATTCCATGGCATGCTTCGTGTGGCAGGCGTTAACTTATAGATAAACGCATTCCATGGCATGTTTCATGGGGCAGGAGTTAACCTACAGGTAAAGGCATTCCATGGCACGTTTTATGTGGCAGGAGTTAACTTACAGGTAAGCGCATTCTACGGCAAGCTTCATGTGGCAGGAGTTAACTTGCAGGTAAACGCATTCCATGGCAAGCTTTGTGTGGCAGGAGTCAACTTACAGGTAAACACAGTCCATGGCATGTTTCATGTGGCAGGAGTTAACTCACAGGTAAATGCATTCCATGGCATGCTTCATGTGGCAGGAGTTAACTTACAGGGAAACGCATTCCACAGCAAGCTTCATGTGGCAGGAGTTATTTTACAGGTAAACGTGTTCCATGGCATGTTTCAAGTGGCAGGACTTAATTTACAGGTAAACACATTCCATGGCATACTTCATGTGGCAGGAGATAACTTACAGGGAAACACATTCTATGGCATGCTTCATGGGGCAGGAGTTAACTTACAGGTAAACACATTCCATTGCATGCTTCATGTAGCAGGAGTTAACTTACAGGTAAATGCATTCCACTGCAAGCTTCATGTGGCAGGAGTTAACTTACAGGTAAATGCATTCCATGGCATGCTTCAAGTGGCAAGAGTTTACTTATGGGTAAACGCATTCCATTGCATGTTTTGTGTCACAGGAATTAACTTGCAGGTAAACGCATTCCATGGCAAGCTTCGTGTGGCAGGAGTTAATTGACAGGTGAACACAATCCATGGCATGCTTCATGTGGCAGGAGTTAACTTATAGGGAAACACATTCCACAGCAAGCTTCATGTGGCAGGAGTTAACTTACAGGTAAACGCATTCCAAAGCATGTTTTGTGTGGCAGGAGTTAACTTACAGGGAAACGCATTCCAAGGCACGTTTAAAGTGCAGGAGTTAACTGACAGGTAAACACATTCCATGGCATGCTTCATGTGAGAGGAGTTAACTTACAGGGAAACGCATTCCACAGCAAGCTTCATGTGGCAGGAGTTAATTTACAGGTAAACGTATTCCATGGCATGTTTCAAGTGGCAGGAGTTAACTTACAGGTAAACACATCCCATGGCATAATTCATGTGGCAGGAGATAACTGACAGGTAAATGCATTCCAGGGCATTCTTCATGTGGAAGGAGTTAACTTACAGGGAAACACATTCCATGGCATGCTTCATGGGGCAGGAGTTAACTTACAGGTAAATGCATTCCACGCGTGCTTCAAGTGGCAAGAGTTTACTTATGGGTAAACGCATTCCATGGCATGTTTTGTGTCGCAGCAATTAACTTGTAGGTAAACGCATTCCAATGCAAGCTTTGTGTGGCAGGAGTTAACTTACAGATAAATGCATTCCATGGCATGCTTCATGTGGCAGGAGTTAACTTACAGGGAAACGCATTCCACAGCAAGCTTCAAGTGGCAGGAGTTATTTTACAGGTAAACGTATTCCATGGCATGTTTCAAGTGGCAGGACTTAATTTACAGGTAAACACATTCCATGGCATACTTCATGTGGCAGGAGATAACTAACAGGGAAACACATTCCATGGCATAATTCATGTTGTAGGAGATAACTGATGGTAAATGCATTCCATGGCATTCTTCATATGGAAGGAGTTAACATACAGGTAAACACATTTCATGGCATGCTTCATGTGGCAGTAGTTAACTTACAGGTAAACACAGCCCATGGCATGTTTCATGTGGCAGGAGTTAACTCACAGGTAAATGCATTCCATGGCATGCTTCATGTGGCAGGAGTTAACTTACAGGGAAACGCATTCCACAGCAAGCTTCATGTGGCAGGAGTTATTTTACAGGTAAACGTATTCCATGGCATGTTTCAAGTGGCAGGACTTAATTTACAGGTAAACACATTCCATGGCATACTTCATGTGGCAGGAGATAACTTACAGGGAAACACATTCTATGGCATGCTTTATGGGGCAGGAGTTAACTTACAGGTAAACACATTCCATCGCATGCTTCATGTAGCAGGAGTTAACTTACAGGTAAACACCTTCCACAGCATGCTTCATTTGGCAGGAGTTACCTTACAGGTAAATGCATTCCACTGCAAGCTTCATGTGGCAGGAGTTAACTTACAGGTAAATGCATTCCATGGCATGCTTCAAGTGGCAAGAGTTTACTTATGGGTAAACGCATTCCATTGCATGTTTTGTGTCACAGGAATTAACTTGCAGGTAAACACATTCCATGGCAAGCTTCGTGTGGCTGGAGTTAACTTACAGATAAACGCATTCCATGGCATGTTTCGTGTGGCAGGAGTTAACTTACAGGTAAACGCATTCCATGGCTTACTTCATGTGGCAGGAGTTAACTCCCAGGTAAATGCATTCCATGGCATGCTTCATGTGGCAGGAGTTAACTTACAGGTAAACGCATTCCATGGCATGTTTTGTGTGGCAGGAGTTAATTGACAGGTGAACACATTCCATGGCATGCTTCATGTGGCAGGAGTTAACTTACAGGGAAACACATTCCACAGCAAGCTTCATGTGGCAGGAGTTAACTTACAGATAAACGCATTCCATGGCATGTTTCGTGTGGCACGAGTTAACTTACAGGTAAACGCATTCCATGGCTTACTTCATGTGGCAGGAGTTAACTCCCAGGTAAATGCATTCCATGGCATGCTTCATGTGGCAGGAGTTAACTTACAGGTAAATGCATTCCATGGCATGTTTTGTGTGGCAGGAGTTAATTGACAGGTGAACACATTCCATGGCATGCTTCATGTGGCAGGAGTTAACTTACAGGGAAACGCATTCCAAGGCACGTTTAATGTGCAGGAGTTAACTGACAGGTAAACATATTCCATGGCATGTTTCAAGTGGCAGGAGTTAACTTACAGGTAAACACATTCCATGGCATAATTCATGTGGCAGGAGATAACTGACAGGTAAATGCATTCCATGGCATTCTTCATGTGGAAGGAGTTAACTTACAGGGAAACACATTCCATGGCATGCTTCATGGGGCAGGAGTTAACTTACAGGTAAATGCATTCCACGCGTGCTTCAAGTGGCAAGAGTTTACTTATGGGTAAACGCATTCCATGGCATGTTTTGTGTCGCAGCAATTAACTTGTAGGTAAACGCATTCCATGGCAAGCTTCGTGTGGCAGGAGTTAACTTACAGATAAATGCATTCCATGGCATGTTTTGTGTGGCAGGAGTTAACATACAGGTAAACACATTTCATGGCATGCTTCATGTGGCAGTAGTTAATTTACAGGTAAACACAGTCCATGGCATGTTTCATGTGGCAGGAGTTAACTTACAGGGAAACGCATTCTAAGGCACGTTTAATGTGCAGGAGTTAACTGACAGGTAAACGCATTCCATGGCATGCTTCATGTGAGAGGAGTTAACTTACAGGAAAACGCATTCCACAGCAAGCTTCATGTGGCAGGAGTTAATTTACAGGTAAACGTATTCCATGGCATGTTTCAAGTGGCAGGAGTTAACTTACAGGTAAACACATTCCATGGCATACTTCATGTGGCAGGAGATAACTGACAGGTAAATGCATTCCATGGCATGCTTCATGTGGAAGGAGTTAACTTACAGGGAAACACATTCCATGGCATGCTTCATGAGGCAGGAGTTAACTTACAGGTAAATGCATTCCACACATGCTTCAAGTGGCAAGAGTTTACTTATGGGTAAACGCATTCCATGGCATGTTTTGTGTCGCAGCAATTAACTTGTAGGTAAACGCATTCCATGGCAAGCTTCGTGTGACAGGAGTTAACTTACAGATAAATGCATTCCATGGTATGTTTTGTGTGGCAGGAGTTAACATACAGGTAAACACATTTCATGGCATGCTTCATGTGGCAGTAGTTAACTTACAGGTAAACACAGCCCATGGCATGTTTCATGTGGCAGGAGTTAACTCACAGGTAAATGCATTCCATGGCATGCTTCATGTGGCAGGAGTTAACTTACAGGGAAACGCATTCCACAGCAAGATTCATGTGGCAGGAGTTATTTTACAGGTAAACGTATTCCATGGCATGTTTCAAGTGGCAGGACTTAATTTACAGGTAAACACATTCCATGGCATACTTCATGTGGCAGGAGATAACTTACAGGGAAACACATTCTATAGCATGCTTCATGGGGCAGGAGTTAATTTACAGGTAAACACATTCCACTGCAAGCTTCATGTGGCAGGAGTTAACTTACTGGGAAACGCATACCATGGCATGCTTCATGGGGCAGGAGTTAACTTACAGGTAAACGCGTTCCATGGCAGGCTTCATTTGGCAGGAGTTAACTTACAGGTTAATGCTTTCCACAGCAAGCTTTATGTGTCAGGAGTTAACTTACAGGTAAAAGCATTCCATGGCATGCTTCGTGTGGCAGGCGTTAACTTATAGATAAACGCATTCCATGGCATGTTTCATGGGGCAGGAGTTAACCTACAGGTAAAGGCATTCCATGGCACGTTTTATGTGGCAGGAGTTAACTTACAGGTAAGCGCATTCTACGGCAAGCTTCATGTGGCAGGAGTTAACTTGCAGGTAAACGCATTCCATGGCAAGCTTTGTGTGGCAGGAGTCAACTTACAGGTAAACACAGTCCATGGCATGTTTCATGTGGCAGGAGTTAACTCACAGGTAAATGCATTCCATGGCATGCTTCATGTGGCAGGAGTTAACTTACAGGGAAACGCATTCCACAGCAAGCTTCATGTGGCAGGAGTTATTTTACAGGTAAACGTGTTCCATGGCATGTTTCAAGTGGCAGGACTTAACTTACAGGTAAACACATTCCATGGCATACTTCATGTGGCAGGAGATAACTTACAGGGAAACACATTCTATGGCATGCTTCATGGGGCAGGAGTTAACTTACAGGTAAACACATTCCATTGCATGCTTCATGTAGCAGGAGTTAACTTACAGGTAAATGCATTCCACTGCAAGCTTCATGTGGCAGGAGTTAACTTACAGGTAAATGCATTCCATGGCATGCTTCAAGTGGCAAGAGTTTACTTATGGGTAAACGCATTCCATTGCATGTTTTGTGTCACAGGAATTAACTTGCAGGTAAACGCATTCCATGGCAAGCTTCGTGTGGCAGGAGTTAATTGACAGGTGAACACAATCCATGGCATGCTTCATGTGGCAGGAGTTAACTTATAGGGAAACACATTCCACAGCAAGCTTCATGTGGCAGGAGTTAACTTACAGGTAAACGCATTCCAAAGCATGTTTTGTGTGGCAGGAGTTAACTTACAGGGAAACGCATTCCAAGGCACGTTTAAAGTGCAGGAGTTAACTGACAGGTAAACACATTCCATGGCATGCTTCATGTGAGAGGAGTTAACTTACAGGGAAACGCATTCCACAGCAAGCTTCATGTGGCAGGAGTTAATTTACAGGTAAACGTATTCCATGGCATGTTTCAAGTGGCAGGAGTTAACTTACAGGTAAACACATTCCATGGCATAATTCATGTGGCAGGAGATAACTGACAGGTAAATGCATTCCAGGGCATTCTTCATGTGGAAGGAGTTAACTTACAGGGAAACACATTCCATGGCATGCTTCATGGGGCAGGAGTTAACTTACAGGTAAATGCATTCCACGCGTGCTTCAAGTGGCAAGAGTTTACTTATGGGTAAACGCATTCCATGGCATGTTTTGTGTCGCAGCAATTAACTTGTAGGTAAACGCATTCCAATGCAAGCTTTGTGTGGCAGGAGTTAACTTACAGATAAATGCATTCCATGGCATGCTTCATGTGGCAGGAGTTAACTTACAGGGAAACGCATTCCACAGCAAGCTTCATGTGGCAGGAGTTATTTTACAGGTAAACGTATTCCATGGCATGTTTCAAGTGGCAGGACTTAATTTACAGGTAAACACATTCCATGGCATACTTCATGTGGCAGGAGATAACTAACAGGGAAACACATTCCATGGCATAATTCATGTTGTAGGAGATAACTGATGGTAAATGCATTCCATGGCATTCTTCATATGGAAGGAGTTAACATACAGGTAAACACATTTCATGGCATGCTTCATGTGGCAGTAGTTAACTTACAGGTAAACACAGCCCATGGCATGTTTCATGTGGCAGGAGTTAACTCACAGGTAAATGCATTCCATGGCATGCTTCATGTGGCAGGAGTTAACTTACAGGGAAACGCATTCCACAGCAAGCTTCATGTGGCAGGAGTTATTTTACAGGTAAACGTATTCCATGGCATGTTTCAAGTGGCAGGACTTAATTTACAGGTAAACACATTCCATGGCATACTTCATGTGGCAGGAGATAACTTACAGGGAAACACATTCTATGGCATGCTTCATGGGGCAGGAGTTAACTTACAGGTAAACACATTCCATCGCATGCTTCATGTAGCAGGAGTTAACTTACAGGTAAACACCTTCCACAGCATGCTTCATTTGGCAGGAGTTAACTGACAGGTAAACACATTCCATGGCATGCTTCATGTGAGAGGAGTTAACTTACAGGGAAACGCATTCCACAGCAAGCTTCATGTGGCAGGAGTTAATTTACAGGTAAACGTATTCCATGGCATGTTTCAAGTGGCAGGAGTTAACTTACAGGTAAACACATTCCATGGCATAATTCATGTGGCAGAAGATAACTGACAGGTAAATGCATTCCAGGGCATTCTTCATGTGGAAGGAGTTAACTTACAGGGAAACACATTCCATGGCATGCTTCATGGGGCAGGAGTTAACTTACAGGTAAATGCATTCCACGCGTGCTTCAAGTGGCAAGAGTTTACTTATGGGTAAACGCATTCCATGGCATGTTTTGTGTCGCAGCAATTAACTTGTAGGTAAACGCATTCCAATGCAAGCTTTGTGTGGCAGGAGTTAACTTACAGATAAATGCATTCCATGGCATGCTTCATGTGGCAGGAGTTAACTTACAGGGAAACGCATTCCACAGCAAGCTTCATGTGGCAGGAGTTATTTTACAGGTAAACGTATTCCATGGCATGTTTCAAGTGGCAGGACTTAATTTACAGGTAAACACATTCCATGGCATACTTCATGTGGCAGGAGATAACTAACAGGGAAACACATTCCATGGCATAATTCATGTTGTAGGAGATAACTGATGGTAAATGCATTCCATGGCATGCTTCATGTGGCAGTAGTTAACTTACAGGTAAACACAGCCCATGGCATGTTTCATGTGGCAGGAGTTAACTCACAGGTAAATGCATTCCATGGCATGCTTCATGTGGCAGGAGTTAACTTACAGGGAAACGCATTCCACAGCAAGCTTCATGTGGCAGGAGTTATTTTACAGGTAAACGTATTCCATGGCATGTTTCAAGTGGCAGGACTTAATTTACAGGTAAACACATTCCATGGCATACTTCATGTGGCAGGAGATAACTTACAGGGAAACACATTCTATGGCATGCTTCATGGGGCAGGAGTTAACTTACAGGTAAACACATTCCATCGCATGCTTCATGTAGCAGGAGTTAACTTACAGGTAAACACCTTCCACAGCATGCTTCATTTGGCAGGAGTTACCTTACAGGTAAATGCATTCCACTGCAAGCTTCATGTGGCAGGAGTTAACTTACAGGTAAATGCATTCCATGGCATGCTTCAAGTGGCAAGAGTTTACTTATGGGTAAACGCATTCCATTGCATGTTTTGTGTCACAGGAATTAACTTGCAGGTAAACACATTCCATGGCAAGCTTCGTGTGGCTGGAGTTAACTTACAGATAAACGCATTCCATGGCATGTTTCGTGTGGCAGGAGTTAACTTACAGGTAAACGCATTCCATGGCTTACTTCAAGTGGCAGGAGTTAACTCCCAGGTAAATGCATTCCATGGGATGCTTCATGTGGCAGGAGTTAACTTACAGGTAAACGCATTCCATGGCATGTTTTGTGTGGCAGGAGTTAATTGACAGGTGAACACATTCCATGGCATGCTTCATGTGGCAGGAGTTAACTTACAGGGAAACACATTCCACAGCAAGCTTCATGTGGCAGGAGTTAACTTACAGATAAACGCATTCCATGGCATGTTTCGTGTGGCACGAGTTAACTTACAGGTAAACGCATTCCATGGCTTACTTCATGTGGAAGGAGTTAACTCCCAGGTAAATGCATTCCATGGCATGCTTCATGTGGCAGGAGTTAACTTACAGGTAAACGCATTCCATGGCATGTTTTGTGTGGCAGGAGTTAATTGACAGGTGAACACATTCCATGGCATGCTTCATGTGGCAGGAGTTAACTTACAGGGAAACGCATTCCAAGGCACGTTTAATGTGCAGGAGTTAACTGACAGGTAAACATATTCCATGGCATGTTTCAAGTGGCAGGAGTTAACTTACAGGTAAACACATTCCATGGCAAAATTCATGTGGCAGGAGATAACTGACAGGTAAATGCATTCCATGGCATTCTTCATGTGGAAGGAGTTAACTTACAGGGAAACACATTCCATGGCATGCTTCATGGGGCAGGAGTTAACTTACAGGTAAATGCATTCCACGCGTGCTTCAAGTGGCAAGAGTTTACTTATGGGTAAACGCATTCCATGGCATGTTTTGTGTCGCAGCAATTAACTTGTAGGTAAACGCATTCCATGGCAAGCTTCGTGTGGCAGGAGTTAACTTACAGATAAATGCATTCCATGGCATGTTTTGTGTGGCAGGAGTTAACATACAGGTAAACACATTTCATGGCATGCTTCATGTGGCAGTAGTTAATTTACAGGTAAACACAGTCCATGGCATGTTTCATGTGGCAGGAGTTAACTTACAGGGAAACGCATTCTAAGGCACGTTTAATGTGCAGGAGTTAACTGACAGGTAAACGCATTCCATGGCATGCTTCATGTGAGAGGAGTTAACTTACAGGAAAACGCATTCCACAGCAAGCTTCATGTGGCAGGAGTTAATTTACAGGTAAACGTATTCCATGGCATGTTTCAAGTGGCAGGAGTTAACTTACAGGTAAACACATTCCATGGCATACTTCATGTGGCAGGAGATAACTGACAGGTAAATGCATTCCATGGCATGCTTCATGTGGAAGGAGTTAACTTACAGGGAAACACATTCCATGGCATGCTTCATGAGGCAGGAGTTAACTTACAGGTAAATGCATTCCACACATGCTTCAAGTGGCAAGAGTTTACTTATGGGTAAACGCATTCCATGGCATGTTTTGTGTCGCAGCAATTAACTTGTAGGTAAACGCATTCCATGGCAAGCTTCGTGTGACAGGAGTTAACTTACAGATAAATGCATTCCATGGTATGTTTTGTGTGGCAGGAGTTAACATACAGGTAAACACATTTCATGGCATGCTTCATGTGGCAGTAGTTAACTTACAGGTAAACACAGCCCATGGCATGTTTCATGTGGCAGGAGTTAACTCACAGGTAAATGCATTCCATGGCATGCTTCATGTGGCAGGAGTTAACTTACAGGGAAACGCATTCCACAGCAAGATTCATGTGGCAGGAGTTATTTTACAGGTAAACGTATTCCATGGCATGTTTCAAGTGGCAGGACTTAATTTACAGGTAAACACATTCCATGGCATACTTCATGTGGCAGGAGATAACTTACAGGGAAACACATTCTATGGCATGCTTCATGGGGCAGGAGTTAACTTACAGGTAAACACATTCCATCGCATGCTTCATGTAGCAGGAGTTAACTTACAGGTAAACACATTCCACAGCATGCTTCATTTGGCAGGAGTTACCTTACAGGTAAATGCATTCCACTGCAAGTTTCATGTGGCAGGAGTTAACTTACAGGTAAATGCATTCCATGGCATGCTTCAAGTGGCAAGAGTTTACTTATGGGTAAACGCATTCCATTGCATGTTTTGTGTCACAGGAATTAACTTGCAGGTAAACACATTCCATGGCAAGCTTCGTGTGGCTGGAGTTAACTTACAGATAAACGCATTCCATGGCATGTTTCGTGTGGCAGGAGTTAACTTACAGGTAAACGCATTCCATGGCTTACTTCATGTGGCAGGAGTTAACTCCCAGGTAAATGCATTCCATGGCATGCTTCATGTGGCAGGAGTTAACTTACAGGTAAACGCATTCCATGGCATGTTTTGTGTGGCAGGAGTTAATTGACAGGTGAACACATTCCATGGCATGCTTCATGTGGCAGGAGTTAACTTACAGGTAAACGCATTCCATGGCTTACTTCATGTGGCAGGAGTTAACTCCCAGGTAAATGCATTCCATGGCATCCTTCATGTGGCAGGAGTTAACTTACAGGTAAACGCATTCCATGGCATGTTTTGTGTGGCAGGAGTTAAATGACAGGTGAACACATTCCATGGCATGCTTCATGTGGCAGGAGTTAATTTACAGGGAAACGCATTCCAAGGCACGTTTAATGTGCAGGAGTTAACTGACAGGTAAACGCATTCCATGGCATGCTTCATGTGAGAGGAGTTAGTTTACAGGTAAACGTATTCCATGGCATGTTTCAAGTGGCAGGAGTTTACTTACAGGTAAACACATTCCATGGCATAATTCATGTGGCAGGAGATAACTGACAGGTAAATGCATTCCATGGCATTCTTCATGTGGAAGGAGTTAACTTACAGGTAAATGCATTCCACGCGTGCTTCAAGTGGCAAGAGTTTACTTATGGGTAAACGCATTCCATGGCATGTTTTGTGTCACAGCAATTAACTTGTAGGTAAACGCATTCCATGGCAAGCTTCGTGTGGCAGGAGTTAACTTACAGATAAATGCATTCCATGGCATGTTTTGTGTGGCAGGAGTTAACATACAGGTAAACACATTTCATGGCATGCTTCATGTGGCAGTAGTTAACTTACAGGTAAACACAGTCCATGGCATGTTTCATGTGGCAGGAGTTAACTTACAGGGAAACGCATTCCAAGGCACGTTTAATGTGCAGGAGTTAACTGACAGGTAAACGCATTCCATGGCATGCTTCATGTGAGAGGAGTTAACTTACAGGAAAACGCATTCCACAGCAAGCTTCATGTGGCAGGAGTTAATTTACAGTTAAACGTATTCCATGGCATGTTTCAAGTGGCAGGAGTTAACTTACAGGTAAACACATTCCATGGCATACTTCATGTGGCAGGAGATAACTGACAGGTAAATGCATTCCATGGCATGCTTCATGTGGAAGGAGTTAACTTACAGGGAAACACATTCCATGGCATGCTTCATGAGGCAGGAGTTGACTTACAGGTAAACGCATTCCACGCATGCTTCAAGTGGCAAGAGTTTACTTATGGGTAAGCGCATTCCATGGCATGTTTTGTGTCGCAGCAATTAACTTGTAGGTAAACGCATTCCATGGCAAGCTTCGTGTGGCAGGAGTTAACTTACAGATAAATGCATTCCATGGCATCTTTTGTGTGGCAGGAGTTAACATACAGGTAAACACATTTCATGGCATGCTTCATGTGGCAGTAGTTAACTTACAGGTAAACACAGTCCATGGCATGTTTCATGTGGCAGGAGGTAACTCACAGGTAAATGCATTCCATGGCATGCTTCATGTGGCAGGAGTTAACTTACAGGGAAACGCATTCCACAGCAAGCTTCATGTGGCAGGAGTTATGTTACAGGTAAACGTATTCCATGGCATGTTTCAAGTGGCAGACTTAACTTACAGGTAAACACATTCCATGGCATACTTCATGTGGCAGGAGATAACTTACAGGGAAACACATTCTATGGCATGCTTCATGGGGCAGGAGTTAACTTATAGGTAAACACATTCCATCGCATGCTTCATGTAGCAGGAGTTAACTTACAGGTAAAACACATTCCACAGCATGCTTCATTTGGCAGGAGTTACCTTACAGGTAAATGCATTTCACTGCAAGCTTCATGTGGAAGGAGTTAACTTACAGGGAAACACATTCCATGGCATGCTTCATGGGGCAGGAGTTAACTTACAGGTAAATGCATTCCACGCGTGCTTCAAGTGGCAAGAGTTTACTTATGGGTAAACGCATTCCATGGCATGTTTTGTGTCGCAGCAATTAACTTGTAGGTAAACGCATTCCATGGCAAGCTTCGTGTGGCAGGAGTTAACTTACAGATAAATGCATTCCATGGCATGTTTTGTGTGGCAGGAGTTAACATACAGGTAAACACATTTCATGGCATGCTTCATGTGGCAGTAGTTAACTTACAGGTAAACGCATTCCATGGCACATTTCATGTGGCAGGAGTTAACTTACAGGTAAACGCATTACATGGCAAGTTTTGTGTGGCAGGAGTCAATTTACAGGTAAACACAGTCCATGCCATGTTTCATGTGGCAGGAGTTAACTCACAGGTAAATGCATTCCATGGCATGCTTCATGTGGCAGGAGTTAACATACAGGGAAAGGCATTCCACAGCAAGCTTCATGTGGCAGGAGTTATTTTACAGGTAAACGTATTCTATGGCATGCTTCAAGTGGCAGGACTTAACTTACAGGTAAACACATTCCATGGCATACTTCATGTGGCAGGAGATAACTTACAGGGAAACACATTCTATAGCATGCTTCATGGGGCAGGAGTTAACTTACAGGTAAACACATTCCATCGCATGCTTCATGTAGCAGGAGTTAACTTACAGGTAAACACATTCCACAGCATGCTTCATTTGGCAGGAGTTACCTTACAGGTAAATGCATTCCACTGCAAGCTTCATGTGGCAGGAGTTAACTTACTGGGAAACGCATACCATGGCATGCTTCATGGGGCAGGAGTTAACTTACAGGTAAACGCATACCAAGGCATGCTTCATGTAACAGGAGTTAACTTACAGGTAAACGCGTTCCATGGCAGGCTTCATTTGGCAGGAGTTAACTTACAGGTTAATGCTTTCCACAGCAAGCTTTATGTGGCAGGAGTTAACTTACAGGTAAAAGCATTCCATGGCATGCTTCGTGTGGCAGGCGTTAACTTATAGATAAACGCATTCCATGGCATGTTTCATGGGGCAGGAGTTAACCTACAGGTAAAGGCATTCCATGGCACGTTTTATGTGGCAGGAGTTAACTTACAGGTAAGCGCATTCTACGGCAAGCTTCATGTGGCAGGAGTTAACTTGCAGGTAAACGCATTCCATGGCAAGCTTTGTGTGGCAGGAGTCAACTTACAGGTAAACACAGTCCATGGCATGTTTCATGTGGCAGGAGTTAACTCACAGGTAAATGCATTCCATGGCATGCTTCATGTGGCAGGAGTTAACTTACAGGGAAATGCATTCCACAGCAAGCTTCATGTGGCAGGAGTTATTTTACAGGTAAACGTGTTCCATGGCATGTTTCAAGTGGCAGGACTTAACTTACAGGTAAACACATTCCATGGCATACTTCATGTGGCAGGAGATAACTTACAGGGAAACACATTCTATGGCATGCTTCATGGGGCAGGAGTTAACTTACAGGAAAACACATTCCATTGTGTGCTTCATGTAGCAGGAGTTAACTTACAGGTAAATGCATTCCACTGCAAGCTTCATGTGGCAGGAGTTAACTTACAGGTAAATGCATTCCATGGCATGCTTCAAGTGGCAAGAGTTTACTTATGGGTAAACGCATTCCATTGCATGTTTTGTGTCACAGGAATTAACTTGCAGGTAAACGCATTCCATGGCAAGCTTCGTGTGGCAGGAGTTAACTCCCAGGTAAATGCATTCCATGGCATGCTTCATGTGGCAGGAGTTAACTTACAGGTAAACGCATTCCATGGCATGTTTTGTGTGGCAGGAGTTAATTGACAGGTGAACACAATCCATGGCATGCTTCATGTGGCAGGAGTTAACTTATAGGGAAACACATTCCACAGCAAGCTTCATGTGGCAGGAGTTAACTTACAGGTAAACGCATTCCATGGCATGTTTTGTGTGGCAGGAGTTAACTTACAGGGAAACGCATTCCAAGGCACGTTTAAAGTGCAGGAGTTAACTGACAGGTAAACACATTCCATGGCATGCTTCATGTGAGAGGAGTTAACTTACAGGGAAACGCATTCCACAGCAAGCTTCATGTGGCAGGAGTTAATTTACAGGTAAACGTATTCCATGGCATGTTTCAAGTGGCAGGAGTTAACTTACAGGTAAACACATTCCATGGCATAATTCATGTGGCAGGAGATAACTGACAGGTAAATGCATTCCAAGGCATTCTTCATGTGGAAGGAGTTAACTTACATGGAAACACATTCCATGGCATGCTTCATGGGGCAGGAGTTAACTTACAGGTAAATGCATTCCACTCGTGCTTCAAGTGGCAAGAGTTTACTTATGGGTAAACGCATTCCATGGCATGTTTTGTGTCGCAGCAATTAACTTGTAGGTAAACGCATTCCAATGCAAGCTTTGTGTGGCAGGAGTTAACTTACAGATAAATGCATTCCATGGCATGCTTCATGTGGCAGGAGTTAACTTACAGGGAAACGCATTCCACAGCAAGCTTCATGTGGCAGGAGTTATTTTACAGGTAAACGTATTCCATGGCATGTTTCAAGTGGCAGGACTTAACTTAAAGGTAAACACATTCCATGGCATACTTCATGTGGCAGGAGATAACATACAGGGAAACACATTCTATGGCATGCTTCATGGGGCAGGAGTTAACTTACAGGTAAACACATTCCATCGCATGCTTCATGTAGCAGGAGTTAATTTACAGGTAAACACATTCCACAGCATGCTTCATTTGGCAGGAGTTACCTTACAGGTAAATGCATTCCACTGCAAGCTTCATGTGGCAGGAGTTAACTTACAGGTAAATGCATTCCATGGCATGCTTCAAGTGGCAAGAGTTTACTTATGGGAAAACGCATTCCATTGCATGTTTTGTGTCACAGGAATTAACTTGCAGGTAAACGCATTCCATGGCAAGCTTCGTGTGGCTGGAGTTAACTTACAGATAAACGCATTCCATGGCATGTTTCGTGTGGCAAGAGTTAACTTACAGGTAAACGCATTCCATGGCTTACTTCATGTGGCAGGAGTTAACTCCCAGGTAAATGCATTCCATGGCTTGCTTCATGTGGCAGGAGTTAACTTACAGGTAAACGCATTCCATGGCATGTTTTGTGTGGCAGGAGTTAATTGACAGGTGAACGCATTCCAAGGCACGTTTAATGTGCAGGAGTTAACTGACAGGTAAACGCATTCCATGGTATGCTTCATGTGAGAGGAGTCAACTTACAGGGAAACACATTCCACAGCAAGCTTCATGTGGCACGAGTTAATTTACAGGTAAACACATTCCATGGCATACTTCATGTGGCAGGAGATAACTGACAGGTAAATGCATTCCATGGCATTCTTCATGTGGAAGGAGTTAACTTACAGGGAAACATATTCCATGGCATGTTTCAAGTGGCAGGAGTTAACTTACAGGTAAACACATTCCATGGCATACTTCATGTGGCAGGAGATAACTGACAGGTAAATGCATTCCATGGCATTCTTCATGTGGAAGGAGTTAACTTACAGGGAAACACATTCCATGGCATGCTTCATGGGGCAGGAGTTAACTTACAGGTAAATGCATTCCACGCGTGCTTCAAGTGGCAAGAGTTTACTTATGGGTAAACGCATTCCATGGCATGTTTTGTGTCGCAGCAATTAACTCGTAGGTAAACGCATTCCATGGCAAGCTTTGTGTGGCAGGAGTTTACATACAGGTAAACACATTTCATGGCATGCTTCATGTGGCAGTAGTTAACTTACAGGTAAACGCATTCCATGGCACATTTCATGTGGCAGGAGTCAACTTACAGGTAAATGCATTCCATGGCATGTTTCATGTGGCAGGAGTTAACTCACAGGTAAACGCATTCCATGGCATGCTTCATGTGGTAGGAGCTAACTTACAGGTTAATGCATTCCACAGCAAGCTTTATGTGGCAGGAGTTAACTTACAGGTAAACGTATTCCATGGCATGTTGCGTGTGGCAGGAGGTTACTTACAGGGAAACGCATAGCATGGCATGCTTCATGGGGCAGGAGTTAACTTACAGGTAAACGCATACCAACGCATGCTTCATGTAACAGGAGTTAACTTACAGGTAAACGCGTTCCATGGCATGCTTCATTTGGCAGGAATTAACTTACAGGTTAATGCATTCCACAGCAAGCTTTATGTGGCAGGAGTTAACTTACAGGTAAAAGCATTCCATGGCATGCTTCGTGTGGCAGGCGTTAACTTATAGATAAACGCACTCCATGGCATGTTTCATGGGGCAGGAGTTAACTTACAGGTAAACGCATTCCATGGCAAGTTTTATGTGGCAGGTGTTAACTTACAGGTAAGCGCATTCTACGGCAAGCTTCATGTGGCAGGAGTTAACTTGCAGGTAAACGCATTCCATGGCAAGCTTTGTGTGGCAGGAGTTAACGTACTGGTAAACACAGTCCTTGGCATGTTTCATGTGGCAGGAGTTAACTCACAGATAATTGCATTCCATGGCATGCTTCATGTGGCAGGAGTTAACTTACAGGGAAACGCATTCCACAGCAAGCTTCATGTGGCAGGAGTTATTTTACACGTAAATGTATTCCATGGCATGTTTCAAGTGGCAGGACTTAACTTACAGGTAAACACATTCCATGGCATACTTCATGTGGCAGGATATAACTTACAGGGATAGACATTCTATGGCATGCTTCATGAGGCAGGAGTTAACTTACAGGTAAACACATTCCAACACATACTTCATGTAGCAGGAGTTAACTTACAGGTAAACACATTCCACAGCATGCTTCATTTGGCAGGAGTTACCTTACAGGTAAATGCATTCCACTGCACGCTTCATGTGGCAGGAGTTAACTTACAGGTAAATGCATTCCATGGCAGGCTTCAAGTGGCAAGAGTTTACTTATGGGTAAACGCATTCCATGGCATGTTTTGTGTTGCAGTAATTAACTTGCAGGTAAACGCATTCCATGGCAAGCTTCGTGTGGCTGGAGTTAACTTACAGATAAACGCATTCCATGGCATGTTTCGTGTGGCAGGAGTTAACTTACAGGTAAACGCATTCCATGGCTTGCTTCATGTGGCAGGAGTTAACTCACAGGTAAATGCATTCCATGGCATGCTTCATGTGGCAGGAGTTAACTTACAGGTAAACGCATTCCATGGCATGTTTTGTGTGGCAGGAGTTAATTGACAGGTAAACACATTCCATGGCATGTTTCATGTGGCAGGAGTTAACTTACAGGTAAACACATTCCACAGCAAGTTTCATGTGGCAGGAGTTAACTTACAGGTAAACGCATTCCATTGCATGTTTTGTGTGGCAGGAGTTAATTTACAGGGAAACGCATTCCAAGGCACGTTTTATGTGCAGGAGTTAACTGACAGGTAAACGCATTACATGGCATGCTTCATGTGGCAGGAGTTAACTTACAGGTAACATATTCCATGGCATGTTTCAAGTGGCAGGAGTTAACTTACAGGTAAACACATTCCATGGCATACTTCATGTGGCAGGAGATAACTGACAGGTAAATGCATTCCATGGCATGCTTCATGTGGAAGGAGTTAACTTACAGGGACACACATTCCATGGCATGCTTCATGGGGCAGGAATTAACTTACAGGTAAATGCATTCCACGCATACTTCAAGTGGCAAGAGTTTACTTATGGGTAAACACATTCCATGGCATGTTTTGTGTCGCAGCAATTAACTTGCAGGTAAACGCATTCCATGCCAAGCTTCGTGTGGCAGGAGTTAACTTACAGATAAACGCATTCCATGGCATGTTCCGTGTGGCAGGAGTTAACTTACAGGTAAAGGCATTCCATGGCATGATTCATGTGGCAGGAGTTAACTCACAGGTAAATGCATTCCATGGCATGCTTCATGTGGCAGGAGTTAACTTACAGGGAAACACATTTCATAGCAAGCTTCATGTGGCAGGAGTTAACTTACAGGGAAACGCATTCAATGGCATACTTCATGGGGCAGGAGTTAACTCACAGATAAATGCATTCCACGCATGCTTCAAGTGGCAAGAGTTTACTTATGGGTAAACACATTCCATGGCATGTTTTGTGTCGCGGCAATTAACTTGCAGGTAAACGCATTCCATGGCAAGCTTCATGTGGCAGGAGTTAACTTACAGATAAACGCATTCCATGGCATGTTTTGTGTGGTAGGAGTTAACTCACAGGTAAATGCATTCCATGGCATGCTTCATGTGGTAGGAGTTAACTTGCAGGGAAACAAATTCCATAGCAAGCTTCATGTGGCAGGAGTTAACTTGCAGGTAAACGCATTCCATGGCATGTTTTGTGTGGCAGTAGTTAACTTACAGGTAAACGCATTCCATAGCATGTTGTGTGTGGCAGGAGTTAATTGACAGGTAAACAAATTCCATGGCATGCTTCATGTGGCAGGAGTTAACTTACAGGGAAACACATTCCATAGCAAGCTTCATGTGGCAGGAGTTAACTTACAGGTAAACGCATTCCATGGCATGTTTTGTGTGGCAGGAGATAACTTACAGGGAAACGCATTCCAAGGCATGTTTAATGTGCAGGAGTTAACTGACAGGTAAACGCATTCCATGGCATGCTTCATGTGAGAGGAGTTAACTTACAGAGAAACGCATTCCACAGCAAGCTTCATGTGGCAGGGGTTATCTTACAGGTAAACGTATTCCATGGCATGTTTCAAATGGCAGGAGTTAACTTACAGGGAAACGCATTCCATGGCATGATTCATGTGGCAGGAGTTAACTCACAGGTAAATGCATTCCATGGCATGCTTCATGTGGCAGGAGTTAACTTACAGGGAAACACATTCCATAGCAAGCTTCATGTGGCAGGAGTTAACTTTCAGGTAAACGCATTCCATGGCATATTTTGTGTGGCAAGAGTTAACTTACAGGTAAACGCATTCCATGGCATGTTTTGTGTGGCAGGAGTTAATTGACAGGTAAACACATTCCATGGCATGCTTCATGTGGCAGAAGTTAATTTACAGGGAAACACATTCCACAGCAAGCTTCATGTGGCAGGAGTTAACTTACAGGTAAACACATTCCATGGCATGTTTTGTGTGCCAGGAGTTAACTTACAGGGAAACGCATTCCATGGCATGCTTTATGTGGCAGGAGTTAACTTACAGGTAAACACATTACATGGCATGCTTCATGTGGGAGGAGTTAACTTACAGGTAAACGCATTCCATGGCATGTTTTGTGTGGCAGGAGTTAATTTACAGGTAAACGCATTACATGGCATGTTTTGCGTGGCAGGAGTTAACTTACAGGTAAATGCATTCCATGGCATGTTTTGTGTGGCAGGAGTTAACTTACAGGTAAACGCATTCCATGGCATGTTTTGTGTGGCAGGAGTTAACTTACAGGTAAACGCATTCCATGGCATGTTTTGTGTGGCAGGAGTTAATTGACAGGTAAACACCTTCCATGGCATGCTTCATGTGGCAGGAATTAATTTACAGGGAAATACATTCCACAGCAAGCTTCATGTGGCAGGAGTTAACTTACAGGTAAACAAACGCATTCCATGGTATGTTTTGTGTAGCAGGAGTTAACTTACAGGTAAACACATTACATGGCATGCTTCATGTGGCAGGAGTTAACTTACAGGTAAATACATTACATGGCATGCTTCATGTAGGAGAAGTTAATTTACAGGTAAACGCATTCCAGGTTCTGCACTGGGCTGGCGTCCTAAGTGCCTCTCCATGGTAGGAATACATTCACAGTGAGTGTTTTTACTAACATTTGCGTCTATATTTACTTTGCCTCTTCAAACTTTATTTAATTTCTCAGAAGCCTTACCTCTGCATTCGCCCCTTCACACTTCAAACCCCCGGGTGTCCCCCCAGACACCTGTTATTTCCAGGATCTTTCAAAAGGCTACTATCCCCCAGCACTGATGTACTTATCTTATTGGCTCTGTGGTACCCGTGTACAGGGCTTTAAGTGGGATGAACAGCAATGATTTTGGACTATAACATCAATGGGTTACTGTGATGCCAATTGTATCAGCTTTTTGGATTTACACATATATATATTGCTAACAATAAAATTGAGACATCTACATATCGAACATGTATGGAGGTTAAATCTACATTACATACAAATAGTTGTCACGGGAGATCTACTGCTAACAACATTCCTGCTGGGGGTCTAATCGGGCACGCAGCAATTGTAGTGAAGAAACACGTTTTGAAAAAGAATGCAAATTGCTGGCAGAGATTCCGGAAGAGGGGGTACACAGGCAAAGTAATTAGCATGTCACAGGACACAACCCAAACTACCGATTGATCCAGCATGATAATCAAAACAGCAAAGCTCTTATGTGAAAGAGGGAAGCCACGGATATCATCACCCAATAGTCCAGAGACTCACACATATTAATGTGAAACATTGGATCTGATTGCCAATGGATAAGGACAAAGTGCCATCCATTGGCAGCAAACCCACCTTTGCATCCGCAAGGGCTCCTACTTCGAGGAATACACTCTGCCCATCATTTCTTGGCACCAGTAGAAGACTGACTGGTGCTGATTGGATGAAAGCACCTCGGGGTTTCCAGAAAGGTGGAGCCTGCAGTATGGGTCCATTGGCAGACAGGGATTGTGACAGCTTCCTTCACAAAGAAGGATCTGTGATCACCATCAAGGATTTTATTCATTGTAAAACAACGCATTTGGTGTCACGCGATCATATGCGTCTGCAATGGGTTTTACATATGGAGTACCAAGAGACAACTTAGGATATGCATTAGAGAACACCTGGCGAGTCTTAGCAGCCAGAGGATACGCATTAGAGAACACCTGGCGAGTCTTAGCAGCCAGAGGATACGCGTTAGAGAACACCTGGCGAGTCTTAGCAGCCAGAGGATACGCATTAGAGAACACCTGGCGAGTCTTAGCAGCCAGAGGATACGCGTTAGAGAACACCTGGCGAGTCTTAGCAGCCAGAGGATACGCGTTAGAGAACACCTGGCGAGTCTTAGCAGCCACAGGATACGCGTTAGAGAACACCTGACGAGTCATAGCAGCCACAGGATACGCATTAGAGAACACCTGGCGAGTCTTAGCAGCCAGAGGATACGCGTTAGAGAACACCTGGCGAGTCTTAGCAGCCAGAGGATACGCATTAGAGAACACCTGGCGAGTCTTAGCAGCCACAGGATACGCATTAGAGAACACCTGGCGAATCTTAGCAGCCAGAGGATACGCATTAGAGAACACCTGGCGAGTCTTAGCAGCCACAGGATACGCATTAGAGAACACCTGGCGAGTCTTAGCAGCCACAGGATACGCATTAGAGAACACCTGGCGAATCTTAGCAGCCACAGGATACGCATTAGAGAACACCTGGCGAGTCTTAGCAGCCAGAGGATACGCGTTAGAGAACACCTGGCGAGTCTTAGCAGCCAGAGGATACGCATTAGAGAACACCTGGCGAGTCTTAGCAGCCAGAGGATACGCATTAGAGAACACCTGGCGAGTCTGACTCGCAGCCAGAGGATACGCATTAGAGAACACCTGGCGAGTCTTAGCAGCCAGAGGATACGCATTAGAGAACACCTGGCGAGTCTTAGCAGCCAGAGGATACGGATTAGAGAACACCTGGCGAGTCTTAGCAGCCAGAGGATACACGTTAGAGAACACCTGGCGAGTCTTAGCAGCCACAGGATACGCGTTAGAGAACACCTGACGAGTCATAGCAGCCACAGGATACGCATTAGAGAACACCTGGCGAGTCTTAGCAGCCAGAGGATACGCGTTAGAGAACACCTGGCGAGTCTTAGCAGCCACAGGATACGCGTTAGAGAACACCTGACGAGTCATAGCAGCCACAGGATACGCATTAGAGAACACCTGGCGAGTCTTAGCAGCCAGAGGATACGCGTTAGAGAACACCTGGCGAGTCTTAGCAGCCAGAGGATACGCGTTAGAGAACACCTGGCGAGTCTTAGCAGCCAGAGGATACGCGTTAGAGAACACCTGGCGAGTCTTAGCAGCCAGAGGATACGCGTTAGAGAACACCTGGCGAGTCTTAGCAGCCAGAGGATACGCGTTAGAGAACACCTAGCGAGTCTTAGCAGCCACAGGATACGCATTAGAGAACACCTGGCGAGTCTTAGCAGCCAGAGGATACGCGTTAGAGAACACCTGGCGAGTCTTAGCAGCCAGAGGATACGCGTTAGAGAACACCTGGTGAGTCTTAGCAGCCACAGGATACGCGTTAGAGAACACCTGACGAGTCATAGCAGCCACAGGATACGCATTAGAGAACACCTGGCGAGTCTTAGCAGCCAGAGGATACGCGTTAGAGAACACCTGGCGAGTCTTAGCAGCCAGAGGATACGCATTAGAGAACACCTGGCGAGTCTTAGCAGCCAGAGGATACGCGTTAGAGAACACCTGGCGAGTCTTAGCAGCCAGAGGATACGCGTTAGAGAACACCTGGCGAGTCTTAGCAGCCACAGGATACGCATTAGAGAACACCTGGCGAGTCTTAGCAGCCACAGGATACGCGTTAGAGAACACCTGGCGAGTCTTAGCAGCCAGAGGATACGCGTTAGAGAACACCTGGCGAGTCTTAGCAGCCAGAGGATACGCGTTAGAGAACACCTGGCGAGTCTTAGCAGCCAGAGGATACGCGTTAGAGAACACCTGGCGAGTCTTAGCAGCCACAGGATACGCATTAGAGAACACCTGGCGAGTCTTAGCAGCCACAGGATACGCGTTAGAGAACACCTGGCGAGTCTTAGCAGCCAGGACCCAAGAATGCCACTTGTTTTACGTTGGCAAGAGAGACACCAAATGCGTAGTAGAAATGAAGTGAAATTCATTGGACTGATGAAACCAAAACGTGGTAAACGAGGGGGCGATTATAAAACAACAGATGTCCACAAACTTGGGGAGCGCTCCGGTCCCTTGCACACCCAATTTGTATTTTATAAACAATCAATTGTAATAGGTTCAATTAATATTAAATTGAATTTAAATAATGTCATTCGCACTTCAGTTTTTTATAAAATAGATCAAATATTTTTATTTCATCATATGTTGGTTGATCTATTACATTTTTTGATACATGATAATTCGTCTGTAATTGATTTAAAACAAAACATTTCACCAGGCATATATGTAACCATAACTGAGCCGGCCATTTCAAGCATTGCGTGTGAACTTACGGTTTTTCAAGCCTTGATTCTTTTCAGTTTATTGGGTTAACCGTTTGCCATATTCAACCTCAGTTTCTTCTTCACTGTATTTCCTTGCAATTAAATTGACCTCAGCGTCATTGAGATGTAGCCTCACTCCCTTTGATTCCACATTGACCTTCCGGTTCCATAAAGTGTTCTTTTGATGTATGGCTATATTAGGAGTTTTCTTTACCATCTTATGGTCACTTTGAGGTCCATTTATCACCTGCATGAGAGCAGCTCGCTGGTGTATACTTTCAGACACAAGGAAATAGTCTAGGATTGAGCTCTGGTCCAATCTGCTCCACGTGCACTTGGCAGATGTGCCACCTTTGATGTTACTACTCAACATCCGGATGTTTCTGAGGTCCATTTCAAGGCACCGCCTGTCGAGGAGGTTACCAAGTTTACTTCTCATTGGATTGAGGCAGTTTACATTCAAGTCTCCTCAAATTATAAGTCCTGTTGCACTTACTCCCTCATAAACGTCATCAATCAATGACACCTGGTCAATGAAAGGTAACGATCCTGCTGCTGCTGCTGCGTGGTGCCAGTATACATTGCTGACGTAGATCAAGCCCTGTTTCCGAGTATGAACAAGTCTAAGAAGACCTGCCATGGGTCCACCTTTTAGACTGCCTATTGCAGGATCGAATGCAATCTCAATTCATCAGACAAGGGCGGGCCTTTCCAGGAGCCAGGTTTCCTGCAAGCACATGATATCAGTATCCCTCAGCCAATTGTTCTGAAATAGATGCATGAATCCTCTCGTGTTCCATGTCCCGACCACAATCGTGGGCTGCTCCATGTCAGCCTCGCATTATGCAATGATGTTCTTTGGAATGTTTGGCGACAGGGCTTCACCCCGCCAGTGCCAATCATCGGTTGGCTGAGCTGTGCTTCCGGTTTCCTCAAGAGCCTGACTGCTGGCTCTGACCCTGGTTTCACATCCAAACGTTAATTTAATTTGTTGTTTATTGAGTCAGTCGTTTGAATTTTTGCCACGATCAAAGTCTGTTCCTTCATTATTTTCTATTAACTCTTTTTGATTGATTGACACCAGTGGTGCCACTATGTGTCTTTCAGGTTGTTCCTTGTTCGGATTATGGTTGTGTAACTTCTCTTCAGGCGATTCAGAGATTTCATCACTGATTTTGAAGATGTCAAAGCCCAGACACATGAGCGCCGTAGCTGCTTCCAGCAGGATATTAAATACGATTTTTGAGTTCAAATGTAATATTACTTTGTCATTTTGGATTTCCCAAATTCCACAATTTCCAAGTCATTTGATTCAACAGTTCTGAGACTGGGAATGTGATGGAGCAAACAAAGTACATTGTAGCGATTTAGGATGAGATTGTCACTGCTCACGACGAAGCCAATTTCGAAGGTTTCTTGTGGTTTTTTCTCTGTCCTTCCTAACTCTCTTGTAAGGCATACAGGGTCTCGACCTTGCTCGTCATGCCCCACCCTTATTGTTTAGCACCATCATTGATTACAGGCACTTGAGAGTGAGTTAGAAATTTGGGACCGTTAGTTCAAGTCGATGTGGCCCTTGCTTCTGTAAGAGGAGGAGCCACAATTATAGGTCCACTTCCACTTCCCTGGTACACAGACCCTGCTCCTTGAGCTAGTTTTTCCCATCTTTCATTCAAAGTAGTGAAAGTTGGGCTAAGTTCTGACAAGGATTTTGAGCTAGATGGCACCGGTTGATTCAGTGAACATATTCTTCCCAAGTGAACCATTTTTGGTTCGTTATTCTGATTCATTGTTGTTCTCTTTAGAGGTGATGTAATTTTCTGTGTCTCTATCACAATTGTATGTGTTTTTGCCACTTGGTCACTCATGTTTACTTTGTCTGGAAGATCTACCGACAAGTCTTTGGGTGTTACATCAACGTTCAGAGGCTTGGGAAATTGCTAGTGTATTTCTATGGTATCATCGTCAAAGGTAGACATGTTCATCAAGTCAATTGAGGGTTGCCCACACCCTACTGTCTCATGGGTAATTGAACTTCCTGTTTTGTCTTCTCATTAGTCTTTGTTGTTCTCTCACGCAGCGTCACCGTTGGTGTTTACAGTGACGTTAACAGTTTTAATATTGCACAAGAATTTCCTCAAGCTGTTACACATCCAGCGATTTTTAGAACTCTGATTTTTTGTTTTTCTTAGCTCTGTTTTTTTGCCGCCTGCTGCTTTGAGGTTGTTGCATTTTTACTGAAAATTCCAAAGGATTCAATGTTTTTTGCTCCTTTGGCGAGACACGCGCCATTGTCTTCGTTGTGGTCTTTACTGCAACCGGTGTAAAGCCGGGTTCTCTTTTCCCATAGTACTTTGCACTGCACTAGAGAATGAAGCTTGCATAGTTAGATCTTGAGTTGTCTCAGGTAGTGCACTGTTGTCATCTTGTATAACGATTGTTCGACCACGTTGACTCAGGTCTGTTGCCTGCAACAGATTTGCCATTGTGGCTTCTTTCCTGTGGATTCTCTCTGGTTCCACTGCCACAGTACTTGTTTTTTGGCTAATCTCATTGTTCTCAATGGTCTCCATGACTACAGGCTTTATCTTTTCTGATACCTGTCCCAAACTGCCCATGTTATTACTCATACGTGCTGTCTGGCTTGCTATTCTTTGAATCTTTTTTATTTGAGTAGTTCAGCTCCTCTTGCGATGTAAGATCTTTTTTAATGTGCAAAGACTGAGGAATTTGACTGTCCCGTTTAGCGGAGGTTCCCAATAAATGTTCTTTCATCTTTAGTAAAGCCAAGCCTTCTTTAGCCACTTCGGCGAACATTTTTTTGTCCAAATTGTTCAGTTAGATTATTCAGCGAGCCTTCAATCCTTTTGTTCATCTCATGATAAGTGTATTTAAATAATGTGTTGTCACTTTCAAGATTTACCGCCAATGTTGTTAAATCTTTGATGTTGTCATTTATTTGTTCATATAGCTTAATAAAAGGTGAGATCGTCATGGCCATTGTGGACATCAGCGTAGGCTGCAGATCTTGTAACACCTTTTTGTTTGAGTCATCTCCACGTTCAACTTGTTTTGTGCGGGGTCTAAACTTTGTTCTCCGGATCTTGGGGTACTCGCGCTCCATTATCGAAGAATCAGTTGAAGAAGAGACCGACGTGGGCAATGAGTCTTTCCTGTGCCCAAGCGTTTGTTCTTGTACGTGTGGATCAATCGGATCCAAATCCACCATTTGTTTTTTCGTTTACATTGCGAGCAAGTCAAATTGGGGGACAAACTGTGGTCTACCCTTCTCCGTTTGTTCAGACCACTTTTCCACCTTTTGTTAGGGGAGGTTTCAGCCGAGGCATTTCTTAAGATCGTGGTCTGAGCTTCATGAGTCTCATTATTCGCCTCATTATTGACCTCTTTGCTCTTGCACTCTTTGTTCAGTTTGTTCAGTTGGGATAAGTCAAGTAAAAGTTTGTTCACTATGTCCAGGGAGTTTCTTTTTTCATGTCTAGGTTCAGCCTGAGACGGTGACAGTGCCCCCGTGGCCCCAACGTCATCCTCGAACAGATGGGGCAAGTAGGAAGAATGGGGCAAGGGCAAGGGTGCACAAAAAACATCGTCCTTTTCTCGCACATCGTCTCGCTCAGAGTCCTGTGTGGTCATATCCGTCACTGTGTCCTGCCACATTTTCAGTGGGGCTAAGGAAGTTGCACTGTGGTCATGATACACTTCCACATTGGTATTTAGGGCCTGTATGCCTGAAACATTTTGAGTGCACACGGACCCAGAACTACCATTTGGCTCTGCTGGTGGACCTCTCATCGTGGTCTGTTCGACAGGCCATGCAAGAACTCGCAGCATTGGAACTAGGTGTAAGCCCCCCTCATTGTCTTTGTTATGGCCATTAACGTGATTACTTACGGGGTCGATGGCAACCATCGAGGAGAGACACCGTGTGTAATCCACTTATTAAGAATCGGGTTGTTTTCGGAGTGCACAGTATGTACTGTAAAAGACAGGCTGCCTGTATAGTCATTATGCACTTCGGCCACAGCCAAATCGGCCACCGCCACAGCGGCTACAGCCACAGCGGCCACAGCTACCTCGTCAGAGTAAACAGATAAGGAAACATCACAGACAGTTAAGCTACGGCAATGGCTTCCTGGTAGCGCGCTCTGATGCCTTACTTGACTTACTAGCTTCTCATGCATTCCCGGATCGTTGACCACATGCCGACACTTCTGCTGCGTCCGTTAATGGTTCCATAGACTCGCCAACCTCACTCCTTGACTCTTCAGGTTCTCGTCGCAGCTGGGCTCGGGTCTTCAGCTGCGCTAGCGATGTTTGAAGTTGGGTGAAGGATTTCACTCGCTCCCGTGGGTGAGACATAATTCGTAACCGCAGAAACCACCAGCAGAGTCTTACGTCGCACGTCTCCTAACCTCCGAGCCTCCAAAGACTCCAAAGACTCTGCACGACTCCGCGACTGCTCCGCGGTGTGTGTCGGTTTTTGAGCAGGGTAACGCCCCAACACGCTGAGTAAACATAGTAGAGTTACTGCACCAACTGCTCCAAAGACTCTGCACAACTCCATATGTACCCGGAGACCCCTTGAATGAAGATTCCCTACCAGAGGTCTTTGCACCTTGCTGAACACCCGAGGGGCGATTGTGAGTCCAAACAAGAGTGCCTGAAAGTAAAAGTGGCCCTCCTAGTGGCGACATCTTAGGAATTTGTGATCCTGTTTGCTGATGGGGATGTGTGAGCAAGCAGCTTCCGGGTCTGCAGAGCATAGGACGTCCTCTAGCGAGATAAGCCGAATAATGGACTGCAGAGTCTCCATTCTAAATTTCATCTTGGCAATGAAAAGATACACATCCTGGAGATTGATGTTAAGACCAAAGTCCTCTGAAGGCTTTGTAACAAGGAAAAGAATTGTATATACTCCCTGACCCCACTCCGACTGGGATACTGGTTGGACAGATTTTTCTGTAGCAGTGCCGCAAGGCCCTGTTGGAGTGGCACTATCCTCACTGACTTTCTGGGACAAGGAGTAATCTGCACCCCTGATTCTATAGGTGTAGGGATGAAGTCCAAGGACAGCCCTTCTCGGACCACTGTGCACACTGTAAGGAACTCATGGTGGCAACAAGACAGACAGACACAAGTCATTACAGTTCAATGGTGTTTATTGAACAATGAATTCTGTATGCAGGTTGGAAAAACACCTAAACTAAACCTAAATCGAAGATGGGAGTAAGCGTCGACCATCAAATGAAAAAAATAAGGCAGTCCTAGTGGTGTTGTGTCAAATGAAAAGGGCCTAAACTAAGAACCCTATTGCCAAACCTTACAACTTAATACAAAAAAGGGTGTGGGATAGTTCTCAAGAAAGGAAAGAAGTGTTCTCAAATAATATGTCAGGATATGGTACCCTAGGTCTCCCTTCCCCACGTTTTAAGCACTGGGCAAAGTGGGATCGTGGAGCAGAGCACACCCTTCAGTTCTCCCAGCACGAGACGAAACTTGTAATTTGCAGCTCTCAGGACCATCAAGGGCCAAGTCTTGTTTCCTTTGAAAGTATATTACCTCCGAGGCCTTGACGTGGTCACATGACAAAACAAAAGTTCCTTTAACCAAACAAAAAGTTATTTAGGGTGATAATGTTTCACCCCTGGGTACCCCTCTTCTACCTGTCTCAATCCTTAGCCATGGTTCATGTAGGGTGATGGCCTCACCCCTGGGCTCCCCTATTCCGGGCGCTGACCCCTCGCATATCATGTTCCGCAATTATACAACAGTTCTTTTCTCAAAGAACTTTGGATGCTAGTTTCACCCTTGGATCTCCCTCGTTTGAGCTCAGATGACTCTTGACTGTTAGTTCTTGAGTGCCGGCTTCACCCCTGGATTCCCACGGTCGGGCTCTTGAATTTTTGCCTACCTTGGTCGGCTTCACTATGGCTTTTCCTTCTCTTCAGAGGGATTCACTTCCCTTGGTTTATCAATGTCTTTTCAAACTGTTCATAGTGGACATCCCTCGGCCGGGTTCACGTCTGTCAACACACTGTTTCTTTGGACTTTAGACTTTGCCCCTTCTCACTGGCATTCTTGGGTCGGGTTCACTCTTGCTGTCTCTTTTACTCACTTCAATGTTGGTGGGATTTCACGTCTCTTTCTTTCCTTTGATCAAAGTCTTTTGATTGTACAGGGATCTTGCTTGACCCTCAGTATGACCACTTTCACCTATTTCCGTGGCTCTCCTACGGCCTTCTAGTATCTGTAGTTTCACTCAGATGGGGATTGTTGGGAGAGAGGTGGTCTAATCCGCCGCCTCGGCATTCCCACGTTAAATGAGTCCCGTGTGTGCCAAAGGGGGAGACGTCTCCACTGGTTCATTGGGTGTGCAATGATAAAATACTAGCAAAAACAAGCAAACAAATAACCAGCCCTTTGGCAGAACAAGGATATTCCATTTTGTGTGACACTGGCAGCCATCAAGCCCCAAAATGATTTCTACAAGCTGCCTCTCCCATGCCCAGCGCCTTGAGCATTCAGCCCTGGTCCCCACCTCCCTGCCATCTCTGCAGAAGCCCTGTTCTCACGGAAGCTCAATCATGTATTGTTGCAAATACTCAGTATCCTTTCTCTCCAGATGAGCTCACTGCCCTGTGTGTGACCCGGAGCAGGCCCCAACCCGCGTGCCCATCTATCTCTACTAAACTGGCTGTGCTCCCTCAACCTCCTCCTCACCAGACCACCGTCCGCCGTGCCCTTGTCTTTCCATCCTTTCATATAGATACAAATCTGACCCCCTTTGTAGTGACCAGCTGGAACGCCGGTCAGAGCCCTAATCCTATGGGCCCATGTATTCTCCTCAAAACGAAACGCATGCCCACCAGTGTCATGAGACAGCAGGCATATCAAAAACCCACAGGTCAGGCACCTAGTCCAGGGGGCACTGTATTTTATGGATTCCTGAGTGCAAGGGTTAGAATGTCTATCTATTTGCTTGGGAGCTTTGAAGCTACATTAATGCCAACATGTTTATGGTTACCATTTGTCTTATGCAAACAAACTACAATTGTTTTAGATTAGACAGTCAGGGAATGTGGTGCGCCGCCAAAGTGACCTACACCGCAGAGATGAGCCCAGCTGACTCATGTGCTACCAGTACTGACACCAGAGCAGCAGCCAATCTAACACAATGGGCCTCATTACGAGTCAGTTGGTCCGGAAATAACGGTGGTGGTAAACCCGCCACCACCATTGTTTCTGGACTGGCTGATCTCGAGTCCTGCAGGTGGGAGGTGTCATTCCCACCAGGTCTGACCTGGTGGGTTTAACACCACTCGCCTGCAGGTGGACGTGGAAACACCGGCACCATTACAAGATGGTGTCGGTGTTTCCACTTCCCCATCGCCATGGAGTCCTATTAGACTCCATGGGAATGGGGATTTACCGAATTCCGCCTCTGGAATTCCCGGGTCACCGGAGTCATAATGCCCCGGTGATTCCGGGAATCATGGAGGCGGAATGGTAATATGAGTCCGGCGGTAACCTGCCGGAATTTCCAGCACGGTTACCACCGGACTCGTAATGAGGCCCAATCACACTGTATGGCTCCATAATGTATCAGTTTGTTCTCCCAATTGTATTGTAGAATTGTGTACCTATAGTTACACGTCATTAGTGATGTGTTTTTGTGTTATAACATGCTGCCCTTGTAATTGTTGCCAGAGCGCTCGCAGGGTGGCAGAGCTCTTTGCGTGCACCATCTACTTATATAAAGCTTGTTTTTACTTGCAATCCATCTCCTGGTCTTATTCCCTAGCAGGGAGTGTCCATTATTTGGTTTATGGAATAAAGCGTGTTCAAGGTAGTAACCTTCAATTGGTGACCCCTCTTGTGTGATATTCCTCGAAACACCCCGTAATTGCAGCGAGATCCAGGGTATCCCCTGAAGGGCTACCACCCACCTATGGCTGGCAGTCTTCAAACATGTACGCTAAAGAAATTGTTGTGTAGTTCCCGGCTTTGCGAATACCTAACTGCTCGATGGAGCCGGGCGGGGCCGCGACTGGGAGGCCCACCCTATGTAGATAGACCACAAACAGAGGCTATTGGAAGAACCCGGACATGTGAGTATTGATTGCAAGGTGAAAAAACAACAGAGGGAAGACTGGAGCAGATTGATTTAAGGCAACACGTAAGGGTTGTGTATAAACGAATGGAGTGATTGTGGGATATTGTGGGATCGCAAAGCACTTTTTCTTTTTCATGGCCATTAGGTTTTTTTTATATAAGGAGAAACAAAGGTGAAAAGATAAGTGGAGAGATAGGGACCTAGCTTTGCAAGGGGTTAGAAGGCGGCGCCGCAATACACTGTCCCGACCAGTGCAGGATATAAGTGAGAAAACGGAAAGTACTAGGAGCCTCATATGAGACGTAGGCTCAGAATAAGTAGTTGTTGTACTTTATTTAGTACAGTACTTTTCTGTATAATCGGTGGAGGTAGGCCCAGTGGGGGCAGAAGTAATGAGAATGGGGAGTGTATGAAGACAGGGTGGTGCTCCAGAATAAGGGAGAGTGGAGATCAAGGGTTGTATTAAGGTTTATGTTTTTTTTGTTTCATGTTGGTGGTCATTTCATTTGCTCATTTGTAAACTGTTTTGATGGGTTATGTAATGTCACGTTTTATGTATTGGATTTGAAAATGTGTCCATAATGTTTTGAAGGTGGAAGAAGTTAAAAAGTGTTAACTGAGTGAGAGATTAAGATGTAAGCATGAACAGGGCAGAAAGAGACGAAAAAGAGGGTCCTGTAAAGAAATGGGAATGGATACCCACTGTCACATATATGCACGCACCTCCCCCTATACTCTGATCAGATAAAAAAGTACCATGGGCAGTGGGTGACTGAAACAAAAGGGAGGGATCCCCTCATGCATGGCCGAAAGAAGGGTCTTTTGATAAAGAGAAATTAGAACAGCTGGCAACACATTTGATGGCAAAATATAAAGGTAAACAGCTCCAAAATAGAAGTGAGGTGTTAGATTTGTGGAGGGTGTTCAAAGAAGCACCCGTTACAAATACCAAAGTCAAGGAGAGGGGACCAGCAGTAGTGTCACAAAACGGGGAGGGAGAAAAGGAAAAAGATTTTGAAGAACCCAAGAAGATTTACCTCTTTCTCATGAGACCTGCAGAGGGATATGCTGATCAAGTATACATACCTGGGGCAAGCGCACCAACCACGCCTGTCACCCCACGGCCCCCTCCCTATATTCAGCTAACCACCACGCCTGCCCCCACAGGCCCAACTATCTGTGATTTGGAAAGGGTACTAACATCCACCCATGCAGAATTAACCCGATTACGAGCCTTATGTGAGATGACATTGCCGTTACCCGGGGGAGGTCAACCCCCGGTACCACCGCCAATAAAAAGCTCTTCACTATTGTCAGAATGTGAATGGAAGTCAGGAGACTTCCTCTTTATGATAGACAGTGCACCCATAATAACAGTGTGGGTGGAACGCGGGGGAGAGAGAGACAATGTAGGATAGGATACAGTAGCATCAGATCATGAGGAAGAATGTTGGAGTGTCTTCGATGAAGGAGCGGTGGAGGCATACCACAGGCCCAGTGGTCTACCCCACAAGTGACAGGAGGAAGGATGGGAGGGGAGGTTGCGAAACAGAATGGGTAGAATGGCACTGGTAAAGAAGAAGGGAACTAAAGTGAATAGGGAAGACAAAGGTACAATTCCAAATGCCCCTCATTCACAAGGGAGCAGGATGACCCATTATGTCCCTTGGGCACTGATGGATAAGAACAATCTCCTCAAGGTCCTCCCATCACTGTCAGCAGGTACAGGGAAATGGATATATGCATATGAGAAAAACACTGCAGGCGTCCTCTTGGCCATAGGGGATATTAAGAGCCTCTTCATATCAGCAGTGGGAGACCAAGCAGACTCGGTGTGGGTGAGCCAGGGTTCCTGGAGTAACAATGGGCACAATGGGGTGTCCTTTAACAATGTGAGAGTACGAGTGTGGGATGCATTGCAGAGGCTCTTCCTGGACACCCCTGATTTACATTCTATAATGCAGTGCACTATGGGGGATGAGAAAGATGCTGCGCAATTCATTCTCTGGGTGCAGGAGATGTGGCGGGCAGAGACGGGCACGGCCTGGGACCAATCCACCTGCCTATTTTACTTTATCATCAAACGAGGCCTCCCGAAGGAGGTGCAGAACGCCCTTTACAAAATAGCCAGGATAGAAGCCAAAGATTGGCCTCAAATTTAGATATTGTACACCATTGCCTGAGCATCAAAGAAAGAGAAAAAGAAATAGCCCAGAGGAGATTAGCTGAGAAAGCGAAGCTTGTACAGAGTAAGATAGTGAAGGTCATGGCAGTCACAGCTGCACCCATCCCAGAGCAGCAAGGGGAAGAAGGCGGAGGGGCTTTAGGTATCCAGGCGAGGATGGCTACAGCTTGGCCAGACAATAGACTGGGACAGTGGAATGGAGAAGAGAAATACATGGCAAGGGAGACCCGCAAGGGGACGAGGTGGGTACCGCGGCAAAGAGGAGGAGGAGGGGGGTACGGAGGGGAAGGGTAAAGAGGGGGAGGACCGGGACCTTGCTGGTTGAGCGGAAGGTGGGGTGACTTTGCAAGGGAATGTTGCATTATGCCACTACCAAGCGACTAGAATAACCAAAGGTACAGTAACGAACCACAATATGGGCACCCACACCCAGGCAGCCCATACGGTTTACCCATAGGAAATAACAAACCAGATGGGCAGCCAGATAGTTACCCAATCCCGGGATACAATACCCTCAGACACGCCCCTGTCACCTGTAAGAAGAATGTCAGATGTACACAGAACATCAACAGTACTAGGGGAGGAGTTCAAGGAAAATTTAACACAACTGACACGAGCTGTGAGAAGTATTGCAAAACAGGTTGCCACACCATTCACAAGGGACAGTGAAACAGACACCACAACGGCTGCAGTGGACAGCCCAGCAAAACCCCTCATGCTAGGAGAATTAGTGTGTGTTTGCAGCTTCGTGTGAAGGTGGAACTCACCCCGAGGATCGCCCAGAGTCTTTGGAGTTAGCACCCATGTGGTGCCGGTTTCCCACTGCAGCTGGTCTCCTTTTAACATGTCTGCCGTGATCGCCTTGCTTGTCCGGTGCTCTCTTGCTCCACTTTCTATCCCTGTGGGGAAAAGGAAGGGCTGTCAGGTGTGTATGATTTAAGTCAATTGCCTGACTTTGCCTGACCCTCATGGCAGGACATGTCAGGTAAAAAGTCTTATTACAAGTCCATTGTTTTCTACATTGGGGAAAAATGTGGGTGTCGGGAAAAGGAAAGAGGTAGAGTTTGTACATGTTCTGCGTGGTAAGATGGGGATAAGGTGTTATCGTAAATTGTAGCCTTTGTATTGAAAGGGGAGGGGTTAGAGTGTCAGAGGGTTCTACCGGACGGGATAGGGAAGGTTTGTGAAATTGATGAGAATGACCGGGATGAAGAACAGAACATAAGGGACTGTGGGAACAGTAGTGTTCTGTCCCAGTAGATTGGTTCGTTTGGGACAAAATATCTAGAGGAATGTGGAAAAGGATGTCCGGGAGAACCCAGATAAGGACCAGGAAAAGCAGGCGTCTGGGAGTCGTGGCTCTTAAGAAGTTGACCAGATGTGAATGGGTTGTTGGCTTTATCTGTGGGTAAGGAAGATTCAATGGCTAGAAGGTATGTTGAGCGGGAATAGCTTATGAAAGCTCCAGATACTTCGTTCCCCTCACCATCCTCCCTCTGATGGTACCACATCTCACCTGGGGTATTCCCTCGAGTATAACCCCGGGTTCCCCTACCCAGGTGATTCTCCCCCAATGGTCCACCCCAGGGAACTGGATCCAACGGCGATGGCCGTGGCCTGGCCATCTAAATAAGGGATTCTCAAGGTCTTACTGGGAGAATACCCTCAGGTTTCTCACAACACCCAGGCATCTGAAATGCACTGATCCTAAATGTGAGTAAATATGGACAGGCAAGCACCCACCAGAATCCCTGAAGGTATGCAGGACAGTAGCTCCTGACAGTCAGGAAGGAGGGGCTGGTGGGGTAACAGGACCAGGCTTGTGAGGCATGCTTGCACAGGAGGAACCCCTGCCTTTGCCACTACCACTGAATCCACCTCGCTGGAGCACAGAGCCCAGGTGGGTAGATTTGTAAAAATACAGCATTCTAGAGGTTGTAGACCTTTGCTTGATGGGGAGTGCCAGACCGGAGTCCTCTCTGACCTGTTTAACAAGCTCCCCATGCATCGACTGAACAGCTTCTAGCCCAGAAACGGGAGATGAAGCAGGAATGACCTCCCCCTTCCATCCTCTCAGCGAGAATCGTCTTCAGTCTGCCAAGACTGATACTTCCCCCCGCGCACATCACACGTAATGCCCAAAGCAAATACAGCAATTAGGTCAGCCACCTCCACGGCCGCCAAGAGTGCTTGGACATCCCCCTGGATGGATTGGGAAAGGTAATTGTAATTGTTTATTTATACAGCGCTTACAAACAAGGTAGTCTACATAGATGCCTGTTTGAAGGCCAAAAGTCATTGATGCGGAATAGGCTTTCATTAAGGAACCTTTGACTCTTCTGTGCAACCGGTCAGTTGTGGAAGCCACTTCAGAAGACACAGAGGTAGCACAGGGCAGAAGTGAATCAATCTTAAGGTGATCCGGGAGTTCCTCCTTGAAGGTGGGTACACCTTTGGCCAATGCCGAGGTATCACAGCTTTTTCTGGATCCCTCCATTTACTGTAAATGATGTTATAAATACTTTGGAGAATGGGCAGCCACTGGACCTCCGTAAGGACATATGGAATGTAAGCATCAGGGACTTCTGAAAGCAAGGCAGCAGCAGCCTTCACACCCACCAGATCCAGGTTAGATAACACGTGCTTAGTCACCTCTTCTATGACCTCCCTCTTAAGGTATGGGCCAAGGGTGTTCCAGCCTTCCACAGTCAGCTGCCACCTCTACGATTGCAGAAACAGGCTGTCTCTGAGGGGCAGGACAGGCAATGTCCTATCAATCGCTTCATCTACCGTGTCACTATGAGGACCTTCAGCTCTTCCAACGGCATGCGGAGGGAAGGTGGGAAGGAGGCACCCACAGGCGAGGGGTGCTCGATACGCCCGTCTAGAAGAGGACACCTCTCCTTTCTTTGTCTGTGTTATAAAAATGAAAGAGGCGTCAAAGAGGGCTTGATCGTGGTGAGTTTATTGGCAATAAAAGACCCAGAGACTCAGCCGCAGGAGCACCGCTGATGCCCGTTCCATAACTGCAATCCTGTACCCTTCCCCAACCCTGGGTGGCTCTAGAACACTGGTCTTCCAACATTTTTGGCCTGGTCCCCCACTGAGCAAAATTGGGTAAGCTGCGCCCCCCAAAATTACCAAATGGATAGCATGTACAAATGGCTATGAAGTTTTACACGCATTCATCGCACCCTACTCCCAGTATAGTCCCTGGGCTCCCTCATCCCACTCTTACCCAGTCTGTAGGCTCTCCCCACCCTGCTCCGACCATAGCCCCGGTGCTCCCCGACCCCATTCCCAACACAGTCCGAGGGCCAGGGGGAGCTGGTGAATTTTTGAAGTGGAGGGACATAAATATTTCCCACTATAATGCCTTAGTGACCAAGCACAGGGAGGGAGCCCGAACCAATCAAGGGGGGTTTGGTGAATTTCTTTTAAAGAATGGGTTAAAATATTGCATTTTAGAGCATTCTTTAAAAAAAATGGGTAAAAAGCCAAACAATTTGCAATTGGCGCTGGGGGGCCAAGGGAGTAAGCATGGTATTTTTGACTGGACATCTATGATAGATATCCAGTAAAAAAAAAATACCATCCCTATTCACTGGGCTCCACAGCGTCTCAGAAGGAGAGCTGATTTTGGCAGGTGGCTAGGGGGATTGTGAAACAAAGACATCTTTAAAATGCCTTTGTTGTACAACCCTCTTTTCCCCTCTACCCCCACTCGCCAAAATCAGCTCAGTGGACCAAAAAACACACACACACACACCAATCACTCTATCATTCATACGAGCACCCATCACCATACACTCACTCATAAAACAAGCATACACGGATCCATACACATATTTAAATAAAAAATAAATTAACATAAACGTACTATCTGCAGGTGCCTGCTCATGGGTGCTGAAATGCCCCACTCCAGGTTGTTCTGTCCGTATGTGCGAGCCAGCATTTCCAATGAGCTATGCAGGGCTGGCGAAGCAAAACACTCCCAGCCTTGCATGGCTCAGTGAGCATGTGCGGCTGTGGAACTGAAGGGTCAAAGGGAAACAGTGTTTCCCTTTGACAGTTCACCCAACCCAGGAGCACTCCCTCAGCTGGAAAAAGCAGCTGAGGGATTGCTCAGTGTTTCACTGGGCTGGCTACTAAGCTCATCCATAATGTGTGGGGGGGGCCACTGGGTGGATGCCACCGCACCCATTATGGATGAGCCGCCAGGCAATGCATGTACCAAAAATACAACATGCTAGTGTGAGCCATTTTTTTGGGGTCAAAATTGTCCACTTTTATGGCCTATGTGGGCCAGTTTGATGAGTTACTTCACTATGCAGCTAATAGTTTTGACCATTGTTGCTGACTACATAGGGCCTCATTACACGGATGGCGGAGAACCATGGCGCTATTAGCGCCATGGTTCATGCCAGTAAAATACCGACACCGCCTTGGCGGAAAGGGGAATTACCGCCCCATTTCAAGGTTGGCGGGGCGGTAATTCCCCCTTCCACCATTGCCCTTCCCCATTCCCATTTTTGGCCCATAGGGCTCAATGGGAATGGGGAAGGCGCTAATTACGGTACCGCAAATTGCAGTACCGTAATTAGCTCCCTGGGTCCCTTTGCGGGTTGGTTTTTAACGCCTACAAAAAGCAGGCATTAAATCCCCCAACCCGCAAAGGGACCTCGTAGTAAGGCGGTAAGGATTTACCGGTACCGGTATTTTACCGGTACCGGTAAATCCTTACCGCCATCCGTGTAATGAGGCCCATAGTCTTTAAATATCACAATTTGCTTACATTTTACCAAAAAACACCCCCCTTCGGTACTATTCAAACAATCTGTGACTAAAGGAATGAATATCCATTTGCAGCTGCGGGCCACTTTTTCATTGGTGCCTGAGGCAGTTTTATGGTCCAGTCCGAACATGTGAGCAGGCCCTGCCCAATTCCTTCAACCTAATTCTAGTTTTTTTTACATTTCACGCTGGGCTCTCGCGCCCCACAATTTACAGCTCTGCTCTAGAATGACACAGGCGATCGATTCACAACACCTCCCCCCCATAAGAAATTAGGAACCAGGAAAGGCAACATAAAAAAAGAAAGCAAGCAAGTGAAAGGATAAAGAAACAGACAAGTTCAAAAGGAAGGGGAAGAAAGAAGAAGGTGAAGTATGGGATTAACAACATCAAACACGCAAGACACATTCAGTAATAATAAAGCATCTCTCAAATTCAGGATGATCTTTCTCCCATTGACAGAGAAACCCTTGAGATGAGCAGCAAGACTTGCACAATCTGGAACAGTCCCATCGGACAACAGGTCACTGCTTGGAACATCTCTCGCAACGGTGGAACAGTGGACAATATCACCAAAGGACCTCTTCTTTCCAACATCCAGTATCACCTTCCTCTTCCCTATACTCAATCCTATGTGGACCCCCCCTATTTGGACACATCCTTGAGTACAATCCTGGGGTTTCTCACTCTGACCCACTCCCCTTCCTTAAACAATACATCACGGGTGGCTGTGGTGTGACCATAATATTCTTGTTTTTTGTTTCTCTCCCACTTTCTTTAGCATCTCCTCCATAGCCAAACTCTTGCCTTTCTTTGTTGATAGCCAAAACAGACTCAAACCGCTGTACATTGCTCTCCTTCTCGGCATAACGAACAGTTCAACCCCAGTGGTGGAAAGAGGAGTTGTCCTGTAGGCATCCAGTGACTCTTTGAGGGTATATCTCCATGGTAGTGAGTTTGCAAGTGCCAGCTGATGTGTGCCCTTCATGAACCTATTCATACGTTCTACTAAACCATTTGTCATAGTGTGGTAAAGTGAGGTGCGCTTTTGCTGGATCCCTCTATCCTTCATGAACTTCTCCATCTCTTCAGAAATGAGTTGTAACCTGTTGTCAGAAATTATCTCCTCAGGATCTCTGTCTCTACTAAAGATAGTTTCCAGAAATCTGTCAATCTTCTGAGATGTCACAGTGTCCTGGACCACATCCCATTCCACCCACTTGGAGGTTTAGTCCAACAGCACAACTATGTAAACCTTGTACGACTGCAAGGTTTCAAAAGGTCCTGCAATGTCAATCGCCAATTTCTTCCAAACACGTTCTGGGACATGTACTGGTTGTAGATGCATTACAATAGGCTTTCATTTTGAACAGATTTTGAACGAATTGCAGCTTTGGCCCTTAAATAATGGTTGTATTGATGAATATCAATCTGGCTTTAGACCGGGTTTAAATGCCTCTCAAACAGTTCCACAATTAATTTGCTACAATCGAATGCTATCTAAGAAAAAGGTTATTTACTGTGCTGGATATATCACAGGCCGCCTTTAATCTGGTAAATCACTTTATCCTTTGTCGAAAACTGCAATCCACAAAGAAGTATTAGTATGTTAATTGCATTAGACTCGGACACCAAGGTGAGAGTCAGATTAGATCAGAACGGCAATTACTCAAGATGGCTAAATGCCCGGTGTGTGCTGGCCCCAATTTTAGTTACCATTGATCTTAATGAATTGGGTAAGGTTCTGGACACATGTGTAACTTTCCTCCAAAGTTGGGAATCCTTATAATAAGTTATCTAGCCAATGCTGGTGACATCGTTTTGCTCGATTTGACTCCAATCGGATTTCAAAGATCTTTGACAGCAATCAACTCCTATTTCACATCCTTGAACATACCGTTGAATGTGTCTAAATCAAGATTTGAGATGCTAAATTACACCAAAAAAAGGAGACAACATTTTAAATGGTTTCTTAACCACATATATTTGGAAGTAGCTCCCAGTTTTAAATATTTAGAAGTTAAATTCTTTGAAAGACAATCAGGTTGAATGACTTAGTTAAGATAAAAATAAAATCAGATTTAACTCTTTTGAATGATCAGACTTTGAGAAAAGTTTGGAAGATTCTCTGCACTACCTGTATGGAAATATTATCATCAGAAGACAATTCTGCATCTGCTCTATGGAGCCGTCTCAGGGATGCTAATAAATCAATGGGACATACTGGACTCAATGTTTACGGAAGAGGCTGTTTATACTCCCAAAGGAAACTCCCATTCCAGTCCTCTGACATAAGATGGGCTTGATTACTCTTCAGGCTCGAGCAGATTGGAAGAGACTGCAATTATTTAAAGTGATTATCTAGCCTCCAGAAAATTGTTTGATGTTTGAATTACGTACTGTATTCTTTACAAACACTTGCAAAGTCCTGAGAGATTGGGAGCAGGATTTCGTGAAAATAATGAGAGGTTACAATTTATATCCACAGGCTACGTTTTAAACTGAATTTGCTTTCGACTAAAGAAGTTTCTGGGTATTCCTCGCTCGGAGAGAGTATGTAGGTATTACGCACTGAATGTTGAATCTATATACCATCTTATAAAAGAATGCCTTGTTTTGGTTGATCTTCGCCATCACCTCTTTATTCGTTTTGTGCGTGATGATTGTTTTTTAAACACTGAGTGGTTCTGGGCTAGAATTCACGAGATTCATCGCTACTGTATTGCACTAATTGAATTGGTCTGCTTGTATTGATTAACTGAATTGATTCGTTTTTAGCATTGTTTGAATCGTGATTTTATATTGATAAAATGTACTTTTTTTAATCTTTGAATTTGTATTTTAACAAAATTTCTATTTGTTGATTTTATGATCATTTTGATATCGTAAAGGTTTTTTGTAACCAGAAGCAATTAATCAAATCAAATAAATACATTAGGCTTTTTGGTCTTGTCGATGATGGCACAGGCCTGGCATTTTTTTACCAACTCTTCTGCATCACTCAGGATTCCTTGCCACCAGTACACCTCTCTCAAACTTCTCTTGGTGTGGTGCCTTACGTGATGGCCTTCATGAGCGATTCTAATGGTCTTCTCTCTCAAACTCATTGGAGGTATTATGCAACTGCCCCTCATCACACATAAATGGAACCCTTAGGCCGCTGTGAACAGAACCCGTAGGCTGCTGTGAACGGAACCATTAGGCTGATGTGAATGGAAACCTTAGGGCGCTGTGAACGTAACCCTTAGGCCGATGTGAACGGAAACCTTAGAGCGCTGTGAACATAACCCTTAGGCCGATGTGAACGGAAACCTTAGGGCATTGTGAACGGAAACCTTAGGGCGCTATGAACGTATCCCTTAGGCCAATATGAATGTAACCCTTAGGCCGATGTGAACGGAAACCTTAGGGCGCTGGGAACATAACCCTTAGGCCTCTGTGAACGTAACCCTTAGGCCGATGTGAACAGAAACCTTAGGGCACTGTGAACGGAATCCTTAGGCTGCCTTGATCGGAGAACAAGGATTGTGTCATTTCATGTGTCGGAGTTGTTGAAGTTACAAGATATTAGGATGACTTGGGGAGGGGTAGGATAAGTAGGCAGCAAATTTATAAATAATCAGGAAAGGGAAAGATAGATCAGAAAGGGAAGGTAGCATAGTTTTGGATAGTGAGTAGGGGTGGTCCAAAGTGCAACAAGTATGTACGCTGAGGGCGCCATTATTGCTAAATGTCCTCTCTGCATTCTCACCTACTCCTAAAAGTGCATGTGGAGATTTCAGTTTCTGCCACAGTAGTTTTAGCACTTGGAATTCAATTTTTAATGCAAAGAAATGATACACAAAATATAAGGTGAATTTAGCCAATTTTACTCAGCATTAGTTTCTCCCCAAGCCCATCCCCACCAACCAGGTCTCAGGAAACTGCTTGGTGATCAGTGAAAGAAATAATACCACAGAAAACACACAGAAGAGATAATCGCTTACGAGGACCGTGCCATTAACATGGGAGCGGGGCAGTGATAGTACCGAAGGAGCTCGCTAGGCTTGGTTTGGAGGGCAAGGACTAAACTCACAGAAGAGATATTCACCTACGAGGACCGCACCATGAATATGGGAGCGGGGCAGTGATAGTACCGAAGGAGCTCGCTAGGCTTGGTTTGGAGGAAAAGGACTAAACTCACAGAAGAGCTAGTCACCTACGAGGACCGCACCATGAACATGGGAGCGGGGCAGTGATAGTACCGAAGGACCTTGCTAGGTTTGGTTTGGAGGGCAAGGACTAATCAAACAGAAGAGCTATTCACCTACGAGGACCGCACCATGAATATGGGAGCGGGGCAGTGATAGTACCGAAGGAGCTCGCTCGGCTTGGTTTGGAGGGCAAGGGCTAAACTCACAGAAGAGATATTCACCTACGAGGACCGCACCATGAATATGGGAGCGAGGCAGTGATAGTACCGAAGGAGCTCGCTAGGCTTGGTTTGGAGGGCAAGGACTAAACTCACAGAAGAGATATTCACCTACGAGGACCGCACCATGAATATGGGAGCGGGGCAGTGATAGTACCGAAGGAGCTCGCTAGGCTTGGTTTGGAGGAAAAGGACTAAACTCACAGAAGAGCTATTCACCTACGAGGACCGCACCATGAACATGGGAGCGGGGCAGTGATAGTACCGAAGGACCTTGCTAGGTTTGGTTTGGAGGGCAAGGACTAATCAAACAGAAGAGCTATTCACCTACGAGGACCGCACCATGAATATGGGAGCGGGGCAGTGATAGTACCGAAGGAGCTCGCTAGGCTTGGTTTGGAGGGCAAGGACTAAACTCACAGAAGAGATATTCACCTACGAGGACCGCACCATGAATATGGGAGCGGGGCAGTGATAGTACCGAAGGAGCTCGCTAGGCTTGGTTTGGAGGGCAAGGACTAAACTCACAGAAGAGATATTCACCTACGAGGACCGCACCATGAACATGGGAGCGGGGCAGTGATAGTACTGAAGGACCTCGCTAGGCTTAGTTTGGAGGGAAAGGACTACTCACACAGAAGAGCTATTCACCTACGAGGACCGCACCATGAACATGGGAGCGGGGCAGCGATAGTACCGAAGGACCTTGCTAGGTTTGGTTTGGAGGGCAAGGACTAATCACACAGAAGAGCTATTCACCTACGAGGACCGCACCATGAATATGGGAGCGGGGCAGTGATAGTACTGAAGGACCTTGCTAGGCTTGGTTTGGAGGGAAAGGACTAAGCACACATGAGAGTGCGAAGGTTGGTTTTGGAGATTAAGAATTGAGGAGGTTGAAGAAACAGAGAGCAAGAAGTTTAAAGGATCTATGTGGTCCCCAAAGGGTCTGAGGAGGTGCTTTGAAGCTTCTAGATTCACATTATCTCCCTCACCTGCCCCCTCTAGTGTATCTGCTGACTCTTAATGATGGGCAGATTGGGGAGGCCACACCTGTAGACATGTTATTGTTAAATGTTCATGCAAGCATGCAAAAAGCAGGTCCTTTAGATGGCAGTTGTGACTTGGCTACAAGGACGGCATGTAGGGTGACCACATTTTAAAAATAAAAAAAGGGACAGGCCACCGACATAAAAATAGGACTATCATTTGATACAATAACTATGCTCTTGTAGTGGGATGGAGGGGGGTTGTCCAGTTATCCGGGGAGTTTCTGGCGCTGTCCATGTATTCCCATGTTATTCCCATGGATATAATATGCGTGGATTTGCCCGGTGGTCAACCTCCCTTTCCCCAAAAACAGGAGAGGGTTTTAAATGAAAAAAGCAAAATGGGGACATCTGGTGACCCCTGCTTGGTAAGGTTGTCTGTTATTGGGGAAATGTTATGGGGCCAGCTCTTGCCAATGGTCTGTGCTAGCCAGGGAAGTCCAGAATGACCCAGGTTCTGATTCTTCACCTGGGATAAAAATGACATTTTTGGATGGGCCACTGGGGGTAGAGTAATGGAGGGGGGCCTGATACACATGAGGAAGCAGTGGTGAAGTTGTGGTGTGGGCAGCGGTCGTGGCATGCAGGCTTTGAAGTGGGGCAAGGTGGAGACAAGGGGCCTCATTACAAGTATGGAGGTAGCCATGCCGCTTTTAGTGGCATGGCTGCCCCCATACCGGGTACCGGGTACTGTGTCTGGGTTCCTGGAATGGGGAAATACCGGGCCATTCCGACCTTGGAGGGCCCGGTATTACCCCATTAAAGGACCCCTGTCATGATTGTGCCACTGGCGCACCAATTGGCACCCATCGTGGACTATTTGGGACTCAATTGTTTCCGTAATACTCTCTGGACAACACCTATTCATATTATTGTCCATATTTTCCATTTACAAGGCTTTGGAACTTTCGTATTTACTTTTACAAACTACATGTCCCATAATGCACCTTGTGGCAGTTCCCATTTCCTGGCTATTCCTATACAGCAGTTCTAGCACTACAATCCCCAGAAGCCTTAGAGAACAGTGCAGCTTTCGCTTTCCCAGGACTAGAGAGGGCAGAGGCCAATTACATTCAGGTGTGCTGCTCCAGGTGCTGCTAATTAGCCTACTTCAGCACAGGGCAGCTCAGTATTTAAGCAGCTGCCTGGAGGAGCACAGGCCTCTTCCATTGAGCATTCTACCAGCCCTTTGTTGCCCTGTTCTTTGGATAGTTGCTGTGTCCTGTGGCTTCCAGTTCCAGTTCCAGTTCCAGATCCAGTTCCAGTTCCTGCTCTTGTTCCAGAGCCCAGTGCTTCCTGCCTTGCTGCCCTGCTTCTCAGCCCTCTCTCCCCTGCCATTTGCCTGCACCTCTGTGCCTTCCATATTGCAGCCCTGCTTCCTTGTTTGCAGCCCTCTGTTCCCTGGCTACAGCCCCCTTGCTCTCTTCCTTGTTTGCAGCCCTCTATTTCCTGGCTACAGCCCCCTTGCTCCCTTTCTTATTTAAAGCCCTCTATTTCCTGGCTACTGCTCCCTTGTTCTCTTCCTTGCTGGCAGCCCTCTGTTCATGATTGCTTTCCTTGTCTTCCTTGAGTCTTCAGTCCTCCCCTTTGGTTATCCACTTCATTTATACTGTTTCCTTAATTTCCCTCTGCTATCCTTCTCTTGTCCTTCCAGACCTGAGTTAATGTTCTTGATTCCCGTTTACAGTTTCCGGTCGCCATTCCCTGCATTTAGATACTAGGTCATCCCCTTCCTTTCTTCCGGTTCTCTGTTCTGAACCTTGCTCTCTTTGACTTCCTTTTCCCTGGATATTTATGTTCTTGTCTTCACTTGTGTTTTATGTAAATCCTATGTACAGAGTTTGACTGTTGGATTCCAGCAGGCAATCTCTGCCCCTTCCCTTGTCGTGTTTCAGTGTTGTACTTTGTGCCATTGTTTACAGTGTACTGGTTCCTGTTTCAGGAAGCAGTCATTGTTCGGTTCCTGCTGGACCTGTACAGGCTTCAGTCTTGTGAGTACTGTTACCTTGTTCGCGCCTTAGGGTTCAAGTACAGACACCCGCAGCTGTTGCTCCCAGCCATGAGCATTCAGAGTGGGCCCCTGTAATGCAATCTGTGCAGAAGGCTGGAGTTTCCCAAGATCCGTGGAACACTCTTTCCCCATTCTGCGTACACCCCAAGATGGAACCCAGCGTGTTTGTATCTTTGTATTCCCTGCCCCTTTTTGTTCACAGCCTCTGTTGCCTATCCTTTCTTGTCTACAGGACTCTTTGTAGTCCAGCTTCTTGTGTGCCTTTCTCCCTTTAGCTTAGTGGGCACGCCTCTACCCTCAGGCCCCTCCTGACAAACCTGGACCCGGAACATCCCCATTCCCATTTGAGCCCCCATAGGGCTCAATAGGAATGGGGAGGATGCTAACAACGGGCCCGTAAATGACGGTCCTGTTTTTAGCATCCTGGTCTGCTCACAGGTGCTTCTAAGGATGCCTGGTTTTACCAGACGTCCTTAGCGGGTCCCGCGAGCAGACCTCGTAATGAGGCAGTAGAGGGTTGACGGGGCCGGCAGCTCTTCCGGCGCCATTAACCCTCTACCGCCTTCCTCGTAATGAGGCTCAAGGTATCTTGTACGCGTACTGGTAGGTTGAGGGGTACGCGGTCTGCAATGCACCGCTGCTGCGGAAGATTGTGGTGAAGACGCTCAGAAGGTAAAGAGGACAAGCAATGATCAGGATGTGCAGGGGTATTGGTGAGCAGATTACAAATAAAACAAGGAATAAAGTGGAGAGTAGGTCCATAGCGGGGGTGGAGGGGGCGCAGGCCGGGAGTAAGAGTGGGAAGTGCTCTACGCGATATAGTTGGGGGGGAGGAAGGGATCACTGTTGGGGGAAGGATGTTGAGAGAAGAGAATTTTATGGATCTGGGCAGAGTTAAAAGTGTTTACGAGATTGATAACAGGTCCCGTTTATCTGTCAAATAAACACATATGTGGCTTTGACTCATATCTTGCAATGAGTGTCCCTCATTGGCTCGTTCTCTTCTTCCTCAGGTCAGAACAAACACCCTGCCTGTTGCAGCATTCAGAGGGAGCTGGCCTGCTTCTACTTGGACTATTTGCCCAGCGTGTGCTCTAGAAGAAGAGACGATTCTGCACTTTTTAGTGTTTGGTGTGGGATATAGAGCTTTAAGGGCCCAGTACCCAATCCCGCTGTTCACGCTTTTTAAAGTTCGCTCCACATCTGAGGCGTGGGTCCTTTCTAGATCAACTAGTGATTTAAATGTTTCCTATTTCACCATTAAGTTCATACATAGGTCATGGTGGTACAACCTCCTTTCATCGATGTTTCTTTCAATGTTTTTTTGGGGAAAATGTTTTAATGGAAAATATATAGGGGGTTGGGAAAGTGTATATAAGGTGTGGGGGGGTCAGGAATAGTTTAAAAAAACAATAGGGGATGGGGGTTTAAGGGATACCCCCAAAAATAAAAATAAATCAATTTCAGTTTGTTTTTTCGTGAACAAATAGTCATAAAGCAACCCATCGAAATAACGACTGTCGCTGAAATGACATAGAACCATCATGATTGGTCTGCAACCGATCAAGTTCATCTATATTTTAATATTGATTTTAAAGGTTTTATCTCTAGCAATTTGACGATGTATTATATTTGTACATATTTTCATGTGAATGGTTGTGCTTTTTACTGTCGAATAAAGCTGGAATGAAAGATCAGTGTTTTAGGGATTACCCCTTCAAGCGGATAGACCGGGCTAGCTCTGGCGGCATGGTTTATGCTGGGTGGGTGTTCACCTGCACTGCCTTGCTCTGCTCGCAGACCCAGTGTTTGCAGTGCAACCATTGAGTGCTTTCTACCTACACAGATTGCATTGGCTCTCTCGCATTTCGTAAGGTGCGGAGTGCTGCCCCCTGCTGAAGGTCCGCACTTACAGAGGGCCTCTCTCGGCACATGCGCAGTGGGCGAGCTCCTGACTCGCGCCATGATTCATGCGAGTCCTTCTGGCTGTCATAACAAGCTGAAGTTTGCCTTTGAGAGGGCGCACAGGCCGGGGGCCAATGGTTTCCACTGCACTATCACTTTCTCTGTGCACGGATGCACGCACGCGCCTCTCCCTCCCTCCCCCGCTCCCTCCGCCAGGGACCTGGCACCGGCTGCTCTCGCCTCCAGTCACCATTGCTCTCCTCAACTTTGGGCTTCACCTGTGCATCATGGTCTCTCCTCCCTTTGCGCTTCCCCATCTGTGCATCATGGTCTCTACTCCCTTTGGGTTTCTCCACCTGTGCATCATGGTCTCTACTCCCTTTGGGTTTCTCCACCTGTGCATCATGGTCTCTCCTCCCTTTGGGTTTCTCCACCTGTGCATCATGGTCTCTCCTCCGCTTTGGGTTTCTCCCCCTGTGCATCATGGTCTCTCCTCCGCTTTTGGTTTCTCCACCTGTGCATCATGGTCTCTCCTCCGCTTTGGGTTTCTCCACCTGTGCATCATGGTCTCTCCTCCCTTTGCGCTTCCCATCTGTGCATCATGGTCTCTACTCCCTTTGGGTTTATCCACCTGTGCCTCATGGTCTCTACTCCCTTTGGGTTTCTCCACCTGTGCATCATGGTCTCTCCTCCCTTTGGGCTTCTCCACCTGTGCATCATGGTCTCTCCTCCCTTTGGGCTTCTCCACCTGTGCATCATGGTCTCCACTCCCTTTGGGCTTCTCCACCTGTGCATCATGGTCTCTACTCCCTTTGGGTTTCTCCACCTGTGCATCATGGTCTCTCCTCCGCTTTGGGTTTCTCCACCTGTGCATCATGGTCTCTCCTTCACTTTGGGTTTCTCCACCTGTGCATCATGGTCTCTCCTCCCTTTGGGTTTCTCCACCTGTGCATCATGGTCTCTATTCCCTTTGGGTTTCTCCACCTGTGATTCATGGTCTCTCCTCCCTTTGGGCTTCTCCATCTGTGCATCATGGTCTCTACTCCCTTTGGGTTTCTCCACCTGTGCATCATGGTCTCTCCTCCGCTTTGGGTTTCTCCACCTGTGCATCATGGTCTCTCCTTCACTTTTGGTTTCTCCACCTGTGCATCATGGTCTCTCCTCCGCTTTGGGTTTCTCCACCTGTGCATCATGGTCTCTCCTCCCTTTGGGCTTCTCCACCTGTGCATCATGGTCTCTACTCCCTTTGGGTTTCTCCACCTGTGCATCATGGTCTCTCCTCCGCTTTGGGTTTCTCCACCTGTGCATCATGGTCTCTCCTCCCTTTGGGCTTCTCCACCTGTGCATCATGGTCTCTACTCCCTTTGGGTTTCTCCACCTGTGCATCATGGTCTCTCCTCCCTTTGGGCTTCTCCACCTGTGCATCATGGTCTCTACTCCCTTTGGGTTTCTCCACCTGTGCATCATGGTCTCTACTCCCTTTGGGTTTCTCCACCTGTGCATCATGGTCTCTACTCCCTTTGGGTTTCTCCACCTGTGCATCATGGTCTCTACTCCCTTTGGGTTTCTCCACCTGTGCATCATGGTCTCTACTCCCTTTGGGTTTCTCCACCTGTGCATCATGGTCTCTACGCCCTTTGGGTTTCTCCACCTGTGCATCATGGTCTCTACTCCCTTTGGGTTTCTCCACCTGTGCATCATGGTCTCTCCTCCTTTTTGGGTTTCTCCACCTGTGCATCATGGTCTCTCCTCCCTTTGGGCTTCTCCACCTGTGCATCATGGTCTCTCCTCCCTTTGGGCTTCTCCACCTGTGCATCATGGTCTCTCCTCCCTTTGGGCTTCTCCACCTGTGCATCATGGTCTCTACTCCCTTTGGGTTTCTCCACCTGTGCATCATGGTCTCTACTCCCTTTGGGTTTCTCCACCTGTGCATCATGGTCTCTACTCCCTTTGGGTTTCTCCACCTGTGCATCATGGTCTCTACTCCCTTTGGGTTTCTCCACCTGTGCATCATGGTCTCTACTCCCTTTGGGTTTCTCCACCTGTGCATCATGGTCTCTCCTCCGCTTTGGGTTTCTCCACCTGTGCATCATGGTCTCTACTCCCTTTGGGTTTCTCTACCTGTGCATCATGGTCTCTCCTCCGCTTTGGGTTTCTCCACCTGTGCATCATGGTCTCTCCTCCCTTTGGGCTTCTCCACCTGTGCATCATGGTCTCTCCTCCCTTTGGGCCTCTCCACCTGTGCATCATGGTCTCTACTCCCTTTGGGTTTCTCCACCTGTGCATCATAGTCTCTCCTCCGCTTTGGGTTTCCCCACCTGTGCATCATGGTCTCTACTCCCTTTGGGCTTCTTCACCTGTGCATCATGGTCTCTACTCCCTTTGGGTTTCTCCACCTGTGCATCATGGTCTCTCCTCTGCTTTGGGTTTCTCCACCTGTGCATCATGGTCTCTCCTCCGCTTTGGGTTTCTCCACCTGTGCATCATGGTCTCTCCTTCGCTTTGGGTTTCTCCACCTGTGCATCATGGTCTCTCCTCCGCTTTGGGTTTCTCCACTTGTGCATCATGGTCTCTCCTCCGCTTTGGGTTTCTCGAACCTGTGCATCATGGTCTCTCCTCCGCTTTGGGTTTCTCCACCGGTGCATCATGGTCTCTCCTCTGCTTTGGGTTTCTCCCCCTGTGCATCATGGTCTCTCCTCCCTTTGGGTTTCTCCACCTGTTCATCATTGTCTCTCCTCCGCTTTGGGTTTCTCCACCTGTGCATCATGGTCTCTCCTCCGCTTTGGGTTTCTCCACCTGTGCATCATGGTCTCTCCTCCGCTTTGGGTTTCTCCACCTGTGCATCATGGTCTCTCCTCCGCTTTGGGTTTCTCCACCTGTGCATCATGGTCTCTCCTCCGCTTTGGGTTTCTCCACCTGTGCATCATGGTCTCTCCTCCGCTTTGGGTTTCTCCACCTGTGCATCATGGTCTCTACTCCCTTTGGGTTTCTCCACCTGTGCATCATGGTTCCCTCCTCCGCTTTGGGTTTCTCCACCTGTGCATCATGGTCTCTCCTCCGCTTTGGGTTTCTCCACCTGTGCATCATGGTCTCTCCTCCGCTTTGGGTTTCTCCACCTGTGCATCATGCTCTCCCCTCCGCTTTGGGTTTCTCCACCTGTGCATCATGGTATCTGGGAAAGCGCCTCCGCTGCTCCCTGTAGTGCAGTTCTTCGCAGGCACTTTTGCAATTGCATCTCAAGACAGGTCTGCGTTTCAGGGTCATTGGGCAGCACAGACAGTGCCCCAAACCACAGACCACATTACAGTGTGTACAAGGTGGTCTTAATAGCACACGCCTGACTTTACAACTTGCTTGCTTCACTTGACTTGCCCATCTACCTAATCTCCTCTAAAAGTCAGCAAAGATCATTTCCCCAACTTACTCCCTGGCAACCACACCCCCTCCTGGGTCTGCTGGCCCTCTGGCCCCTCACTTCCAGCTCCCTCAGTATCGGCAGGCCCTTCTTTCCTGAAATCCCCCTTTGTCTACTGAGCCCCCTGCTCACCTCGTGGTCATTCCTTTAGCAGTCTCCTTACCCCTAGCTCCTCTATCTGAAATTCTGGCCAAATTGTCCTTACTCCTCCGCATCCTTTTCTTTGGGACCCAGAATCAGCGCTCGCAGGCACTGCCCTTCCTAACGCTAAGAGTGGGGGTCAGAGATGGGTGGGCACTGAATGTACTGCTGTGTCCATGAATAAGGATACCAATCAGTCCCAAAAGGTACTCTTTTTTCCTCCTCTTCTCTTCTTGCCCTATATAGCAACACCATTTAATGTAGTTATATGGGATCTGGGACAACACACTGTGGTGGCCATTCCCAGCCACCAAAACTCCCCCCTACCACCCTCACCTCCCCCAAAGCCTCAAATTCCCTGATCCGTGTCCATCCACTCAAAAATGTTGCCGAGATGTGGTAAAGTGGATATCGTTTGTGTGGTAATAAAGCCCCAGTTTCTCTTCCTTAGATGCCATTGTTGTCCACGAGGCATGCTGCTGCCCAGAGCTAAGTCCCTGGTTGATGTTCCACCCCCACCCCCCGACCTTGCACTAATCGGTTACTCAAACTAAAATATCTTGATCCGATTGTAAAGGCGCACTGTCCAGAGACTGCCTCCCTCTCCTGTATTGCTTCCTCTGAACATCATTTACGTTAGAAATGACACCCTATATTCAAATCAATAAATACAATCACAAAAACAACACCGCCCCCTTTCCCAGAAAAGGTGATGTTGTTAAGGTGCTCAGGCTTCACCCGGTTCATGTCTTTTTGCTCTCCTGAGTCCTGAGCTAGTTCTCTACCTGTTCTGTGTTCCCGCTATCAGCCCCCGTTGGCAGGACTTCACCCTCTCCTGCCTGGCTGGTCTCTTGCTGTCCATATTCCACGTGTGTCCCTCGATGAATGTTCCCTGCTGTTCACCTCCACTTTCCGTGTCATTTTCTCTATCACTGTTAATTCCTGTTTATGATGGGGAATTTTGCTTTGTACCATCCTTGCATTTGGTCTTTGGCGTACAACTTCTCAGCATTCCATTTCTTGTCGCTTGTTGTTGAGGAGTCGTCATGCACTTTGTGAAACTGAATCGGGAGACCATACCTGTGGTCTTGCTGTGCCTTCACCCTGCCTCTTACTGCTTGCTGTTGAGATCTTTCTCTCAATTGGCATCATTAACTTCTTTGTGCTTGCACTGCTCTTCTTGTATCTTGTCTTGCGAGGCGTCTGTGCTTTGTAAATTCCATATCAGCGTAATGTTCTAACCCTTCTTCCCGCCATGTGGAAGAAAAGTGGGACGCCAGTTATTGCACTTGCAGCTATCCAATGCACAGTGATGGCAGTCAAGATGGCTTCCTGGCAGATGGCTAGGCTAGAGCTTCCTATATAAAGGGCTTCATGTACCTGTTCATGCGTTCTATCTGCCTGTTTCCCCGAGGGTGGTAGATTTCCACTCTTGTGTGCTGTATTTCACATCTTTCCATGTATGCATTCATATCCGCGGATACAAAGTGGACTCCCTTGCCCATAAAGATTTGGAAAGTGGTTCCTTCTCTGTGAAATACCTCCTGACAAGCTCTAAGGTTGTCATGGTCATAATAGTTTCTCGGAATGTCTTCTTTTTCAGGCATAGTATGAGAGTACTATGGCATACTACTGGCTTTGGTTCATTGCCTATTAAATAACATTGTAATTGTATGTGTAATGGGCAAGGAACTGACCAGAATCTGCATGTGGGTGCACATGTATCATTGACGGGGAACACATGCTACTGTCCTCCACACTGAGCTGGCCCATTCAGCATTATGGAGTCGTGCAGGTATTGTGTAGAGTCTTTTGCCTCTTTATCGCATACCTGGTAATGTACGATAGCAGTCAATGTGCGCCAACCAATAGTGCTCACTTATCTGATTACGAGTTTTCTAGTAGCGGTAAAACTTACCGTAGTCAGAAAAGCTACATGTTTGACTGCTCCGCCAAATTCTGAGTATCAAATCTGAAATTCATTAATTCCGCCTATAACAACCTCCACATAAGTGTTACCGAGTGCAATATTACCACAGGTGGTGATTCTACGTTCGGTTGTATAGTATTTCCTTCCCCATTGGACATTTTATATAACCGCAGGGGACTCCAAAATGGGGAATAACCACATGACTTAGAATACTGCAGACTCTTCAGGTTAGTGCCTGCTTAAAATATGTGGTAACAGTAATTCCATCAAAACTCCTAGTCAGGATCTTAGAGTTTTTTGTTTGTGAGGGCTTTGCCCACGTGTCCTTTGTGTACATCAGGGGTTCGCTTGCAGCACACAGCTGCTGTTATGTTTTTGTTTGCTTTTGAGAATAGCTGGCCCTCTGCATGTGGACTGCTTGCTATTTTGCAGCGTGCTTGCGGGCCTTGTGCTAGGTTCCTCTCTCCTGACCCGCCTTTATTCACTAGTTACAGAACCGTGTGATGTTATTATCACTCCTCAGGTGTGCTTCCCACCCATCTTGTGTTATAACCCCTCATGCTTGTATATGCACAATGTTTATGCTTTCTGCAATACGCTCACCTTTGCACTAAGGAATCCGACTATTGTCCGATAAGTGGATCCCGGATTGGCAATTTCCCTGTTTGTTCTCCCACCCAGAAAAGTCCTTGAATGTAAAATGAAAATTTTTGCATTTTCAATACCAGTCCGGCTAACCTGTGCATGGGCTTTCCGCAACTGGTGGATCCTACCATGTTCACCGCTGTGATCGGCCTGCCGGTGGAAATGTCTGCCCCACAGCTAGGTGCAGAGAGGGGTTGCAGCCCACGCGCTGCCCCATATTTTGCCTTCTATGGCTGAGCAGTGCCTGTTGATGCCAGTAAGAGGCTTTGAGGGGTGGCCATTTCTCTGGGTGAAGGCTGCTCCCAGCATTCATGCAACTTCCTCAATAGACACTCTGGTCTCCAATCTTGATGCAACCCTTGTTTCCTGGTTTTGGGCAATACCTGTGCGAGGAATTCTCGCAGGCTTAAAGCCCTCCTAAGTCACTGTGCACTGGTATAACTGGCAGAAACTACCTGACCACTAAATATAGAGCCTTAGTCTTCATTGTCTCAAGTGGGGGCAGCCCTGGACATTATAGAGCATTTTATTGATGGGGTATCTCAGTGGGAGATCCTATTAGAACCTCAAATAGATTCCTAAATCTCCATCACCTCCCCCTGGGGACCTCTTGAGAAGCTGTTTAGTGCATGTTGAGACCAGAGGTTCTCCAGCATTTGCGGTCACTTCCCGCATCGACCTCAGGTGTCCCTAATAGCACGGAAGGAAATATACCGGCCATGCCACACGCCTCTGGGGTAGGAAACGTGCTAGACTGGCAAATACCAAGAGCGGGTAATGGGTCTTTGCTTGATGAACAACTGGTCGAATTATTTTGCTTGACTTCCCGCCACAAAATGTAAATGGTGAGTTGAGGGCAGGCAATATTGTTGGCGGTGGGGTGTGGGAGTGTTGAGAGTCAGTGGGAGGTGCGTGGGGTCCTACCCCGTTTCCTATGGTACAAAAACAAACTAGAAATCTCTTAGTCACTCAAGTGCATCTTCTAGTCGGACTCCCTCAGTCACACTGGCCAATAACTTTAATACGTCCTTCAAACAAAAGAGTGAAGCTATTCCAAATAATATTAGACACAAGGCATCTTCACCACCGTTGATACAAGGTGTGTTAGCACACCGTCACTATATGATGCCATTATATTTAACTGGACTTGAGCAAGACAATGAAGGCTTAAGCCTGCTTGAGCCAATTGTTAGGCTCTAGCTTGTTGGATCTAGGGTCTGTGTGAATAGAGAGCCAAACCAAAGCCGCGCCAAGCAACCAGAGCCCGCAGGCACGTGCTTTCTGCGTATCAAAAAAAAATAATACCACCACCTGCCATGAAACTGAATGGTTTCATCAAAAGTCAAATACTTTTCTATAGCGCCTGATGACTGCTTTTATAATAGGCAGCTTAGGGGGGTTAATATTACATGCAAAAGGCGCAAGCATTTGACACTGCTGTGCGTGAATGTAGTTTACATGTGCATATCTTTTCAGGAATATGTCATGAGGATGACTATGAAATACACTTTGGGTTGCAACTATTAGATAGTCTGCCGATGGTAATTTGAACATTGTATTTTGTCAGACATGTGATTAAGTAATATTTTGTTGCTTGATTTACGAGTAATTATTTCAATGGCTTGGAGTAGTGTATGATGGCCCCTTTCCTCATCAAGTACATTTTGACAGGTGGACACGCCCCCTTTGTGTTTTTAGTCCCTTCCCCTTTTGAAAAGGTTTTGATTCTAAAATATTCCCCTCCCCGAGTCCTAGATTTACTAAATTATTATCCACAAATAATGCACCAAATTCTTCTAAAACTCTATCTCCCCTCTATCAATCTCTCTACTAGCTTTCCCCTCGCCGAGCACCAAATGCACACCTCCAACTCCCATGATCCAATGTATGTTACAGAATCAACTAGTGTAGGAGGCCATTAATGCCAATAAGGTCAGACATTTCAGAAGCTAGGAATCTTCCCTTCAATTTATCAGATGCCAGTTTATTGTGTGTCATCACAGGTATGCTTGTCAGTTTTGCTCATGTTTCACAACACAGGCACTGGCAATGTTTTGTCTTTCTGTTAATGTCAGCCTTGACAAAGTGCCTATGACACGAAACAGCTGAACATTCACACAAATACTTGTCAGCCACAAAAATGACAATTGTACATAGAATGTCCAGGAATCTGTGCATAGATTTACCTGCTAAGCTGTCATAAATAAAAGGGTGGCAACATTTCACTAGGAAATATTTGGGTCACTAAGAAACGTTCCTGGAACACATAGACAGACGTCCCCTTTTCCCACCCAGAAATACCATCCGATCAAAGCCATTGTGTCCAGTCCTGTCTCCCATCACAACCCATCCGGTAAAAGGGCCATGCGTTTCTGGAGGGTACCCACTTGCCCCCTGACTGCCCACATCCCACAAAGTGCGGGTATGAGGGTCCCATGTACAGGCGGCATTGACAAAATGCATTGTCAGGCTGCCTAAAGCAAAAACTGTGCACCCCCACGCCTCTGCCCTGTGTACCCCCACACCTCCGCCCTGTGTACCCACACGCCTCCACCCTCACTTGAGGGGAATGGTCTGGAAAGCCTTAATCCAAGTAGTTACCTGTCCTGGCCTCCACCGCCAAGCATCGCTGCGCCAGCACCTTGCCCCGTGAGGCTGCCTAGAGCTGTAAGAGGGGAAATGAATGGCCCAGCCTGCTGCTGGAGCAAAGATGAGAGACCTATGGGAGGCCCAAAGAACATTGCCAGAGGTAAATAACTTGCTCATCTGTAGGTGGCCCATCAACTGAGATAGGGTAGCAAGGGAGCCTAAAAGCTCAGGATGTTACCATGGACTAGTAGAGGTTCCCCGCCCCTGATTTTCCAGGCTCCAACCCATTATCCTTCCTGCCCAGGACTTAAGAATTCATGGTATGGCCATGCCGGCACCTCTGTGTGACTCCCTAAAACCTTTAAATGGATGCAGAGGGCTATTTGACATTGCTATTTTGAAGGAATAGAAAAATCCTCTCAAACCTTCCTTGACCTTTATGGTGTCGATCAAGGTTGCCAAACAGACCTTGCAGAACTCCCCCCTGTGGTTTTGCCCTTGCAGGTGAAGGCTGTCATGCCCGCTCTTTGTCTGGTGGGTGAACCATTGCGGGAGGACACCCATTTGCCGGGCCACAAATCCCACCAATCTCCTGCTAAACAGAGTGCCGTGGCGAACGCCAAACTCAAGCGGGCGACTCAAGGAAATCACAAATGCCCAATATTGAGAATGTGACTGCCAAAACCTTTGTCATGGACCAAAGGAACCTTGTGATTGCTAACATCAAAAAACTGGACGGGAAAGAGTCCAGAGAAACAAGGTGCTTGCATGGTTACGACAAAGGATAGGGCACGGAGTGGTCAGAATGTCTGACTTAAAGATCATACGCAGGATAGATTTGAGTGACTGGTGCTCTCAACAAACTTGCGATTGTGTTCTAGTGGGCTGTAGGCTTAGCACTCTACCCTCTTATCTCAGAGCATGTAAATTCCTCTCCATGGGTGGGTCAAATTGTAAACTAACACTCTGATGTTTCCGACTGAATGGCTCACTCTTTATTTCATGATTAACCGACCCCCCCTTGATGACCTATATTTTAGCGACTTAGATTTCCTATTTGGCGATCGTGCTGCCTTTTTATATCATGTATCCTGCCTTCCCGTATATGTTTTATGTTTTATATTTTTCTGTGATTGTTTGTTATGTGTGCGCCATCATGCCTATGGGTCCATTGAGCACGGTACAAATGTAATAAAGTAAAAGGAGGGCTTTAGATGTACTGGCAGCGTGCAGTTATCTGCACAAGGCTTCATTGCCATTATAACACATACATGCATGCACAAAGAAGTTAGGGCAGAGCTGGAGACTGTATCTAAAGAAGCCCTCGGTCGATCCTTCCTCTCTGGCTAACTATTGCCCGATCTCCATCCCTCCTTTCCTGGGCAAACTCCTGGAAAGCTGGCCATCTCCCAGCTTAACCTTCACACTGAATCTGTTGGTTGCCTCCATGACCATCAGTCTGGCTTCAGAGCTGCCTGAAGAACGGACACTGCTCTCCTGAACATCAGTGAAGACCTGCTCTCTAATCTTGACTGTAATCTCCCTTCTGTCCTCATCCTCCTTAATCTAACCTCTGCTTTTGGTATGGTGAACCATGCCATCCTGCTCAATCATCTCCGGGACAACCTTGGTATTACTGATCAGGCCCTGGCCTGGTTGACCTCCTTTCTCACCGACCGACCCTCTCAGGTCCAACTGGGGTCTTTTCTCTCATCTATCTCTCTCTCTACCTTTGGTGTTCCCCAGGGGTCTTACCTCACTCCCTGGCTCTTCAACCACTACCTGGCACCTCTTGCCCACCGCATCGCTACTTTCTGCTACAATTTTCAATGTTATTATGATGACACTCAGCTCTCTTTCCGGCTCCCCTCTGCTTCTTCTCTCATACCAGAGTGTCTGGCCGCAATTCAGGAATGGTGTGCCACCAATTATCTCTGCCTTAATGCCAGTAAGACTGAGATCCTCCTCATTGGGACACCCGCTCCCTCCTTTCCTATCTTCCTCTGGCCGCCCACGCTGGGCCCTCTTCCTGCTCCTTCCTATGAGGCTAAGAACCTTGGTGTCATCTTCGACTCCACCCTCTCCTTCTCTCCTCACATCTCTGACGTCTCTAAGAAGAATCTATCCGCTGCACCTCCTCAGAGGTATTCTTCCTTTTCTCACTTTCCCCCAGAAGCTCACCGTCTCCAGAGCTCTGGTCCTCTCAAGGCTGGACTATTGCAAAAGCCTCTTACTTAATCTTCCTGCCTCTACTCTTTGACCTTTACAACCTATCTAGAACAGGACTGTGTGAATTGTCCTTGGCCTCAAGCCCAGGGATCGTATCTCTCCAGCTCTGAAATCTCTTCACTGGCTCCCGTGGCTGCAAGGATCAACTTCAAGACCCTCTGCATAGTACACAAGGCTTTCTGGGGCCTAGGACCGCTCTACCTCCAACTTTCTCTTCCAAAACATCTTCCTTCTTGAGCTCTCCGCTCATCCATCCCCAACTCTCTGAGGGTCAGACGCTTCTCCAAGCAGAGAGTTGGGGGCAGATCCATCTCCTCGGCTGGGGCCTCTCTCAAGACCTTTCTTTTTGCTTCCGCTTTCTCTCTTCCTGCTGGTGCACCTGACTGCTCCACGCACTGGTCACCTGGTCACCCTCTGAACTCGGGCCCAGGCTCCTGCATGTCCAGTTGCCCTTGCACTGCCTGCGGGCTCCCCAGAACTTAAGGGTCTGTATCTGCAACCCTACAGTCCCATCTCTCTGCACTTATGAGCCACCTGCTGGCTCTACTTGTGAGTTAAATGCACTTCCCCCTTCCCCTCCCCCCTGGCACTTCTCCCCGTCCCTCTTCCCCACACTTGCGCAATCTGAATGACACAAGGCCTAGTAAGATTGTTATGTTGTCCTCCCTTTGGTTCTCCCTCCTTGTCTTGTCGCGCCTAGAAACACTTGTGTACAGGCGCGCTATAAATGCCATATCATATCATATCATATGGCCACAACCTCACACAGGGACAATATCAGGCTCTCCTGGCACGCATCTTCTTACTGTAATAATATTGAGTGCTTACATAGCACTTCATGCAGTCTCTGCCAGATTCTAAACACTGTAATAACAGTTGATCTTTCTACCCCATGTTGTTAATATGGCGTTAATCCCCCGTTCCAAGGGCTGGGATGGGGATAACGGTCTAGCAGCCCAAGTTATCGGCACAAGCAAAGCGAGGTAGGATAACGAGGGCTCTGGGCTGTTACCCCCTGTTCCAGCCCCTGGAATGGGGGATTAAGGCTATTAATTGTCAAAGCCGAAACCCGGGATGCTTAATAAAAAAGTAATTGCCTTTGTTCAACGGGATGCACCGCCCGTCCCGTTGAATAATGGAAAATAAGTTTCCAAGATGGCCAACATGGAAAGGGAAGGGGGCTCCATAAGGGCCCCCCCTTACTTTTTCATGGCAGCCTGCGGGAGCCAAAAAGAAGGAGCAGCGGCGACACCCGCTGCCGCAGAAATGAAGTAGGTGGGGAGGTGGGGAGGTGGAGAGGTGGGGAGGTGGGAAGGTGGGAAGGTGGGAAGGTGGGAGAAAAAAAAAAGAGGGATGGAGATTGGGGTGAAGATGGCAGCAGGGGGAAACTGGCCGTCAGGCAGCATGGAACGCGGGCTGAGATTGACGGTTTCAGCCCGCGTCCCAGCCACCTGATTGGCTTGCTCCTCCCACCAGGGTGCTAATGGTACTTGATTTCTGCAACTCATGAAGATGGAAGCCTAAACCTGCCCTGTCCCTTTCTCTGGCAATATCCAAATTCACACTGAGGGGAAGGCCTGAGGACATATCTCCTTCCAGCATTAAGTCTGGAGCAGAGCAATACTATGCGGCCGATCATGAGTTATTTATATTCTGCAGGTACAAAGTGCGTGCTGTCCAGGCTTCCCAAACTACCCTCCGCCCATTCTTCTCCTCTTGAGGCTTTGTACCCAAGGCCTTCCTACATTTATGCCCGGGTTTCTCCTACTATTACTGCCCTCGTTCTCTTATGAGTAGGGTGACCAGATTTCGAAAACAGAAAACCGGGAAAGGCCACAGACATCAAAGTAGGACTAGTACCTATTCAACCCTCCACTGCTCCTCTTCTCCATTAAAATAAGTCCAGTGTCTAGCACTTCTCTACTTCCAAATCTGACACTCGTCATGTTAAGAACAAGAGGGCTATGGATTTCCTTGTTATTACGGGCCTTGAAATGAGCGTGTCCTTCCCGCTCTGTGGCACAATCAGTAAATGCAGTCGGCAGGGAATAGACAGTTTGGGGGTTCGAGCCTACCCTGCTGCGTTTGTGACAAAACTGATAACTGAAAGCAAGAAAACCGGTTATTATCAGTATTGCATCTCTGCAGGAGTCACCAACCCTTTACTATAACCGGGTCCTTGGGGCCGGGGGCCAAATCCCGGGACAGTCCCAGCAAGAGCAAAACCAGGACATTTGGCCGCCTACTTTTGAAGAACCCATGCCTTCCAGGCGGTGCACAGGTTTTGTCTGGCTTCTCGATGGCATGCACTGGCACTGCCAGGCCATAGATCACCCTACATGTGGGCATGGACAGCGAACAACCAGCATGGCTCCTATGGGTACCCAGATTGGCTCTTTACCATGGCATTCTCCATCTACCTTACAAGTGAGGTGCAGTCAGAGAAGGAGATGTCATAGCTCTCGCGGGAGGGGTACCACAATAGACTCTGAACATTATTTTCAAAGTTGCTTCCTATTACACATTTTCAGCATGCCCAACCCTTATCTTATGGGAACATTTGGAAAAAAATTAAGTTACTACACAAACAAGGCCCGGGGGTAGAGGCCTACTGGGAAATCTCCAGAGTTCTCCAGAGTTCCCTATACACCAGTCAAACCCTGCCCAGGGTGCAGAGGCCAACCGGGAAAGCTTCAGAGTACCCTATAGGCCAGTCCACCCCTTACCAGGGTGCATAGGCCTCCCGGTAAAGCTCCAGATTTCCCTATAGGCCAGTCCACCCCGTCCAAGGATGCAGAGACCTACTGGGAAAGCCCCAGAGTTCCCTATAGGCCAGTTCACCCCTTCCTATGATGCAGAGGCCTACTGGGAAATCTCTAGAGTTCCCTATAGGCCAGTCCACCCCTTCCTAGGATGCAGAGGCCTACTGGTAAATCTCTAGAGTTCCCTATAGGCCAGTCCACCCCTGCCCAGGGTGCAGAGGCCTACGGGGAAATCTCCAGAGTCCCCTATAAGTAAAGTCCACCCCTGCCCGGGGTGCAGAGGACTACAGGGAAATCTCCAGAGTTCCCTGTAGGCCAGTCCACCCCTGCCTCGCGGCTGTTTACTAGTTTTTATAAGCAGGCCTTGTTAATCTCCCGCTGTCATCCCATCCACTCTAGGTCCACTCTACGGGGCGTAGTTGTTTGCAGGAATACGTGTACATCCTGGCTGATGGAAGGCCTCTCCATTGCTTGCTCGAGTGCCCTGCATCCTGTTTATAATACGCTTAAGTGGATCACATTGTTTCTGTCGCATGCATGGCGTGTAAACATGATCACAGCTGTGTCTTCATACCATTGGCCTTGTTTATTGAAGCACTAATCCTCCCTAGAATTAGGTCTAATACCGGGGCGTCACCTTTGGAGGAGTCCCAGCTTATGTGGCGCTCAGGCCGTTGTTATGATCGAGCGCGGCGGGTCATCTCGGTGTGGGAGACCACCGACCGTGGAACGGAAACTTGGGGTACGGCTACTAGAGGCAGGCATGGCACAGCAAGATGCCATGTGTGCCTCTAGTCTGTGGTTGGCCTCTTTCCTGGCGGCGCCCCTACTTTCACAGAGTACAGATCAGTGTGACCCCCAAGCATGGCATCCCTCATCTTATTACACAAGGAGGTATCCAACAGCAAGACTGCAGTAGGACCAGAGGCAGGCATAGGCACCACAAGAGACCATGTGTACCTCTAGAATGTTGCTGGGTTCTTCGTGGTGTGTTTTCTCAGCGACACCCCTACTTTCACAGAGCCCAGATTAGTGTGACTCCCAAGCGTGGCATCCCTCATCTTAGTACACAAGGAGGAATCAAACAGCAAGACTGCAGTAGGACCAGAGGCAGGCATAGGCACCACAAGAGACCATGTGTACCTCTAGAATGTTGCTGGGTTCTTCGTGGTGTGTTTTCTCAGCGACACCCCTACTTTCACAGAGCCCAGATTAGTGTGACTCCCAAGCGTGGCATCCCTCATCTTAGTACACAAGGAGGAATCAAACAGCAAGATTGCAGTAGGACCAGAGGCAGGCATGGCACAGCAAGATCACTGTATTTGCCTGTTTTGTTCTCTTTTTTTCTCCAAGTTGGAGTCATGGCTCTCAGACAATGTTATGACCAATCAGGGCATCCGTCGTCATAGGTCAGAAGGAGGTTATTCTGTGGTCAAGTGACCCTGGAACACTCTGTGTATCACAGCAGTGGAACCAGTGCTTCGCGCCTCCATTTCCCTGTGACCTTGCATCCCTACCAGAACCATCGGGGGAGCGTGCTTGTGCCACCGAGCCCATTTCTGTTGTACTTTAGACTATAAAGCAGATCACACACCTCAGCTTTGAACCGAGTTACATAGGGCCCTTCAAGACGAGGTAGCAATACTTTGAGATGGATGGGGATGCAGAATTTACTCAAACATCAATAATCAAACCGAGTCAGGAAGTTGGCAAAAGTTAGTTTTTTCAATTTGCAATTATCTAAAAGAGGGAGTTACAATGGACATCAACGGACATGTGCTCGACTTCTCTCCACGCATATCATAAAAAACACAACTTTTATAGTCAAAACTCGTCACAAGTGATGTCACTACATGGCAAACTACAAAAACCTACCTGGGGATGTGATAGGATTACAGTGAATATCTAAGTATACGTTCCATACTGACCGACGAAGTGATTGGGTCTCTACTGTCAGGGGGGCAACTAAGCTCATCCCAAGTGCAAGTCATCTTCTGTGTCACACTAATACTCAACACGTTATTGGTTATACAAACTATAGGGCTCTTTGATACGTAGCCCCCTACCATTGGTTTGGCACCTTTGTACCCCTCTGGAATATTCCACATGCTAGCAGCATGCAGGCTACCACTCCAGGTGCAGGGAAGATCGGCATGATCATGCCTCCCCTCCCCATTAGCCCAATATCTATCATCACACTTGCAGTCTGCCAGTCAATTAAGCTTCGAAATTGGCCTTGTAGAAGCTCTCTGTCCCTGAGAAATAAAGGGAGGATCTTCTTGGTTTCGGTGTAGCTCGACCCAATTTCTATTTTGATTTGACCATGTGACTGGGAGACTGCATTTACAAGCCCTTTGCAGCATTTAATTCTATTAAAAGATGTACTCTTGACGCTTTCAGTGTTTATCCATTCCACCTCAAACATAAGTTTGTTTCTTTCTCACGTTTGTTGTAACTACTGGATGGAAAACCAGGCTCACGGTGACCTCGTCTCCTTGGTGCTGGACCAGCCAAGCCTTTCTTGAGTTTCTTCTCCGGCATCAGTAAATTTCCAACTGCGCCACACTGAAAAACTCTTTTTAATCATGGGGTTTCAGGCCTTGCTAAAGTGCTTTGTGGAATATCCAGGTTCTATACATTCCTATGTATTATACATTGGCGCATCGGCACAAACTATTCACTACGTAGCCAGCCTCAAGATCACTTTGTCTACTTGCGTTACTGCGTCTGTACAAGTGTAAACTGATTTGTATTTTCTTCAGTGTTTCTGTATCATGAACATCTTCATCTCGAGCCCGAAATGTTGCTCATCTTTACCACCTCCTCTTCAAAGCTTATAGAATGTCTATGTTTCTCACCTTGTTCATCTTTTCTGCATGCATCAGCTCCATTACGCATGACGTCACCAGTTTTCTCTTTCACTTATTTTGACACTTCATCCGGGACTCATTCCAAAAGGTCATTATTTCTTCGTGAATGTTCCTCAGTGAATACCTTGTTTCCAGGATTTTCTGCAGTACAGGCATCCTCACTGGTACTGCATGTGTTGCAATTTCTGGTTCCCAACATATAGGTAGTATGGGGGCGGAGCTTTTGATAGGTGTACTTGACTCCACCTCTACACCCCCCCCCCTCTGGACGATTTATCAACCACTCTCTCATCAGACTTCACATCAAGACATCCTCGTCTGAAGCAATGCTTCTTTGGGACCCGTATCTTTATAACTCCTTTCGAGGATCCTGCTGATTTCACATGCTCATCAACACTCCAGGTCATACGCATGCATTGTCCATTGGGACTGCAGTAGATCTATCTTCCCACATACTTCTTATGGTTCCTTCGGTACAGGAACTTTGTTCCCTCAAGGGCATGGATGCTGGCTTTTACGTAGTTTCTGATTCCTTCATCTGTCATTTCTTTAGGTTCCAATTCTGACTCAACATCAATTACAATCTTCATTCCTACTGCTTTCTTTGCAGTCATTTTGCATTGTGCGATTATTATCCTGATCACCCAAAATCCAAACGTGATCATCATCAACAGGGCTCCAAGTAACTTGAAAATGTTCGCCATCCATTGTGGAACCCATGAGAAAATCGACCCAAACCAACAGTCATCAGCAATGTCTTCCACTTTGTCTTCCATCTTGACGGGCAGGTTTGTCAGCAACGTTATGGCCTCTGGCAGGGTGCCATTCTCCTCATCGTGAGAAGGTATGAACGGGCAACATGATTCTTTGATTTTTGCACAAGCACCTCCATCCACAGCTGTGATCATGTCCAGGACATATCTATTCTGAAGAGTCATCAGTCGTATGGCTCTCAACTCCTCCTTGATAGCATTGAATCCCTTTATGGTGGTGTTGATCGCTACAGAATCTCCCATCTGGTTATCTGTAACCAGTTGGTATCTGCTGCCGTCTGGATCCTAGGCATAAAGATTGTCGTGAATATTGATGAAGTCTGACTGAACTATCTTTGTTCATATGGGATGGCATCAACAGTTTCTATTGACGTAGCTGAGGAATAATTCTCCCTCTTCCTCTGATTTAAGAGCTCAGTAGATCTCTTCTTCCTCAGGTGAGCATCTGCTTTGGGATCACTAATGCTGGAACATGAACAATCACTATAGGACATAGTCCTCCCCAATCTCTGGGAAGATTCATGTAAGCTCTGGATTCACAGGACCAATAGTGACCCATTATCACTGCTGTCCCGGTCTTCATTCCTGGCACACCAAAGACTCATCCACATTGCTGATTCTCATCAACTTTTCGTGTGCCATTATTTCTGAAACATAGTTCTGCACTAGCCAAAGGCACTATCTGTAATGGACCCACGTCAACAGCTTTGCCATCTTTGGCCATAGAGGTTTGCACAATTGTTACGCATTTTCTACAGTTGATTTGTATGACCCTTGTGTTGCATGTGCTTTGCATACAACCACACCTTCTTCCTATCCGTCTTGAGAAAGCACTGTTCCCCAGATCTGCATCTGGCCTCTTTCTTTGTATCTTCAAACTTCTTCATCGTTTTTCCTTGACAATTGAGTCTTCTGTTGATTTCCCATTTAATTCCTACTCCCTTTATGCCGGGTTGTTCATATCTTGTCACATGATTTCTGGTTTGGGCTCTCGCTTTTGTCTTTATATCTTGCACATAATCATCTTCATTCGGCGCTGACCAATCTGTCACCCATATCAAAGATTCTGTTCTGCCCAGGAATTGACCTTTTGTAAGGCAGAGTGCAAGGTGAGTAAGGCAATGAGCCGTTTGAACATCTATTTCAATAGCTATGAATATCTTAGACTTCCCCATAGCATAGGGTAGGAGTGCACATACATAGCAATCCTCCTCAGAAGTCTCTTTCCCACCTCTTTCATGTGTTGATACCACATGTGATTCCTCAAATGCACTGTACTGTCCAAATAAACATTTATTTCATAATCATCCTCCCCTGTACTTCTCTTAGGTCTCTGTCACACTCTTACCAAATGAGCTTGTGTAAGCAGATCATGAAACACATCAGTATACATTCTCCCTACTGGGGTAATCATGGGGACACTTGTCAGAGAGAGTGGTGCACTTTCATGGGCTACTGGAGTAGGGGCAATTACATAAGGCCTTGGCTGTCTCACAATGTTTAGTTCTGCCAAGGTAACTGGAGTGAGAAGAATCAAAGGGACCACTGCTTTCTTCGAACCAATGAAATACACAGTGTGAATTTGCCAAATCTGAAAAACAATGATAAACGAAGAGCAAGCATATATTATGCACCAGCACATAAGGCTCCACCATCGATGCCTCTCCACTCATCATTGTCTCTGCTCACTTTCTGGACCTGCAATATGCTCTATGGAAAGCATGTTTGCCTGTGATTACTTTTAAGGAAGGAAAAACTCATTTTATTCAGGCAAACTCGTCAAATGCTCCGGTAGTATTCGAATCTGCTCAACGATTTCCACAAGTAACTGCCTGATTGCTGGACGGTTTATAGGATCTCGCATGAACACAAAAGTGTTGGTGTCTTGTCAAACAAAGCAAGGAAGAACTTGCAGCAAATAGTAAAAGATCATAGCAAGTGGTTTGTGGGCATCATCGTTAGATAGGACCATCTGTACCTCCAGTAAGATGCCCAGGTAATAGTCTAATCTGCTATATTATTGCTGCCAATAAGCGTCAAATAACTGGACCATTCTTAGGATCCTGGAGAAAAGCATGTATGTCAGTGCTCATCCCAACAAGAGTAGGGTAAGCTCTGAGTATAAATATGAAGACAGCAAGAAGTAGTCTGTGTATATCAACATTGGTAAGAACCATAGGCGCCCCCAAAGAGAAATTCAGTGAGAAATGGTTCCCTCTTCCAGTCGTCCAACACAAAATCCAAATTAGGCATGTTCTATCTTACTCCACAGTCCAATATCAGCAAACCTACTGTGGCTCAAGAACAAATAGCATTTTTCACTCCTTGCTTAGCAGCTACAAAGAGTGTTTCAGGGGAGCCATAGTTCAAATGCACCTATTTAGCTGTCCTTCTTCCTTGACATAAATGGAGTCTGCATGTCCTGAACTTCTTCTCCTTGACTTGCTTCCGAATGGGTTGGGGTTGCTGCAGCCTCACCAGTGTAGACTTTCACATCACTTTGGTGTGTCCAGGCTCGTCTTCCCAAGACTTTAACTGCTGACAGAGTAATGTCCTCCACAACGAAAGAGCAGCTGGAGCGAGGCTCATGCCACTTTCGTGTAAAGTTTCTAATCAACACTTGATCTCTGTCCGAACTTTCAGTGCTATGCAGATGACACCCAGCTAATTTTCAGGCTACCCTCAGCCTCTTCTTCTCCTTCCCTCATCTCTGACTGTCTGTCTGTTATCCAGGAGTGGTGTGCCGCCAATGACCTCGGACTTAATGCCAGTAAAATTGAGATACTACTCATCGCACACCCACTCCCTCCTTCCCTGCAGCTCTATGGCCGGCCTCTCTTGTCCCTTTTCCTGCTCCCACCTGCAAAGCTAAAAACCTCGGGGTCATCTTCGACTCCACACTCTCCTTCTCTCCTCACATCTCAGACGTCTCTAAGAAATCCCACTACCAGCTGCACCTCCATAGAGGTATTCTTCCTTTCCTCTCCTTCCCCCAGAAGCGCACTGTCTCCAGAGCCCTGGTTCTCTCTAAGATGGACTATTGCAATAGCCTCTATCTCAATCTGCCTGCCTCTACTCTCCGCCCTCTGCCACGTATCCAAAACAGGACTGCAAGACTTGTCCTTGGCCTCAAGCCCAGGGATCGTATCTCTCCAGGACTGAAATCTCTGCACTGGCTCCCACTGGCTGCAAGGGTTAAGTTGAAAACCCTCTGCATTGTCCACAAGGCCTTCTAGGGCCTGGGGCCGTAATACCTGCAACTCTCTCTTCCCAAATACCTTCCTTCTCGGGCTCTTCGCTCATCTGCCTCCAACTCCCTCAGGGTCAGTCGCTTCTCCAAGCAACAAGTGGGTGGTTGAGCTCTCTCTTCAGCAGGGGCCTCCCTCTGGAACTACCTTCCTGCCTCCCCGAAACTTGAGGAGAACCATCTCTGGTTCCGGAAACACCTCAAAACCGTCCTCTTTGCTTCTGCTTTCTCTGCCTCTCTCCCCTGCTGAAATTCCTGGCTGAAACTGCTCTGGTTACTTGGCAACCCTTTCTGGTTTTGGGTCCAGGCCAGGCCCTGCTTTTGCACACCTTCGCTGCCCTGCCCCCCTGGCAACCCATCGCACCTGGGGACTGTTTTCTGTATCCCTACAGTCCCCTACCAGCACTTATTCTGCTCTTACCTTGCACTTGCCACCATCTGGCCGCTTTTATTTATCTTATTTATTCTTCTATCCCTTGCACTGCACTTTTCCCCTCTCCCTTCCCCCAGGCACTTGCCCTTTCTCCCTACCCATGCACTTGCGCGATCTGAATGACACCTGGCCTAATAGGATCGTTGTCTGTTTCCCACTGTTTCCCCTCCTTTGCCTCGTTGCGCCCTGAAACACTTGTGTATGGGCGCATTATAAATGTCATATCATATCATATTATATCTCCAGGAAAAAAGTTTAGGTACAGGTAAGCCTTGAATTTTGGTTGCCTTATGGTCTTCATCTGTGTTCTGAGACTGACACCCTGTCTGCTTGGCTCGATCGGAAATGACAGAGATACTAGCCGACATACATGTTAAGCACGCAAGTAGCTCATCACCTAACAATTCAGCAGTTGTCTGGGCACCACTCCTAGTCCTCGATGGAGGATTTAGAGGCATTCTCATTCGCCTCTCTTTGACAAACTTGTGGGGTGTGAGGTGGTGGTCAGAGCTGGGATGATTTCTTAATGCATATAATGCAAGGGGCAGGCAGTGCCGCCACCCCTTCTTCAGTGTCAGTTTTAACTTGGCTATTCTCTCTTTGAGCAGATCGTTGAGTCTCTCACATATCCCATTCGCTTGCAGGTGATAAGCAGAAGAAAACGTGTGTTTTATATCAAGCAATAAGCTAATTTACTCGAACACCTCATTCAGAAATTGGGGGCCATTATCTGATGTCAGCACCTCACATATTCACCATCTAGGAAATAATTCTCAGACTAAAAACATTGCAGCACAAGTGACGTCAGGGTGTGTGCATGGACCAGCCTCGATCCACCTAGAGAAGGGGCACACCACCACTATCATATACTTATGATATGATATGGCATTTGTAACGCGCCTATACACAAGTGTTTCAAGGCACAACGAGGCAGGGAGGGGGGAACAAGGGGAAGACAGACAACGATCCTACTAGGACAGGTGTCATTCAGATCGCGCAAGTGCAGGAGTAGGGGGGAAGGGAAAAAGTGCAAGGGGAGGGGGAGGGGGTGAAGTGCTGAACAGGGTAAGTAGAATAAAAATAAATAAATAAATAGGGCCAGCTGGTGACAAGTGCAAGGTAAGTGCAGACAAGTGCTGGGAGGGGGGAGCTTTAGGGATGCAGAGACAGTCTCGCAGTGCAGGGGTTGCCAGGGAGGCAGTGCAAGTGGAGAGTGAATGGGCCAAGGACCGAGGTCGGTGAGAGTGGCCCAGGTGCAGGTTCAGTGCAGTTTCAGTGAAGAATTTAGCAGGGGAGAGGGAGAGAGAAAGCAGAAGCAAAGAGGAAGGTTTTGAGGTGCTTCCAGAACCGAAGATGGTTCTCCTCAAGTTTCAGGGAGGCAGGAAGGCTGTTCCAGAAGGAGGCCCCTGCCGCAGAGAGAGATCTACCCCCAGCTCGTTTTTTCGAGAAACGGCTGATAAAGAGGGAGTTGGAGACAGATGAGCGAAGGACTCGGGAAGGAAGATATTTAGGAAGAGAGAGTTGAAGGTATTTAGGCCCCAGGCCCCAGAAGGCCTTGTGGACAATGGAGAGGGTTTTGAACTTAATCCTCGCAGCCACTGGGAGCCAGTGTAGAGATTTCAGTCCTGGAGAGATATGGTCCCTGGGCTTGAGGCCAAGGACAAGTCTCGCAGTCCTGTTCTGGATGAGTTGCAGAGGGCGGAGAGCGGAGGCAGGCAGATTTAGATAGAGGCTGTTACAGTAGTCCAGCTTCGAGAGAACCAGGGCTCTGGAGAACGTGAGCTTCTGGGGGAAGGAGAGGAAGGGAAGAATACCTCTGAGGAGGTGCAGCTGGTAGTGTGACTTCTTGGAGATGTCAGATATATGAGGAGAGAAGGAGAGTGTTGAGTCGAAGATGACCCCGAGGTTTTTTGCCTTGCAAGTAGGAGCAGGAGGAGGGCCAAGAGAGGCTGGCCAGAGCGCTGCAGGGAAGGAGGGAGTGGGTGTGCCGATGAGTAGAATCTCAGTCTTACTGGCATTAAGGCAGAGGTCATTGGCGGCACACCATTCCTGGATAGCAGACAGACAGTCGGAGTTGAGGGAAGGAGAGGAGGAGGCCGAGGGTAGCCTGAAAATGAGCTGGGTATCATCCGCATAGCACTGAAAGTTGGGGCAGAGAGTGGCAATGCGGTGGGCAAGGAGTGCCAGATACTGGTTGAACAGCCAGGGAGAGAGATTAGATCACTGGGGGACACCACAGGTAGAGAAAAAGATGCCAGAGAGGAAAGACCCCAGTTCGACCTGGGAGGGTCGATTGGAAAGGAAAGAGGTCAGCCACACCAGAGCCTGACCAGTGATACCCAGGTTATCACAGAGACGGTTGAGCAGGATGGCATGGTTGACAGTGTCAAAGGCAGAAGAGAGATCAAGCAGAATGAGAACACACGGAGTGTTGGAGTCGAGGTTCGAGAGCAGGTCCTCACGGATGTTCAGGAGAGCAGTTTCCGTGCTTCTGGCAGCTCTGAAGCCAGATTGATGGTCATGAAGACTACCAACAGATTCAGCATGGAGGTTAAGCTGGGAGATGGCCAGTTTCTCCAGGAGCTTGCCCAGGAAGGGAGTGATGGAGATTGGGCAATAGTTCGCCGGGCAGGAGGGGTCGGACGAAGCACCTATATCCATTACAGACCTGCAACATGTCAACATAGTCAATATATAAATGCTGAAAAGGACCATTTGGTCGAGGAATTACTCCTCTGACTGTTCGCAGCATGTCCCCAGCATACGATGCAATTGACTACATAAGCAACGTGTTCTAACAGGTTTGGTACGAACCAGTCCTCTTCAATGGTTGCTGTGAGCCTTTCCCTAGTGATGTGTGCAGGGTAATACAGCTGTTCTAGTGCCACCCTTAATAAGGCTGCAGGCATCACTGGTTTACCAGTGCTGTCTTGTCGCCATAGCACCTTGGAAGGGGATAAAGAATACCCCCTCCATGTCCACAGGTTTTTCTCTTCCTTTTGGGCTTCACCCTGAATTTCCATTAGCTGTGTTAACAATAAATGATTAAAGCTCTCATTCACAATCATCATCACAACCATTCTCTTTTTCAAATCAGGTGTATCAAACCTCATTATGTCAGGTGAATATGCAACCCTTTTTTCCTCCTTGTCCGTGGCTTGGTTTCCGCTTGAAATAAAGTCTGTTTTCTTAGTGTGCGCTGCACACTTAACTATTGCAATGGCTACAGGAAGTTATAGTGGTATAGTGCTTTAATAAGCCTGCCCAATAATGGAGCGTGTTGCACTGGGGTGCCATCCGCTCAGACTTAGCCCCTATTTTGTTCAACGCTCTAACCCTGCATGCACAGTTGATGTCACGTAGGCGGAGTCACTGTACACTGTTACTTCCAGGTCTGTGTGTTTCTCAAGTGTGACAATCAGCGCCACTAATTCTGCAGCATGTGCTGAGAAGTGAGACGGTGGTCTTTCACTTGACATTACTTCAAATTCCCCGTTAGCCCCTTGTTTTACCACATGGGCACCTGAAAGCCTTTCTCCATAAGTTTGATTGATTTTCTAAGAACCATCAATGAAGAGAATCTCCCCTGCTGTGAGAGCATTTTCTTTCACTCAACAATCATGCACTTCATCATCTTCTGCCAGAGGTTCAGCTACAAAGGTGGAGGGTTACACCATTTTGACTATTTTGATCGCCGGATTCGATATGGCCACCTCATAAGCAGAAGCTCTTTGAGACATCAGTGTACCTTTTAGGTTTCTCCAAAACAGCAAACAAAGCATGCTCAATAAATAACGTCATAGAACCCCCCATTACTATGGTTGCAGACTTCTCAATAGCGAATGCTGCGGCTGCCAATGATTGTTTGCAAGGGAAGTGACCCCTTATTACTGGGCCCAAAATCCCACTGTAATATGCCAAAGGCTTATACCCCAATGTTGTTCTCTGCTTGAATACTGCTGTCATGACTGTTCCATTTGTGTGCGAAAAGACAAAGAACTCCTCAGAATAATTGGGAATCCCTAAAACTGGCACTGTGCATATTGCCTTTTTCCATTCATCAAACCCTCCTCCATTTCTTCAGTCCACTGTGCGTTTTTTCAGGGCCTGCAACAATGGCCTTGTGTATGAACTGTTATGTTGTGTTGCTTTGCATTTATATTGTGCCTTATATACCATTGGTATGGTCTGAAGGCACTGGTAGGTTGAACGCCCTCGGGAACCGAAGTTCAGGTCAGTAGAGAGAGTAGAGAGAGACAAAGGTGCGTGTGAGCACCGGATATGTGTGCAGCTGGTGCGGTATTCGTGTAATAGCTGCTTCTTAGCGGTAGGTGTGGTGGTTGAGAGGTCAATAGTGTGTGTTCGTTCTGGCAGGATTTATCCAGATCGATTGCGGCTGCGTTAGGCCTGAAGAGAACGCCTGGCTAAGCTTCCTTCTCATCTGCAGATCACCTTTTATGACCCGACTTCAGAAGACAACCTGTTCAACACTATCACTATTGTTTTAGCAGATCCCCCAAATCCTTACAATACTGGGAGACGTCCCCAACAGGCTAGAGAAGGAGGAGAACACATCCACACAAAGTCACTCTCCAAAAACCTCACAGTGCTTCATTGCAAACACCTGGTGAAATGGCCCACTCATGAAGCTGGAGCCACCATGGATGGGATCTTCTTTAACCAAACATTCACCACAGTCTCCGTCTGAGTATGCATGCAGTGGGGACACGCATGCTGTTCAACACCCCCACTAAAGCACCACCACTTCCCAAAGTCATCCAAAACATCCCCGACTTCAACCTGACCATGAAAACAGATCCAAATGACAATCCTACTAGAAAAACCTGAAGCATCCACATACCATCACACAACTCAGAACCAGAAGATAACACCGAGAGACCGACTTAACACAATGCATAACTGGATAATGAACACCGTCAAGAGCACAGAACCAAAATATCCTTTCAAATCTCTAAATGGCATACTCTGTAACTTAATCTCATCAAGAAAGAAAACCCAAGGCTGAAATAAATATGGAGAAGATACAGCTTCTTACCCTTGAGAGTTGTGCAGAAGTCTGCCTTAAGACTGCGGGACTGTACTCAAGACCTATAATAGGCTGTGACTAGCAGATGCAAGGTGGGGTCTGAGAGCTGCCCCACGTGGCCTAACGGTGCACCTGCCCATTGTACTCCCGCATATTAAGAAAACGGGTGATGTGTGATTGTTACTGCTTTGAGTTAAGAGCTACGGTGAGTGATGCATGCAGTGACTGGTGGAGTGCAGGACCAGGATCTGACATTGGGTTCCTGACTTCCGCGTGCGTGGAGCGAATCATAGTCTTGCCTGGGTGCCGGTGTGGGTTGGGGTGACCTAGATGTAGGTGTTCCACTAGATTGTGCATGGCAGGGATGATGCCGGAGCTGTGCTCTGTGCACGATGCAGGCTATGAACTCAAGAAATGTGTGTTGGCTGGAGCTATCCACAAGGCTCAGTTATGCTTGCCGTTAGAAGACTCATAGATGTCAAGTCCTTTCTACCACACATGGATGCATCCACGGGTGATGTGTATACGTCAAACACAAATAGTGCCTTTGGGCAGGGAAGGGCGAAGAAGATACAATGAGTTTCTAAATAGCCATGTGGTGGATCCAGTTGAACTCATTTAAGGATTCTATTCACTCAGTCCGGAGGATAGCTATGTCACCTATACTGGTGGCCCCTGGTCATTTTACCGGCCCCTGTGGTGATTGAGCTCCGACCTGAACAACGGCGTTGCAGCGTGCCAAGATACCATCCACAACCTTGTTTGGTGGCAACATTCAGAGTCTACAGACAGCTAAATGGTTTAGAGGTAGTTACTGAGAGAACAAAGCAGTTATTAGAGTCTGTGCTGGTAGAAATGCTGGGGCCTCTGTTAGATCTTTGGGTTGTTCCATCATGATATATATGTTTACTGGTGGATATAGAAAAAGGAAAGAGGTGGAAGTAGGGAACGAAGAATACGGCAATGGAGACACACCTGCCCAAAAGGTGCGCCTATGACCATGAGAAGACCACATGCAAATCTAGCTTCCTCTCTGTCTCTGCACTCTCTCTTCATGTCTGTAACTCTGTCTCTGTCTGTCTCACCCTACGGCCCTCACGACAGTTTCACTAGCATCCCACCAGAATGAGTAGTGGGATACCGGCGAAACGGCCTTACAGTGTCCGCCATATTACCAGGATATTATGGGCGGCGGAGATGCCAGTAAGTTGCCATACCATGGGGTCCAATAGGACTCCATGGGAAGGGATTGCCGGAATTACCAGTACTGGCAGTACCCGTGCCAGTGATTGCGGCATTTATTTGCCAGTAGGGGCCTGATCACTGCCGGTAGATCAGAGTTTCCTGCTCCCCCAGTCCTCTAGCAAACCCAGATTTCCCCGGTCCAGAAAACATGCTGGTGCTGGTATTACAAGCAGATTTTCTGGCATTTCTACTGGACCTGGGACCTTGTAATGAGGCCCTATGTCCCTCTATTTGAGGGTGAGTCTTGCATTTTCATGTACACGTTTGCTAGAGTCACCCCAGCCCTTGCTATCTTGGGGGGTTTGGGGGGTGTGCGCATGGAGAGCACCCGAGACACAGGCTGCTCCCAAGGTGGGGGCCAGTCTGGTATTTGAGACATACATTGTTACTGTGTTTCTCCTGCAGGAAAGTCGCCATCACATGGAGGGCTCCTTGCCCGCACTGGGCTTGGGGTGCGCAGGGGCTCCGCAAGGGATGCTGGGGTTCTGACAGAGCTCGTGAGGGATGAAAGGGCCATTCTGCAGGGTCTATCCCTGCATTTCCTATTTTCTGATCATCAGTGTTTGTAAATACAATAATACTTGTGCAGATTCAGCGGCACCTCTAACCAGCAGACAACCCTCCAGAGTAAGCACAGAACACACAGGTCTTTGGCTTTAATGCGAGCACAGCGCTTTCCAAGAAGGAAGGACACTTTGAGAAACAAAATGTGTGCTCTTGGCAAAGGAAGGCCTTCTTGCTTCTCAATGTTTCCACTCCTCAAAACCGGGAGCCTTGCGGAATTGTAGAAGAGGAGGGGTCCAGATCGGAAACCCTACAGAGACTTAGAGAATGATATGTATAGGACTCGGAAGGACGGGATTCACTGCAATCCCATAGAATGAGCCCAACCGCACACCTTGAATCTGCGGTCGCAAGTCTGACAGGTAGGTTCTAAGGGGAAGCTGGATGCACTCTCAGCAGCTGCACAAAGCTCCAGTGCAGCTCCCTTGCAGCTGGGACGTGGCTGAGGCCTGGGGCCATGCAAGGCGTCGCCGACGTCTGGCAATAACAGGGAGCCTGGGACAGGAACAGAGCAATTGACAGGAATAGTAGCGGCACTTTGCCTGGATCCGAGGATATCCTACTGCACGTCCTCTTCTTCTGCACATTGTGTAAACTGGAGCACGTTCTGCATCTATCCCCAGCCCTCACTGTGGCATGGTTGGGGTGGAGAGCATTTGGGGGGTAGGGTCTCACTGCTCTACAAGGAACCGCTGAAGCACAAAAGCTAAGATAAGCGCAAATAACTATTGGGTGGTTAAGCACAGAACTACTATTGGTATTGAAATGGTATTGAAATGCACCTAAGGTTTGGAAACATACCTATTCAAGTAAGTTGCAATATGAGTAGCTCTCGCCTTGTATCATGTTTTATCATTAAAATCTGCACCTAGACCTGGCTGGCAATGGTTGAGCACCAGGGATTTTGATAGCCATACCTGGATGGCAATGGGTGAGCACCTGGGCTTTTGATGGCCATACCTGGCTGGCAATGGGTGAACACCTGGTCTTTTGAGGCTGGCAATGGGTGAGAACCTGGGCTTTTTATAGCCATACCTGCTGGCAATGGGTGAGCACCTGGGCTTTTGGTAGCCATAACTGGCTACAATGGGTGAGCACCTAGCCTTTTGGTAGCCATACCTGACTGGCAATGGGTGCGCACCTGGGCGTTTGATAGCCATTCCTGGCTGGCAATGGGTGAGCACCTGGGCTTTTGATGGCCATACCTGGTTGGCAATGGGTGAACACCTGGTCTTTTGAGGCTGGCAATGGGTGAGAACCTGGGCTTTTTATAGCCATACCTGGCTGGCAATGGGTGAGCACCTGGGCTTTTGGTAGCCATAACTGGCTACAATGGGTGAGCACCTAGCCTTTTGGTAGCCATACCTGGCTGGCAATGGGTGCGCACCTGGGCGTTTGATAGCCATTCCTGGCTGGCAATGGGTGAGCACATGGGCTTTTGATAGCCATACCTGACTGGCAATGGGTGAGCACTTGGGCTTTTGGTAGCCATACCTGGCTGGCAATGGGTGAGCACCTGGGCTTTTAAAGGGAATGCGTGGCTGGCAATGGGTGAGTACCTGGGCTTTTAAAGGCAATGGGTGAGCATCTGGGCTTTTGAGGCTGGCAATGGGTGAGCACCTGGTCTTTTAAGGCTGGCAATGGGTGAGCAGCTGGTCTTTTGAGGCTGGCAATGAGTGAGCACCTGGGATTTTGAGGCTGGCAATGGGTGAGCACCTGGTCTTTTAAGCCTGGCAATGGGTGAGCAACTGGTCTTTTGAGGCTGGCAATGGGTGAGCACCTGGGCTTTTAAAGGGAATGCGTGGCTGGCAATGGTTGAATACCTGGGCTTTTAAAGGCAATGGGTGAGCAGCTGCTCTTTTAAGGCTGGCAATAGGTGAGCACCTGGTCTTTTGAGGCTGGCAATGGGTGAGCACCTGGGCTTTTGGTAGCCATACCTGGCTGGCAATGGGTGAGCACCTGGGCTTTTGAGGCTGGCAATGGGTGAGCACCTGGTCTTTTAAGACTGGCAATGGGTGAGCACCTGGTCTTTTGAGGCTGGCAATGAGTGAGCACCTGGGCTTTTGAGCCTGGCAATGGGTGAGCACCTGGGCTTTTGGCAGCCATACCTGGCTGGCAATGGGTGAGCACCTGGGCTTTTCGTAGCCATACCTGGCTGGCAATGGGTGAGCACCTGGGCTTTTGATAGCCATACCTGGCTGGCATGGGTGAGCAACTGGGCTTTTGGTAGCCATACCTGGATGGCAATGGGTGAGCACCTGGGCTTTTGATGGCCATACCTGGCTGGCAATGGGTGAACACCTGGTCTTTTGAGGCTGGCAATGGGTGAGAACCTGGGCTTTTTATAGCCATACCTGCTGGCAATGGGTGAGCACCTGGGCTTTTGGTAGCCTTAACTGGCTACAATGGGTGAGCACCTAGCCTTTTTTTTTTTTTTTTTTTGCTTACATGTTATTTATTTATTTATTTATTTGTTTTGGTAGCAAAAACTAATTTACACCTTGACAAATAATACATGGCACATATAAATCATGTAAAAATATCATAAAACAGCATAATTAATCAATACTTGCACAGCCAAAAGATAATAAAGATAATAAAAACATTAAACATTAAAACATTTCTTAATACATCAAGAAGAATCCCAAGAATCACAAGAGTCACAGGTGGAGATCTACAATGCCAAATATCAAACCTAACCTGACCTACCTAACATGACAGTGATAAAGTCGCATCGAAGCCCTCCACCAACTTAAATATTCCCACAAACAGTTGGCAAATACCATTGGTCATAAAGAAAACTAAATCTCAGACATCCAAAATTTACCCACTCCAGAAGGTCCGATTGAGTGACAACAATTGCTCCTCTATTATTGCAACAAGTCTCACAGTTGCTAGTATGATGGAATTAGAGTTTCCCTGCATACATCTCAGCCATACAAGATGACATTCAAACAGAGAGAGCGAAGTGAGATATGCAACCAGGCAACGTTGTCTGTGCCTGAGAAAGAAGTTACAGTACATGAAGAGATGTTCCAGGGTTTCAGGCTCAGATGTATTTAGGCAAAATCTGCATCCCTCCCATTTTGCCAAGGCCCTATAACCATCCCAATTCCTAATACGAGCCCCCGTCTGAATAAGATCCATGCGGAAACGCATATAGTACCTTCTTGCCACTTTGTCTGGAAAACACAAGATATATGGCAGCCGAGGAGCAACTGCATGTCTAAAGGTGGCATATATGGTGAAGGAAGAGTAGCTTCCAATCCGATCACAATTGCGAGCCCAGGCATTTTCGAAAAAACGCCTTTTAACTTTGGCAGGGGTATTTATTAAGTCATCCTGCGTCATATTCAAGGAAGTTAAAGTCGCTTGTATCATGTCTTTCACAATGGTGATTGAAGTTGGACACGTTCCAGCTAACATTTCCTGAAAGTCCTCGTAAAGTGAGTTTGGGGGAGGAGAAATCATTTTAGAAAATGCAGATACCGTCCTCCAAATAAATTTGTCTTCTAGTGGATATAGACCCAATTCATGTGTAATTATGGCGTTGGGTAGGTAACCCGGAAGCCCCAAAATCTTCTTCCAGAGTTTACCCTGTAGGATATTTAGGAGGGGCCCCAAGTTCAGAAGGCAAATATCTACTGCATAAAGCAGGATGGGCTCTATTTTCATGGTGTAGTATTGTATAAGAGGCAAGAGGGAGTAACGACAATGTTTGGTAAGAATGATTCTCATTTGGGCCAGAAGTGAGTTAAACTTTGCAATCAACACTGAACGCCACTTGTGAGCGGACGTCCCATTCGATAAGTGGTAGCCCAAATAGTTGATCTCCTCTTTTCTCAAAATCGGCTGACCATTTATTGTAAAGTTGAATCTCGGAAGTTTTTTTTTAGATGTAAAAACCAATATATGTGATTTAAGTGAGTTGATGGTCATATTGTTCAGCTTGCAATATTCGCCAAACAGTTTTAGTTTGTTTTGGAGTCCAAACGGCACTCTATCGAATATTATGATGTCATCGGCAAATGCTAGCCAATGGAGCCGCATAGAACCCAATATAGCCGGAAAAGAGTTAGAACCCTGCCAGATCTCGTCAATATCGGCAAGGTAAAGATTGAACAGGACCGCTGCCAAGTTGCAGCCTTGTTTAACACCAATGTACGTGGGTATGTTGTCAGTCAGTAGCCCTTCCGCATTAATGCGGACCCGGTAAGATGTGTTCTGGTGTAGTGCTGCAATTAATGCAACTACTGGAGGTGGTATACCATATGCCAGCATCTTTTGCCAAAGCCGAGTACGAAGTACATTATCAAATGCAGCTGAAAGGTCCAGGGCTGCCATATAAATGGTGCCATTGGACTTGGTATGTGCATTCCGAAGGAGATGGGCTAGGATCGAGGCATTTAGTTGAGTGCCCAATGCTCTACGGAAACCAACCTGTGCTTTGGAGAGAATTTTTAACTCATGTATGTAGCCTTCCAATTCTGATAAAATTAGACGTGCAAAAATTTTCGCAGCAGTGTCTATAAGGGCAATCGGCCTGAAGTTTAAAGGGTTATTTAATGCACCCTTTTTATGTATTGGAATAATTATGGCAGTCAGCCATGATTCCGGAATATTGCCAGTTTTGTAGATCAGCTGGTAACAAGGAAGAAGGTAACTAGCCCAGAAGTGAGGATCGTCTTTTAGAACGCAAGGGGGGAGCCCATCTGGGCCGGCTGCTTTGGAAAACTTCAATTGGGAGATTGCCCATATGATGTCTTTTAAGTCCCAGGGACAAGCTCGCGGCATGGGCAAGTGCATATTCCTACTCTCCATTGTGACATGGATAGTGGGCAAGGCATATTTTTGAGAAAAATACTTCTCCCATTCGGGTCCCGAGATGGTCGCCACAGATCGGGTATCTACCTTACCTGAGGGGTTTCTTAAAATGGCCCATGTCTCTCGAGTTTTTTTTTTTACAGAGTAGGCTAATCATACGTTGATTCGCGACAGTATAGGCAGCCTGGCGCAAACACTTTATTTGGTGCTTAAAGCACCCAATGATGTAGTTTTTTTCACGATGATAGATAACAGGGCTAAGGGCCTTTTTTCTTATGATAGCCAGTTCCCGATTTTTTTGCTTTTTTAGAATTGCTATCTGATTCAAATTTGGATGGGCATCCAAGGGGCTACCTTTACCCAAAGCGTCCTTCACTAAAGATAGTAGGTGTGACTGAATCATATTGATGTTTCTTTGGTTGATTTTTTCAATATTCCCCAGCGACATAAGGTCGTCATGGGTTAATATGAGATCTCTATTCACCAAGAACACCAATTTCCTACATACGGCAGGATTCCAGTTGACAGAGATGGTGGTTCTGTCCGGAGCCGCTAAAGAGACAGGAGGAGAAGGCATATAGACGTCACACCCCATATGGAGAACTGAGCACAGCATGTGATGGTCGCTCAGGCCCAGGTCTAAGATTAAAATTGGTTCAAGCAGCCCAGAGCACACTTTAGATGCAAGGACATAATCAATGAGGGATGAAGCATTGCCCCGTGACCATGAGATGTGTAGAGAATGAGGTGAAAAATGAATTGGGTAGATACCCCATTTTTCAAAGAAACTTAGCAATTGGTACCCTCTGTGAACGGCTTGTTGAGCGTAAAAGGAAGTAGAAAATCCTAATGTGTTAGAAAACTGGAGGTATGAATTTAAGTCACCTCCAATCACAATTTCGTGGTTGGGACAGGAGACTGAAGCATGACCCAACACCCTGTTAAGATCATCGACAAGAGAAGGAAGAGAAGCGGACTTGGGATTCCAATACAACGACATTAGAAGCAGGGGCACAACCTTGGCGGATTCAAACGACAGCTCCACCAAGATGCATAATTTCGAGGTATCCAGAATGGAACCCACTGCTTTTAGGCCATTTTTAATAAGAACAGCTATACCTCCGGAAGGACGGCCTGCAAGTGTGCGGCTGGCTGGGACAGAAAAACTGGAGTACCCATCGAGAGTAATCTCGGATAGGCTCATCGTTTCTTGCAGAAATAGAATGTCGGGTTTCTGATCAGGAGCAACCCGCTTATACCATCCAACCAGATTGCCCAAGCCACAACAAGTCCAGGATGCAATAGTCAGGCTGGCCAGTTATGAGCCTGGGGTGGGCCCTTTGATGGCTGCAGCTGTTTTTATCAAGGGTTCCAACCAAGCTAGCCCATTCAGTGCTTGGGTTAGCGATGCTAATTGGAGTGCTAGTTGGGTAGCCTGAGAATCAGATGAGTCTATACCCAACCCCACTGAACTTACTGGCAAAGTGGGAGGTACCCAGTCAAGAAAGGTCCATGCACTGTCCATATCCGGAAATAGGCATGGAGTAAGCCCAATAGAGTAAAAGTCCTCAGCAAAGTCCAACAGCATTTTGGTTATAATCTGCGATTGGACTCTGCAGAGGGCTCTATGATTGTTGTGGGTTGCCAATTTGACCCACTCTAGGTCCTTAGATGAAAGGTTCCTAAGAGCTGGAATTGGAAAGAATGAGTTCATCAAAAATGACCTGTTTATACGAGCAGGGCCATTTGTCTCTGGATTACTCGCCCAACCAAGGATTAGTTTCATGTTCTTGGGTGTGTGCGAGAAGGACAAGACGTCAGAAATAGGTTTGCCTACCGCTGGAAGCGTGAGCTGCGTAACCTCCACATTCGGAGGCCGGCCCAGCGACGCCGAAACCCCGGATACTTCTAGGGGAAGAGGAGGACAACCACAATCTTCACTTACCGCACCAAAGGGAGCTAAGGGAATGGGGACTACATCCTTACCAGCCGAAGACCTTAATGACTGTGGGGGAGCACTTTTTGGACTCATAGCAGGAGTCACTATAGCCTCAGCTAGCATCGTCGTGCTCGCCTTTCTAGGTTGGATATGGGGAAAGAAGGAGTGTATCTGTGGTTGGAGCTTGACCGTGGAAGTTCCTTGAGGGCCACACGGGGCGATCTGTATATTCCCATTTTTCAAATCTGCAACCTGTAGATGTTTCTTACTTTCCTCATCAAGGTCACAGAGAGTTAGGCCAAGATCATTGTGGCTGGTCCCCGTACCCAAGTTTGCTTTAGATTCGAATATCGGTTGGGCACAGGCCGGAGGTGGTATGTTAGACTTAGCTTTCTTTTGACCAGCCTTGGTAAGGTTTAGACGTTTTTGGGCTCTTAGGAAGGACTTTCTTGCTTTACGTGAGATAAAATGTCTTCCTTCATGCACCACAGGTCCTTCCTCCAAGTCCGAGCATAAGTCGACTGCCGTCGATACAGGACTGGGCGGGGCCTCGATAATGTCAGTCAGGGCGGAGGGACTATCCAAAGGAACAGCAATACTTTGAGTAACATTGGATCCCTCTCTTGAGGAGTCTGTTAGGTCCAAATGCTGTTGGGTTACAGGTACCTTATAAAGAAGCTGTTCCACCTGTAATAGACGTTCGTGCTGGAGTTTAAGAACCTCCACCAAGTCTATAGCCTCCGGGTTTGCATGCGTCGTCATCGACGGGTTAAGCCCTTTCACTACCTGAGAATAGGAAGTCTGTGGGAAAACTATAGAACACATTCCTGGCTCAGTCTGCGAGCCTTGCGTGTGAGTCAAAGTAGAAATAGGGAGCTGAGGTGCTCTATATGGGACATTCTCCAACAATTTTTCAAAGTGGGCCAGATAGAAGGATCTGGAGTGTTCTTCGGCTAAGATAAAGCCTTCCAATCTGGCCATCTTATCTTTCATAAGAGATAATGAAGATTGCATCTCCCTTAAGGAGCAATGTGTCAGCTCATGCCCCTTATCCAGGAGATTGAGAATGCGTGAAATTACGGGAAAATTGAAGGGTTCATTGAGCTGAGAATGTGAGCAGTATTCCTCTGGGGTAGAGGCCGATCTAACTTCACCCTTTGGAGCTGCAAGGTCTGCCTCTGCATTCACCAGGGAAAAGGGGGCAACACCTCCTACAGGAGAAGGCCCTACCGACATCTCGTCGCCAAACTGCATGTTGACAAAGAGAGCAGCGGATCGCCCTTCCAAGACCCTATGATGGAAGGTCGACGGAACCGTCGCGTGGCCGCCATCTTTTTCGCTGTTTGTTTCTGGGGGGATGTGAAAGTGCACTTGTTCACGAAATGGGAAGGCAGACGATGCAGGAGACGAAGGGCCTAAAGAGAGCCGCACTCTTTTACTTAATTCGCTGACAATGGTAGGTGCCAGAATAGACGTGTCAGTGAGACAAGGAAGGCCTCGAAGGCCTTGTATAGAAGAACAATCTGAATCAGGACCATGGGTAGTCCCATTGCCCTCATCACCAACATAGTCGTTGGCGTCTTGGACTGAAAAAGTTGACACAGCCAAGGCTGGCAGCAGACCATTCGAAGATGGAAACATGGCCAATGTTGGTACAGCCGATGTGGCAGTCTCATTATATCCCACCTGACCCAGCCCCACCCCTCTCTCTATCAAAAGACTAGACATGGGTAAAGAAGGAGCAGGGGCTGCCGAAGACAAAGGAAGAGAGGTGGGTAGAGTGTTAGTGATGGACACAGGGGCGGGGTCTTGCGGAGGAGAGCCGGTTTTACAACCACTTCTTAAGGTCGGGCTCATACTCAGGAGCTGTACACACCCCAAACCCAAACCAAAAAGCCCACCCCTTTTTGTCCAAGGCGAAGGTTAATATCAGGCAACAAGCAACTTCAAGAAATGTCCACTATAAATTCTCTAGGAGAGTTGCCAGACGGTAAGTATGGCCTCTAAACACATAGAACTAACATCTTAGAATACTGTCAAATGAGTTGCACTTTTGTTTGAATCATGGGCACCATGAGGGGGGCGCCCCTCACAGAGAACCTCCCCAAGGAGTGAGTCCCCCCAATACTTCAGCTGTTGGGCCACAGTACTCAAGTTTGCAACAGAAATATCAAATAAGTTGGACTTAGCTGTGAAAATAGAATGTCAAAGCACTCGTGCCACTAGATCATACGGGACACTACAGGAAGCCTGAGAGCTGCCTCCGCGCTCCCCGCGAACCGCGAACAGCCAACAGTACTTAGATTGTACTTGGCAGGTGCGCGGCGCGGGTGCGCGAGGAGGCTGTATTTTAACGAGGCTTCCTGGGCGTCACCCAACACAAAGGGGCGGGGCCTCCTCTGGGAGGAAAACCTAAGGATGAAGAACACAGAGGGAGAGCGTTAGCCACACCTCCAAGGCAACGCACAGAAAAGAACACAGTTGGGTCAATAGGGCAACAGGAGATAATGTGACGAGGCAAGGCCCTTTCCCAGGGAACAAATCAGGTGAAAGTAGGCAATTCAATGGGCAGGGACAAATCAAGTCATATAAGACAGTCACCTCCTTTCCACAAACGAGGGCCAGGCAAACTGTGTGTTACACAGTGGGACGTCCTCCAGGCGTGCAGAAGCTCCAAGCCGTACACACGGCGTCCAGGGGCGAAGGCGCGGTGCAGCGCAGGACAAAGGCGGCGCTGCGAGACAAATCCAAGGAACAGGGCAGACCAGTCCGAGTCCACAGCCAACAGTACTTAGATTGTACTTGGCAGGTGCGCGGCGCAGGTGCGCGAGGAGGCTGTATTTTAACGAGGCTTCCTGGGCGTCACCCAACACAAAGGGGCGGGGCCTCCTCTGGGAGGAAAACCTCCTTTCCACAAACGAGGGCCAGGCAAACTGTGTGTTACACAGTGGGACGTCCTCCAGGCGTGCAGAAGCTCCAAGCCGTACACACGGCATCCAGGGGCGAAGGCGCGGTGCAGCGCAGGACAAAGGCGGCGCTGCGAGACAAATCCAAGGAACAGGGCAGACCAGTCCGAGTCCACAGCCAACAGTACTTAGATTGTACTTAGCCTTTTGGTAGCCATACCTGACTGGCAATGGGTGCGCACCTGGGCGTTTGATAGCCATTCCTGGCTGGCAATGGGTGAGCACCTGGGCTTTTGATGGCCATACCTGGTTGGCAATGGGTGAACACCTGGTCTTTTGAGGCTGGCAATGGGTGAGAACCTGGGCTTTTTATAGCCATACCTGGCTGGCAATGGGTGAGCACCTGGGCTTTTGGTAGCCATAACTGGCTACAATGGGTGAGCACCTAGCCTTTTGGTAGCCATACCTAGCTGGCAATGGGTGCGCACCTGGGCGTTTGATAGCCATTCCTGGCTGGCAATGGGTGAGCACATGGGCTTTTGATAGCCATACCTGACTGGCAATGGGTGAGCACTTGGGCTTTTGGTAGCCATACCTGGCTGCAATGGGTGAGCACCTGGTCTTTTGAGGCTGGCAATGGGTGAGCACCTGGGCTTTTAAAGGGAATGCGTGGCTGGCAATGGGTGAGTACCTGGGCTTTTAAAGGCAATGGGTGAGCACCTGGGCTTTTGAGGCTGGCAATGGGTGAGCACCTGGTCTTTTAAGGCTGGCAATGGGTGAGCACCTGGTCTTTTGAGGCTGGCAATGAGTGAGCACCTGGGCTTTTGAGGCTGGCAATGGGTGAGCACCTGGTCTTTTAAGACTGGCAATGGGTGAGCACCTGGTCTTTTGAGGCTGGCAATGGGTGAGCACCTGGGCTTTTAAAGGGAATGCGTGGCTGGCAATGGTTGAATACCTGGGCTTTTAAAGGCAATGGGTGAGCAGCTGGTCTTTTAAGGCTGGCAATAGGTGAGCACCTGGTCTTTTGAGGCTGGCAATGGGTGAGCACCTGGGCTTTTGGTAGCCATACCTGGCTGGCAATGGGTGAGCACCTGGGCTTTTGAGGCTGGCAATGGGTGAGCACCTGGTCTTTTAAGACTGGCAATGGGTGAGCACCTGGTCTTTTGAGGCTGGCAATGAGTGAGCACCTGGGCTTTTGAGGCTGGCAATGGGTGAGCATCTGGGCTTTTGGCAGCCATACCTGGCTGGCAATGGGTGAGCACCTGGGCTTTTCGTAGCCATACCTGGCTGGCAATGGGTGAGCACCTGGGCTTTTGATAGCCATACCTGGCTGGCATGGGTGAGCAACTGGGCTTTTGGTAGCCATACCTGGCTGGCAATGGGTGAGCACCTGGGCTTTCGATGGCCATACCTGGCTGGCAATGGGTGAACACCTGGTCTTTTGAGGCTGGCAATGGGTGAGAACCTGGGCTTTTTATAGCCATACCTGCTGGCAATGGGTGAGCACCTGGGCTTTTGGTAGCCATAACTGGCTACAATGGGTGAGCACCTAGCCTTTTGGTAGCCATACCTGACTGGCAATGGGTGCGCACCTGGGCGTTTGATAGCCATTCCTGGCTGGCAATGGGTGAGCACCTGGGCTTTTGATGGCCATACCTGGTTGGCAATGGGTGAACACCTGGTCTTTTGAGGCTGGCAATGGGTGAGAACCTGGGCTTTTTATAGCCATACCTGGCTGGCAATGGGTGAGCACCTGGGCTTTTGGTAGCCATAACTGGCTACAATGGGTGAGCACCTAGCCTTTTGGTAGCCATACCTGGCTGGCAATGGGTGCGCACCTGGGCGTTTGATAGCCATTCCTGGCTGGCAATGGGTGAGCACATGGGCTTTTGATAGCCATACCTGACTGGCAATGGGTGAGCACTTGGGCTTTTGGTAGCCATACCTGGCTGCAATGGGTGAGCACCTGGTCTTTTGAGGCTGGCAATGGGTGAGCACCTGGGCTTTTAAAGGGAATGCGTGGCTGGCAATGGGTGAGTACCTGGGCTTTTAAAGGCAATGGGTGAGCACCTGGGCTTTTGAGGCTGGCAATGGGTGAGCACCTGGTCTTTTAAGGCTGGCAATGGGTGAGCACCTGGTCTTTTGAGGCTGGCAATGAGTGAGCACCTGGGCTTTTGAGGCTGGCAATGGGTGAGCACCTGGTCTTTTAAGACTGGCAATGGGTGAGCACCTGGTCTTTTGAGGCTGGCAATGGGTGAGCACCTGGGCTTTTAAAGGGAATGCGTGGCTGGCAATGGTTGAATACCTGGGCTTTTAAAGGCAATGGGTGAGCAGCTGGTCTTTTAAGGCTGGCAATAGGTGAGCACCTGGTCTTTTGAGGCTGGCAATGGGGGAGCACCTGGGCTTTTGGTAGCCATACCTGGCTGGCAATGGGTGAGCACCTGGGCTTTTGAGGCTGGCAATGGGTGAGCACCTGGTCTTTTAAGACTGGCAATGGGTGAGCACCTGGTCTTTTGAGGCTGCCAATGAGTGAGCACCTGGGCTTTTGAGGCTGGCAATGGGTGAGCACCTGGGCTTTTGGCAGCCATACCAGGCTGGCAATGGGTGAGCACCTGGGCTTTTCGTAGCCATACCTGGCTGGCAATGGGTGAGCACCTGGGCTTTTGATAGCCATACCTGGCTGGTATGGGTGAGCAACTGGGCTTTTGGTAGCCATACCTGTCTGGCAATGGGTGAGCACCTGGGCTTTTGATAGCCATACCTGGCTGGCAATGGGTGAACAAGACTTTGATGGCAAGACTTTGCAATGTTGTTATTAGATTGGCCTTTGATCTTAATGGAGCTGATACACTGATATAGACACACCAAGCTTAGTGGAAAACGCAACAGCAACAACACTTCTGGGACCATGAACTGTACCACCAGAACTGCCTGACCCATGAACGGCCTTCATCGATGAGAATAGCGTCCAAATGTTCCAGGGCAAGAGGCTGAGATTGGTACCACTGGCAAGCAGCCTGTAGCTCATATTCAGGGACGTGCAGGCACCATAAGCCATTCCTGGAGAAGGTCGGAAACTGACCGGCTGGCAGACACCGAGAGCCTGAGAGAGGCGGGAGGAGGAGTGTACTGGCCGGTAAATGAGGCCATAGCAAACGGGCAGTGAGGATGCAGAGGAAGGCTGACAATGTGTCAGGGAGACTGGGGAACACCAGGACAGAGTCGAGAGAATTTGCTGAAAGGAATCCTTTGTTATCTTGTGTGAAAACGCTGTAATATGAAGAAATCGGGGAAGGACAGCTCCTACTACGAAAGCTTGTCATGGAAAGGGACTGACAATTGGCTCCCTACTGACATCACCCATTCATGGAAGATAACACGAATCCCTTATGCATTCCGATTCCCACCTCAATCTATCAGGACATGCGCCTGCCTGGCGTGGAAAAGGCTCCTGTTCTCTCTCTAAGTTCCCTTATGAACACCGGCTCTTCCATGAACCCCCCATTTCCAGGCAAAGCTTTGAAGAGGTGCTGCGAAACATTAGCAATACACATAGCCTAAAAACAAGCATTATTTTTGAAATATTCTTTGCAGGCCAGGAGTCAGTGTATTCGGTAGCTGTGGTCAGACACACAGTGAATGCACCATAAGTGAGGTTGATCAGTTACCTTGTGGGCCCTCATATCCATTGCCCACGCCTACCACTCTGTAGGAAGCCATGGCCTCACATTGTATTGTGGGCCTTTGCACTTGTGCAGTTGTTCCATAAAATGCTGCTGTTGGTGATTTTTTTTTATAAAGATGGCCATTGGATGGCTCTATCACCCTGGGGTTTCTAAGCGCTCGAGGAACAATAATCAAGTCAAGCTTAGAAGAGAATGGGTTTGATTTGTTTCTGGAAGGTCAATTACTCTGAGAGACCTTAGAGATCAGGCAGAAGCAGATTTCAATATATCCCAGAATGAGTAGGACGGGCACGTCCCAGGCCAGAGGCCAGTTTACACCGGGGTCAGAACATGTTCATACACATGGTTCTGATATAGAGAGGACAATTACCATCAAAGGCTTTGTGAGCCAATGTAAGAAGCTTGAATGAAATCTAAGCCCTCAACGGGAGCCAGCGCAATTTCTTCCAAAAAAGGAGTTTTATGAAGACCGCGTGGAGTATTGGGGACTAGATGAATGGCAGTATTTTGAAGCGGCTATAGCGATTACAGAGCGTACTTGGATGAGCCAGCATACAGACCGTTATAGTGATCAGGTTTGGAACCAATAATAGCACGGGAATAATTAGAGCAGTGGGCTTCCGACAGAAGAGGCCGTAATTGACCTAATAACATGAAATAGTAATTTGCTTGGCACTTATTCCAGAAAATATCTGGGGAGTCAGACATTGGGCTTCATTACGAGGTCAGCGTTAACCCATCGGTGCTACCAGCAGGTTGCCTCCGACTTTGAAACACTGAATCTGTCGTCTGACTCCCCGGGTGCCACCAGGACATTACAAGTCCCGGTGGAGTAGGAAGTCAGGCAGGGGATTCGGTTCGTCCCCATTCCCTAGGGTCTAGGAAACGGTGCTGGTGCTTCCATGACAACCCTGTCTACCGGTTCCGGCAGGCAGACTTGTAGTGTGGTGGTCCGGAAACAACTCGTAATGAGGCCCAATGTCGAGTTGAAGATGACTCTTGAATTGGAAAGGGGAAACCTGTGAGACATACATTCAGAGTAAGTAGCTCAGTCTTGGATGTAATCCCAAAAGGTTATGAGACATCCAACATTCTGTTTTCTTAAATATGTTCTAGATGTTTGTATTGTTGGTCTCATGGTCATTTCCAAGCGTAAAAAACAGTTGATTTGCCTAGTATGCATAATATTTTCACAAAGGAGAATGTAGAGTGTGGGATGGTGAGAGGCAGAGATGGAGGGGTGAGAGATTGGTGGTTAAATTGAGGCTGGTCGGGCCTACAGATGAATTTATACAACTAAACTACCAAGAAGCCTTACCCTTCCCTCTGCATCGAAATATTACAAGTGGTAACAGGAATTCTAAATAATATAACAGGCACTGGACCAAACACCATCACTACGAAGGTTCAAGCTGGGGAGAAAGATGACGGTATCAACAGATGACTGCAACACAGGTTCAGGGACGGTGTCCATAAGGACAGAGAATGAGAACAAATCATAGTTTTTGCCTTAAGAATACTCACAGGGCGGTGATGGCATTATCAATGATAGTGAAAGAATATCTTGTGGTCAAATGGGCTGTTAACAAGTTTAGAAAATTCCCCTGGGATCATTTATTTGAGGCCCACACATACTGTGAAAAAAAGGAAATAATATGAGGCAGGGTAACCAAAAAGGAAACACACCAAACACGGGTTACAAAGGAACATACAAAGTACTTTATCTTATACTGAATCCAGTTACAAAAGAACAGAACAAAATTCAGATAGCTATCGACCCTCAGTACAACACAGCGAACTCCGGCGTGGTTGAGTGTGCTCAGTGAGTGCAAATATTCATTGAAACAGTCAGGCTTTTATACATTTCTCAAGCCTGTTGTCCAGCCTTTCTTCAGGTTAATCATTCCATAAATAAGTTACTGCTCTAGGGTCCCTTGCCAGGTCAAATCTAGTTCATCTTAGGTTTATACATTAACAAGAAGAAATGGTAATAATGTATGCTCTAGGCCTAACATTACAATGCGGGACTTCATTTATACAATATAGTTAAGCAGGTGTTCTCATTCAATTATAGATCAGTTTCGGTGATACAGGTAATCCATTGCACACAGGTCAGCAGAAGGACAAGGTCTCAGCTCATGACCCTAACAAGTGGCCTGCAGGCAAGTTATACATTAGCTGTACAGAGGTCATGACAATCGAGTTCTGTTCTGAATAACATAGGCTACCATTTTAGCTCACATGGTGACTTTATAGAGCAAAAAAACCTAAAACGGCGGCTTGACCCAAAATGACAGTTTACATGGTTTCTAAGGTCAGGACCTTGCAATGCGAGTTTATTCACATGTAGTTTATAAGCAGCTTGTTAGCAGCTTGGCATAGGCCAATATACATATATTCATAGCAATAGGAGGCACAATATAATTTCTAGTTTGACAAACCCTCCTTTTGGCCTATGCCAAGTGCTAAACTACTTCTGATCTCCCTGCAAATAACTCCATGTGTCATCGTCCATACACCCTGAATAGCTGTCAGAAATATCTATCGCCATTAGATCTTTTACTAAGATCTCTTTCAGTACATACTCCTTAGAGGTTTTATCCGGGGCATACACTTTATGTCCTATTGTACCTATCGCCTAGCATTGAACATATACTTGGTAGACATTGGATACAACAACAAAGAAATAGCAGAATTCCCAAAATAATCAGCAAGACTGAAAGCACTTTCCAACCCCAAGACCGCAAGACCGCAAGAAGTCCCAGAACCAAGTGCTAAGATCCCAATTTCCCTCGGGAACATGCACTTCTGAACTAAGAATGTGCAGATTCTGTATTGCCTTAAAAATAGTTGGGGAGGAATCCGGTACGAAAACACAGCAAGCGGACCCCACTAGTTTACATACTCCACCACGTTCAGCCAGAATGACATCTAATGCCATCCGGTTCTGAAGTGCTACTAATCTGATCGCTTTCTGCTCTAAAGTCATATTATAGAGTATATCTGTGGTCCGGTTGATGGTTCTCTCCAGTAATCTTGCTAGTTTCCTGATATCCTCGGAATTCGCTATCTGCCCAAAGAATGGAAGGAATGATTTTGCTACATCTCCTAAAACCTGTGCTGGAGTGTCGCCATTCTCGTCCCGCCGTGGACGAGCCTTCGAAACCTCTACATTACCTGCTATAAACACCCCAGGTAACAGGATTCCTAGATAACAAGTTCCCTGCCAATCCCTGGGCAACCATGGAAATGCTACATTACCGCAAACAAAAATAGATAGGTTCGCCTACATACAAAGGTCTGTCTTCCCCAGTCAAATTTGCAACGTTGGCACAACCTTTAAAATCTACCATTGACCGGGTGCCATTCCTCTGTATGCAGAAAGAAACTGAATCGGGGCTATGGTTAACAGTATAAGAAGGAGGCACGGCATCCTTATTGCCTATCGGAGCCATTTTGAAGAAAATCAAAGATTGGAAAGGACGAGACAGTCTATCAAAAGGCCTAATATAAGCAATATTGAGCTTACTCCTATTTGCGAAAAGCAAGCATCCCAGGGGAGTCAGAACACGTTTCTGAAAACTATTCTAATTAGTGCCATCAAAGTTCCCCGAGATGCTATTGTTCCATCGGCCAAAGAACAGTGCTCTAAGTGAAGCATAACAAGCAGTTGTCAAAGATAAAGGGTGAATATTCCAACCTAGCCCCTTATCCCCATGTTGCGGTAAATGCGAGCAGATCCAACAATTGGTTCTGTTAAAGATTGCATGGGTAGCATTCATAATTAGAAGTATAGTGTTATTTTGATAATTCCGTCTATGCAAAAGATCTCTAGGTGACAAGGTATGTAGTTGCACAGAAGGAGTGGGAACAACAGTTATATTTTCAACAGGTAGGAAATCATTCAAAGGGTACATTCTCTCCAAATACCAAAACCCACAACCAACAGTTACTAAAAGTCCCGTGATTATCACCAGTAGACAACAAAACGTTTTCGGGGCCCCCATACATATCTGCTCATTGTCTCTCCTAATCACATTTTTGTCCAAAAGTTCAGTATGAACGGTAACGGATGCGGGCATTGTCGTCTTCAATCGAGAAACACCAATTGTTCGTTTGCTGGCGACTCCGGTCGCGCGTCTTCTTAATGTCTTTTCCCACAACCCTTAGCCAGAAGAACTCTTTATGCAATTGGGCCAAAAAAAGGCAAGCCCTCAAATTCTTTCAATTGTACAGCAAGAGCCGTATTGCAAACCTATCTCCTTGGGCGGAGATTATACTTCACAGTTTCCGGTGCAAAAGAATCAGCAGACAGGATGTCGTCACTTCCCACGGGAGGTGGCGAGTGAACGGAAGTTGGATCAGAAGATGGATGATCCACAAACGATGCAGTGGGAGAGCAAGGAGGCAAGATGGCCGTTTTGTCGGGCCTTACAACATCCAGAACGGCCTCCAATACTCTCTCTCCACCGTCTGCCGTTTCGGGTACGTTGGTTTCAATGTCGGAATGGGGTTCTGCGTCTTCTGTATCTTATGGCACTGGGTGTAGGATCCGTTTGGTGTGGCTGCCGTGGATCCAGTGGCGACGTCCTCCTACCCGCACCGCAGTCTGAGTGACGAGGAGCACCTGGTAGGGGCCCCTCAAACGTGGTGCGAGGCAATGACGCTCTATCAAAGGATTTAACGAGGATCCAATCCCCTGGTCGTAGACTGTGACCGGGGCCCTCGTACCTCACCGGCAATGGCTCTCGCACCTGGTGATAAATTGAAAACAGGTTTTTAGTCAATTGGTTACAATAGTCGGAGAGAAGTACATTTTCTACATCGCGCAATGCACAGCTTTTAGGCAAACCCCAAATATTAGCAGGTCTCCCCATTACCACCTCAAAGGGAGAGAGCCCAGTCTTAGTTTGAGGGGATGTCCGCATTGAAAGTAACACGATCGGTAAGGCGTCCGGCCATTTTAGTTTGGTGCCGGCACACGTCTTAGCGAGCTTGTTTTTTATGATACCATTGTGTCTTTCCACTAATCCGGCGCTCTGAGCATGTCTGGCCGAATGGAATCGTTTGTCAATTTGCAATGCCGTACATATCTGTAGAATTACAGCAGCGATAAAATGCGGACCATTATCCGACCAGATAACTCTCGGCAAACCGAACCGTGGGAAGAATTCCTTTAACATGGTCTTTGCAGTGGTCATGGCTGTAGCGTCTTTAACAGGGAAAGCCTCGACCCACTTACTAAAGGCGCAAATGACCACAAGGACATATTTTAGATTGTTACATCGCTCCATTTCAATAAAGTCAAAGTGAATCACTTCAAACAGGACAGAAGGAGGCCCAAAGCTACCTCTTGGAGTTGCTGTCCCCTTTCCCACATTGTGTTGTAGGCAAATCATGCAATTTTGGACATAATGCTGGGCAATTTTTGGAATCTTATCATTTACCCAGACTTTCTCTAACATTCTCGTGATCTGTTGAGCGCACACATGTGTGGGACCGTGTGCCATGGTAACCATCATTACTATATAGGCATTAGGAAGCAACCATTTCCCTTCAACCATGTCCACCCAACACCCATCATCATCGAGTTTCCCCAAGCCCTCAGCCCACCCCTTGGATTCTTCTAATGTGGCATCGGCTTGGATATCCCGTACAGACCCAACACCCTCATCCATTGCATAGGCATCTACAGTCTCCCTTGAAACATATATCTCCGTGAAGAGATCAGAGGCAGTTTGTCTAGCTATTTGATCAGCGAAAGCATTCCCTTTCCCTACATCATCTATAATCTTGAGATGTGCTGCGCACTTAATGATTGCTAACTGACTAGGGAGCGCAAGCGCTGAAAGCAATTGTACTATCATGGAGCCATGTTGGATCTTGGTGCCATGCGAAGTTAAAAACCCTCTCTCTGACCAAAGTCTCCCAAAGTTGTGAGCCACCCCAAAGGCATACTGGCTATCAGTATATATGTTTACTGTTAGCCCTTCGGAAAGCTCACAAGCTCGAGTCAATGCTATAATATCTGCGGCCTGCGCAGAGTTATGCGTAATTCTCTTGGTCTCCACAACCGTACTCAATGTAGTGACTGCATTAGCAGCTGTGGATGTACCATCCAGTAGTTTGAAGCAGGAGCCATCACAAAACAGCTCCCCTTGTGGGTTATCCAAAGGAATGTCACTCAAATCAACTCTGCCTTTTGTATCTTGTTCAGTAGTATACAGGCAGTCATGTGACTCTTCGTCACTGCAAACAGTATTTTGCGGGAAAGGTAGGAATTCAGCCGAATTAAGAACGCAGCACCTCCTAATTTGAATGTGGGGAGCAAACAAGATTAATTCATATCTTGTCAGTCGTGCGGAAGTGAGGTGTTGCGTTTGGGTTTTGTTCAATAGAATATCTACAGAGTGAGGCACCATCAGGGTTAAATCATGGCCTAGGACCATTCCCTCACTCTGTTTTACTGACGCAGCAGCAGCAGCGACAGCGCACAAACATCTTGGCAAAGCGCATGCAACAGGATCAAGGGCGGAAGAGTAGTAATCGCATGGCCTATTCTTCCCTCCATGTTCCTGCGTTAATACAGCCAAAGCACATCCAACACATTCATGCACAAACAACACAAAGGCCTTCTCATAGTTCGGTGTGCCCAAAACTGGCGCCGAACATAATGCAGTCTTGAGCAACTCGAATGAATGTTGATGCTCCGTATTCCACGGCAATGGCGAAGAAATACCCTTCTTCGTCAAGGCCAACATCGGTTTTATCACTAGTGAGAAGTTTGGGATCCATAACCTACAGTAAGAAGCCATACCTATCAAGGCTCTAACTTCCTTTTGTGTATTTGGGACAGACATGCCAGAAATGTGTTTTATTCTTTCAGGCATCAATCTTCTTCCCTCCTTTGAGAGGAAATAGCCTAAATAGGCGACCTCCTGGCAACAATATTGAAACTTTTTAAACAAAGCTTTGTGACCATGCTTAGCTAGATGGATGAGCAACAACACAGTGCCTTCTTTACAAGAGCTCTCAGAGACAGCGGCTAAAAGCAAATCATCAACATATTGAAGCAACGTACAAGTAGGGGGCAATCCAAGGGTATCAAGCTGCTCTTTCAAAGCCCTACTATAAATACTAGGACTCTCAGTATAACCTTGAGGTGCACGAGTAAATGTGAATGAGCGTCCCCCTAAGGTGAACGCGAACAAGTATCTACTATCCTCGTGTATAGGAATACTGAAGAAAGCATTCTTTAGGTCCACAACACTGAAGTGAGTAGCCGTAGCTGGAATCATGGTCAATATTGTCGTCACATCAGGCACAATTGGAAATTGCGGAGCAACGACTTTATTAATGGCACGTAAATCAATTATAAAATGAAATGGAATTGCATTATCACCTTTTTTGTACACGGTAAAATCGGACTATTGCACAAACTTCCTGCAATCTCCTCAATCACCCCACGATGCACAAAATCGGAAACAATGCTCTTCAAAGCTTGCTCGCCTTCAACTGAGATCTTATACTGTGGAATACGGGGCAGCTTAATTCCATGTTTCAAAACTATTTTAACAGGCTCAATCTGCAAAACACCGAGATCATTGTCATCAACTGCCCACAAACACTCTGGTACATTACTGAATTCTGGCGGCAAAGGTCTAGTCAAGAATTGCGAAACAGAACATTGCTGTGGTGAAATCGTCAAACGCACTCCATCAGAAGAACAATGAATTACTGCATTTAATTCCTTCAACAGATTCAACCCCAGCAAATTCTCTCCACAATTCGAAGTCAAGAGAAATGGACAGTGGTCTGTAAAGGGACCCAAAGAAATAGGTACCGGTGAAGAAACCGGACAAACAACTGGTGTGCCAGAAAACCCTACAGAAACATTGGTTTGCCCTGACAGTGGAATGTTTGAAACCCGAGAATGATCAATGGAGCATTTCTGTGCTCCAGTGTCTATCAAAAATTGATGTTTCCTATTTCCCACTACCATTTCAACGTAGGGACCTTTCTGATTAACGGGAATAGTTGTAGGTTCCAAACCCTGCTTCGGGCAATCCTAACGAAACAAAATATCATCAAAAGGAAGCTCTTCAGATAGATATGCAGCAGAAGGATGATCAAATATGTTTCTAGTATCCACACTCGAAGTCTGATTATCCTGTGAAAAAGGTTGTTGGGGATCCTGCGAATACTGGCCTCTACCAGGGCCCCCTACACCCGGGCGACCTCTGGATCGTCTACCCATATTTCCAAATGTGTTATTTGACCTCTGTCGAAGGACGGGGCATTGTGCACGCCAATGACCCTCTTGGCGACAAAAGGCACACTAGTTAATATTCACAGGACCAAAGGGCACATTCCCTTGTGGAACATACTGACCTCTAATCTGCGAACTACCCCCTCTGGGGCCTCTAACAATTTGCTGTAACAATACTTTAGTCTTCAAATCACCTTTTCTCTTCTCGACTCTATCTTTTTCATTATTGACACGGTTCTCGTAGTACTGAGCCATGTGCAGTACTTCTGATTGGGATTTCGCATGCCAAGCGCTCTCAGAAGACATAATTTGTGACTGGATGTCAGGCAGCAATCCACGTACAAATTTGTCCACAAATAATCTTTTCCCAGATTCTGTGCCTAAGTCTTGTCCACTGAAATCCGAGAATACCTGTTCGAACCGATTAAAGAACTCGGTAGCACCCTCAGATTTTCCTTGGACACAGGCCGTAAGCTTGTCCCAAATAATTCTCTTTTCGGGGATTATAGTTTTCAGTTTTGCAATGATTCTGTCACGCAAAGTTAGTATCACCTGAGGTGGTCTCTCACCAGCTGGCCTTTCCCCCATCAAGCTTAACTATGTTAGCCCATGTATCTCCCAACCCTGGTACATCGTCTATAGTTCTAACTTGTTTCCACAAATCTACAGGCAGGAGTACAGGGAATAGAAAATCAATGTAACCTAGGGTAAACACTGAGGACTGCAAAATGGACTCTATCTCTTTATAGAACCCTGTTGGATTTTTCCTAATGTCAGGAATAGTTTGTCTAATAGTATTCACTTCCTGTCGTGAAAACGGGACGTGAACAAACTGCGATACATAATGTGCAGGAATGTCCACAGCAGGTGTACCTGCTGCAGCATTAGCAGGAATCTCAACCTTTGGGACAAATGTCGGAGGAACCTCTCTCATAGGCAACTGAGATGTAGGCAACTCAGAACGCTTACTAAGCAACAGAGCTAAGTTGAGCGCTAAAGCAGTTGAAGAAGTGTCAAGTGAAAAAACTCTCTTATAAATGCTCAATAACTCTGTGGGACAACTAACCTTTCTCTTTAAACATTCATCCTGCAGGTACTCTACCATTACCTGTATCACTTTCCTCTGCATTTCTAGCGTATATTGACTGTATGTGTCATATACCTCAACTGGAGTTATCGATATGTCTGAAATCCATCTAATCGCATCTTTTGTACAAATCCGCTCCTCCTCAGATGTCGATTTACGACACGGAAGAAATCGTTTCTGTACATACATACTTTCTTCTTCGTCATCCTCATTCCGTAACCTTTCCAACTCCTTTCTATACTCAAATATCCTCTCAACATGCTCATGTACCTTCTCCACAGTGTCTCTTGAAAACGCTAAAGTATTCAGGTCCCTCAACCCTTGTGGGAGGTCTGCATTATTTAATTTACCCCACATTACACATAAATGAATCCTTAAACCTTCAATGAAAACATTTTTCTCAGGAAAATTATCCATATTAGAAAGTGTGGCAAGAACATTAGCTCGATCATCTCTCTCCATACAATGCTTAGCCCATGCAAACAATTTATTTTTCTTTTCTGTAGGAACAGTATTACGAGTAACAATCCTCGACCCCGCACCCTGATCAACTACAAGCGGTACAGAACTACTTGGGAGTGAGGGTGCAGGCAAATTCAATGGAGGTACTATTACTGGTGCAATTGGAAGAGGCAGAGGAGCAGGTGGAGGAACAACAACCGGAGGAATAGGAACAACAGGTTGAGCAGGAAGAGCAGGAATAACAGCAGGAAGAGGTACAGCAGGAGGAAGAGGAACATACGGAGGTGGTGCAGAGGCACCAGGCCTTCGTTCATTTAACAATTTGTTGATAAACCCATCAGAAACATGAAGATCTTTAGAAGGATAGATTTTCTGAATACCGAGTGAGAAAGCCCTGTCCATATTCCTAACCGACTCAGACTGTTTGTCCTGATCATATAACAGCGCCTTTTCAGCATTTGTTTTATGACGGCGCACATGTTTTTCCCTACTTTTAAGCTGCTGCAACACTTCTCTTTTCCAATTTTTCAAAACATCAAATGCTGCAGGTCTGGCCTTCTTTTTTAACAAGACTGACTCTAAATATTCAATACGAGGGATCTCAAAACTACCATTGACTGGCCACTGAAGTTCGGAGGCATGTCTGGTTTGTCTGTGCCAAATTTTATTAAATACTACACTTCCAATGCCATGCTTACAGTACATAGTACATGCCGGTGACCCCTCCTGTGGTGCCGGATGGCTAAATTCCAAAGATTGTCTATCGCTGCGGAATAATGCCCTAAAGCAGCTAGACAATTTCCCAGGCATTTCTCAAATACTCAGTGTTACCTGGTCAATAAATGTGTCTGCAGATACAATGCGCCAAATTCAAATTGTCAGGGTTGAATTAAGAGTCGGGTAACGACTCACCTGACCAAACCTAAGGAGGACCGATCGGTTTACAAAAGGACTTACCTAACTAATTTTACCTTGTGTATGGTGATTTCGGCAAATCTGCCCGCCTCAAAAAATGGACCCTCGTCAAGATGCCGTCTCAGACCACACGGCTATTGTCCAGGGAACGGATCGTGCAGCGCTGTTGAGGTGTCGCGTCTCATTCAGTCGGGCCCGTTATGTCACACCGTCCGATCCCGGTCCGATAGCGTGCGTCAACCTTCAATAATCCGGCATCAATCTTGAGGGTCCCTATTCCGGGCGCCAACTGTGAAAACAAGGAAATAATATGAGGCAGAGTAACCAAAAAGGAAACACACCAAACACAGGTTACAAAGGAACATACAAAGTACTTTATTTTATACTGAATCCAGTTACAAAAGAACAGAACAAAATTCAGATAGCTATCGACCCTCAGTACAACACAGCGAACTCCGGCGTGGTTGGGTGTGCTCAGTGAGTGCAAATATTCATTGAAATAGTCAGGCTTTTATACATTTCTCAAGCCTGTTGTCCAGCCTTTCTTCAGGTTAATCATTCCATAAATAAGTTACTGCTCTAGGGTCCTTGCCAGGTCAAATCTAGTTCATCTTAGGTTTATACATTAACAAGAAGAAATGGTAATAATGTATGCTCTAGGCCTAACATTACAATGCGGGACTTAATTTATACAATATAGTTAAGCAGGTGTTCTCATTCAATTATAGATCAGTTTCGGTGATACAGGTAATCCATTGCACACAGGTCAGCAGAAGGACAAGGTCTCAGCTCATGACCCTAACAAGTGGCCTGCAGGCAAGTTATACATTAGCTGTACAGAGGTCATGACAATCGAGTTCTGTTCTGAATAACATAGGCTACCATTTTAGCTCACATGGTGACTTTATAGAGCAAGAAAACCTAAAATGGCGGCTTGCCCCAAAATGACAGTTTACATGGTTTCTAAGGTCAGGACCTTGCAATGCGAGTTTATTCACATGTAGTTTATGAGCAGCTTGTTAGCAGCTTGGCGTAGGCCAATATACATATATTCATAGCAATAGGAGGCACGATATAATTTCTAGTTTGACAATACAATAAGCCACTCATGGATATTTTGGCACCAAAAGATTTAGAGAAGGTGTCTGCAAGGCTGAGAAGAAGGAAGAAGGGGGATCTATCTGCAGGAGTACACCTTTGATGTAGAATACGTTCCAGGAAAAAGGAATTTTCTTACTGGCGGTTTATCTCGGTCAATAGTTCATGACCATCAAGAGGAGAGAGAGGAGCGTGAGAATGTGGTGACGATTGAACGAAAGATAATCTCACAAGAGGAATGGGATGCCTGCATGAAAGAGGATGCAACATTACAAAAGGTGAATGCTGGGAGGCGGATGAATACGGCCTCTATGGCTCCTGCCCCTCCCCGGCCCAATACCGCACAGGTGAGAAATGTTACTCACTGAGGCAACCGTACCGCCCTCATCCCAGGCACGTACAACAGGACATAGAGACACTTTAGGCTGAAGATGGCAAAAGCAGTTAAACTAATGTTGTAGCAGTTACAGGCCCATGTATCAGACACAAAGCACATATGCACTCCACATGGAGAGCTTGAGCAATAGGTAATATATACATTTAGACATGAAGCAAATTAACATAGCATCCACAGACATGAAGAAGTCTAACATAACCAATGTATAAACTCAATACAAAATGAAGAACATGCGAATATAGCTTATTAACATGGAAACAAGAGTGTAGTAAAACAGCCATCTTCTTAAAAATGGAAGCCACAGAAAGTCTCTGAACGAGCACAGGCCTCACAGCCTCAGGAAAACACAAAATGCTGAATCCACACAAATTCAAATCCATGCAGAGCTCAGACAGTAGCTGGCAACTAGTGCCAAGGTAATAGTGAAATTAGGGAGGATTGGAACGACGGAGTCAAGGCATGAGATAGCAATTCCCAAGACGCAAGCAGTATACTCCCAGATTAATTTGATAAGAGCACAAGAGCACAACTAGCCTTTGTTAGCCAGGTGCAGGACAGCAGTAAGCCAAAATACTCCATAAAGAATAACTTGAGTGTCCCCAGTGGTAATATAGAACACAACTCATATGTTAATAAGAGTTAAAACCTCAATGAAAAGGAGGTAATTCCATTTCATACACTGTCGCATCGCATGCGACCTATAATTTGAGGACACTGACTATTCATTAGAAGCCAACATAGATACTACACCTGCACTACTTCCTAAATGCGCACGTACACACAAGATGCCTCACAAGGCCAAGTACAAAGGGATTGCCCAGTCTCATGGCGTGAGAATGAGGGATGGTAACATTTAATTGAACAAATATCAGTCCATGGGTCTCTATTCCCCTACTCTATGACTGGCTCATATCCTGACGACCAGCCAAGTGTCCAAGGTTGGAAAGCAGTGTGCCAACCTATCAGAATCCTTAATGTCATGCAGCCCATAAAGTAATATGCCAACCAATCCCTTGTTCTGAAGATGTTGTGGTTTAAAATTTATCAATATAGGGGTGGTTCAGATGGAGCCATCAGATATGTGTAACCCAATCAAATGTTTAAACCCATAGAAGCCATATGTAGCCAACCCCACTAGCCTATTCCCAGTCCCCGCAGGTTCTTGTAAACTGAGATTACGTTATGATGTCACTGATGACCCATCTGTAGTATTAAGTTTGTTATCTTTTATTGGTACTTTCAGAGTCACAAGATGTGAATGCTTGTACGCTGTCGTTGCTTTATTTTTATGATAATAAAGCTGAATTTTGCTGCACACTTTGTCTACTTCATTCGAGTCTGGTATGGATTGGCTCCAGCTCCTCTTGGGTCTGTTTGGGACTTTTTGGGCCATCTTAACATGAGGAATGCTGTGATGGAGCATGGGAAGCTGAGGAACGATACACTGTGGGTTAGGAGGAATGTGACAGAGAAGGGATGAAATTCAAGTGGTAGATATAAATGTGTTCAGGGGTGACCGCATGATACCACCCATCGGTGTTAGAGAGCAAATAATAGGGCAAAGAAAGCGATAACTAAAAACGAAAGTGAAAACTAAGGCCATTTTCTGGTGGCCAGGCTGTGATCTACAAATCAAAATAAGGGTTAGAAATTGTACACAATGCGATAATAGTGAGAAAGGTCTAACTACTCATGTAGAGCCATTGACCGAAGTTACGGTAACTAAAATGCAATGGGAAAGAGATGGCATCGATACAGTGGGTCCAGTATATAGCCAAGGACTGCCACACCTTTGTATATTCCTCCTAGATCTATTATTGAGATGGGTGGAGGTGAAGATACCAATGAATTCAAAATTATCTGGGAGATAATGGCAGTGAACACTGGTTCAGTGCCATTTATCATCCCAACCAATAGGACAGTAGAGAGGTTTAACAAAATTGTCAAGGACATCATCAGGAGGGCTTGGTCTAACACTCAATACTGTAGGAAGACAATCAGGAAAAGGGTGGTGGCTCATACATTTATACCTCACAGTACAATGGGAAGGTCACCATTTGAAATGAGCAGAGAAAGGAAACCAAATACCATGGATTGCCCTCCCTGGATGCAGAGGACAAATTGGTCATGTATAGAAGTGGAGACTATAAGAGAAAGTGTCAAGTCTGAACGAAGGGACAATAAAAGAAGACATGACAACAGGAAAGGAACACGAGGCCGGACTGTGAGGGTTGGAATGTTAATGAACTGGATACTTTCAGCCCTTTAATATGAGTAGCAATACCCTGGAGATGGATGGGATGCAGTTTTTAATCAAACATCAATAATTCAGACAACACAAATAGCTTGGCAAAAGTTTGTCTTTTTTAATGCAAGTAACTAAAACAGGGAGTACAACGAACATCAGCAATCGCTCGATACTCAACTCTCAATCATTTTTTTAAAAAGCTGGGTTCTTAACCCCATAGTTGGTCATAGCTGATGTGTTGACCCGCGTCATTACCAACGTCATCCTACGTGGCAATTAATAAAACCTATCGGGATGAGGGATTGGTTCTAAGTGAATAACTAAGCATAGGTGTTATATCTGTATAGAGTAATGAAGAGAAATGATTGGATACTTAACATCAGGTGGGGCAACTAAGCCCTCCCTTCAAAATGCCCACTATGAACGTCACTAAAAGATCAATGTCCCATTGGCTACACAAACTATAGGACCCCCAACTATGTGGTCCTCTACAATTGGTTGGCTTCTAACCCCTGTCAGTAACTTTCCACCTACGTGAGCAGCACGCAGACAGAACAACCAGTTGCGGGTGGGCTTGTCTTGATACCAGATTCCCACCAATTAAAAGTACACTCCATCATCACGTCAGTGGTTCAGTGTCAATTAGCGTTTGAAGTTGGCCTTCAGTCTGTACTGTTCTCTGGGATTCTTTAAGGAGTATGGATACTGTCTTAATTCCATGCATAGGTGTGATTTTCTCATGCATCCAACTTTCTTCTATCACATGACTGGACAACTCGATTTGAGACCTTTTTGTGTATTTGATTATATTCTCCAATAGTCCTCTGATGTCTTTTGTTTTCACTTGACCTTTTTTGACTAGGAGCTTCATTTCTTTCACATTAATTGTATCCAATCTCAGCCAATTCTAGTTCTTATAAGACCTTGGCTCTCTTGGCTCATCCAACTCCTTAGCTGAAATATATTCTGTTTAACTCAATTGTTTTTGTAACTGCGACACTGAACTGAGGCCTTCCTCGTTGCTCAAGACTGCTATATACGTAGTGGAAACATTCATTCTTTATTCATTCCATATGTATCTATGAGGTAGATATGTATATGTTGGCGCCTGCCGCAATATATTCACTTTTACAAGCATGTGGCTAGCTTCACGATTGCTTTGCTGCTTGCGTTTCATTGCATCTGTACACGTTTAAACTAACTAAGTGTCTTCATCCTGCTTATGGCATAAGTCTCTTCATCTTGATCTCAAGATGTCACTTATCCTTGGTACTTCTTTGTTCTTCATAAACTGTCTGCCTCTCAGGTCTCGTTATCTTCTATATGGAGTCAATTCAGCTTCGTATGACGTCACCATTCATCCTGGACATTTAGTTTCTTTGTTTCATCAGGAATCACATTCAGATGACCATCATATTGTCTTGGATGTAGGTATGGTTTCCTCAATGGGGACGTTACTTCACATATTCTCTTAGGTATAGGTATTCTTATGGGGACTGCACAGAGTCGTTTCTCTTCTTCTTGCTTTCTTATTGGTGTAGTATATGTCACATACTTTGGTTCATACTTTTCAGGAAATGTAGGCGAGGCAGGTAGAGTGGGGGTACTTGGTTCCTCCTCTACACTCCCCCCTCTGGGCGATTTATCGACCACTCTCACACCGTCTTCTATCCCTAGACATCCTGGTCTGAAGAAGTGCCTCTTAGGGACCCATACTTTTATGACTCTCTTCAGGCATCCAGATGATTTCACATGCTCATCCTTGTTCCATGTCATGAATGTGCACTGTCCACTTGGACTGCAGTAGATCCATCTTCCCTCATATTCCTGTGGTCCTTTGGACACAGGAACTTCTTTCCCTCGTGTACATGGATACTAGAGTTCACAAAGTCTCTGATTTCTTCATCAGTCATGTTCAGCATTGAACATGATCTTCATTCCTATGGCTTTCTTTGCTGTTTTCTTGCATTGCAAGATTATTATCTTTATCACACAAAATCCAAGCATCACTAATAATAGCTCCAAAAAATGTGAATATCTCTGCCATATATTGTGGAACCCATGTGAAAAGTGATCCAAACCAGCTTTCATCAGCAATATCTTCTACTTCTTCTATCATCTGGCCATGGAGTTTCATCAGCATGTCTATGGCCTCTGTCAAAGTCCCATTCTTGTCATCGTGAGAAGGTGTGAATGTGCAACATGATTCTCCTATTTTGGCACAAACATCTCCATCCATGGCTGTAATCATGTCCGGGACATATCTGTTCTGGAGAGTCATTAATCTTACAGCTCTTAGTTCTTCTCTGATTGCATTGAATCCTTTTATAGTTGTGTTAATCGTCTGCAGTAATTCCCATCTGGTGATTTGTAACCACTTGGTATTTGCTCCAACCTGGATTCTTTGCATGAAGATCATCGTGAACCCTGATGAGGTCTGGCTGGACAGCCTTTGTTCATATGGGATAGTATCAACAGCTTCTATTGTTTTAGCAGAGAAGTAATTCTCCCTCTTCTTTCAATTTATCAGTTCTACAGATCTCTTCTTCCTTAGGTGAGCATCTGCTTTCGGAAAACGATCAATGTTCAGGTCACCTTTAGGAATCACCAATGCAGGAACATGAACATTCACCAATATGCAAATTCCGCCCCAATTTTTAGGCAGTCTGATGTAGGCTTTTGATCCACAAGTCCAATAGTGATCCATTATTACTGATGTTCCATGCACCATTCCTGGTGCATCAAATATTCGTCCACAGTTCTGATTTTCCCCCATTTCTATTCTACCGTTGTTCCTGAAGCTAAACTTAGAACTTTCTAATGGTACTATCTGCAAGGGTCCTCCCCTGTCTTCACACATGTCAGCAGTTTAGCAAGTCTTGGCCATAATGGCTTGCATCCATTCTGCACTATTTCAATAGTAGGTTGATAACAGCCAATAACTACCCATGCTCTGCAGATCACCACTCCTTTCTCCCATCTGCCTGGTGATAGTACTGGTCCCCAAATTTGCATTTGTCCTCTGTTCTTCCATCTTCAAGTGTCTTCTGCAGATTTTCCTTTAACATCAAGTTTTTTGTTCACTTCCCATCTAATGCCAGCTCCTTTCACTCCTGGTTTCTCATATCGGATCACGTGATTTCTCATATGGCCTCCGTTTCTTGTATTTATATCTTGTATGTAGTCATTTTCATCTGGATCTGTTTTTTCAGATGCCCATTTCAGAGAATCATCACTTTCCATAAATTGACCTCTTGTTTTGCAAAGTGCTATGTGCGAAAGGCAATGAGCTGTCGGGACATCAATTTCAATTGCTATGAAGATCTTTGACTTCCCCATACTGTATGGCAGGAGGTCACATACGAAGCAGCCTTCATCTGATGTCGTTCTTCCAACCGCTTTCATGTGTTGGTACCATTTGTTGTTTCCCAAGTGTGCTGTGCTGTCCAGATAATCATTTAGGTCATAATGGTCTTCTTAGGTGCTTCTTTTCATTCTCAAAGTCTTCATCTAGTTTTCTATGACCACATCTCTGAATACATCGGTATAACTTCTTCTGGCTGGTCGATTTGCAGGATCATCCATCCGGGCTATCTGCGTAGAAGAAAGTTCAGCAAGTCTTTCTTTATCCCTCTGTTTATTTCTGGCAATAGCTAAAATCGGCTATATAGATCCTGCTATCATCTCTGCATGTGATGTTTCTGTGGGACTTGCACTTGGGCTTCTTGTCACTGGACCAGGTGTGTTTGCATACATTATCTGTGTGGGCCCAAACTCCGCCAACCCATTATTTTGCCTGTTCCGCCGACCCTGTCTCCGGCGTTCAAAAGTAGTGTTTGAAACAAGTGCTGTGTGTGATGTATTACTAATAACATCCATTTCAATCTCAGATATCTGTCAATTTTTTCTGGGGATGGGAATGACTATGAATGGCCTGGGTTGTTTTGCAGTTGCCACGTTTACCTTTTCCTTCTGCTCAGACACATATACAGGAGTCTTGGCCCCATGTGCTCCTATATAAAAAGCAGTTCTAACTGTCAGTGAAAGCGATGTGAGTATGAATACAATGCACGTGTACACAATACAATGATAAGTAATGCGGCAGCATCTACTTCTGGGACAATTTGAACGTCTGTCCTCTTGGGCCAACACAAAGTTGCTACTTTGATTCCCCATCTCGATCATTTGATGCTAAGGAAGTAAAACACTTTTAATGACACTGAATTTTTTGATGGCTTCTGGAAGCTTGCTGTCTTCTTCAGAATTCGTCCTCGATCAACTAACTGCTTTCTGGAACCAATTCCTTCACCAGTCACAGTGCAAATGTTCCTTTACGTGAAACAAGATGATTTCTATGAGCTTTTATAAATTCTGCTTCATTAACCAGTTCCCAATTGATGCTTCAAATTTGCTTCAGTCCAGATGACATTGTAGCTTTCCTGTCAGCATGAACAAAGTTATAGGTTTTAATCACTTCCTCGATCTGCCTCTTCGGAGGAAAGTTTCTACACATCTCTGTGATTTCTTTCAGAATAGATCGCCACCTGGATGATGATACCTTCCAGGATCACATTCAAATTTGTAGTATTTCTTGGGTCTCTAAGAAATGTCACCACATCCGTGTGTCTTCCAACGAGATGCGGGTAGTCTTCAATTAAATGAAAGAACACCACAGTAACCAGTCTATGTGCTGCGTCGGGTGATAGGGGCATTTGGGTTTTCCTCACTGACCTCAGGCAACTTCAAAAAGTCTTCAGTGATGATTATGAGCAATCTTCTAACAATCTTTTTGTTGTCAGTATTACCAATAAAATCTGGAATGCAGCAAGTTCTCCCCACCAGTGACGGATATGTACGTAACACAAACTCAAAATACGTAAGTATCTGCCTAGAAAGGTCATCACTGGGTAACGCCATGAGTAACACTGAACAGGAGCTCTGTATTGAAGGAATCAGGATACTGTATCCTTTTCCAATTGCTGTGTCCACAATCAAAGTTTGGCATATTCTTATTCTTATCAAGGATTAAATGTGCCTCAGTCCAAAGTTAATAACCTATTGTGGCTTTCAAGAATTCAGATCTTCTTTTACTCTGAAACTAGGATGCACAGAGTGTTTGAATATGTCCTTTTACCCTTTTATTTATAGCTAAAAAGAGATTGTCCAAATTAAGCCACAGTCCAAATAAAAGTTCTTCAAGTCTTCCACTTGTTGGGTTATGCGTCCTTCTTCCTCGTCATGGGTCTCGTCTGCACGTGCTGTGGTTCTTCCATGATGTTTGCAGCTTCTTCGCAGTGGTGTATAAGCAGAGGGGTCTCTCTTTGTCGCCTAGGATGATCCAAGCTCACCTACCCTGCTTTTTGTCAGCAGAAGGCGTGACATCCTCGATAATGAAAGGACCGTGAAAGCAGGGCTCATCCCACTTTTTCCTTGTGTGGTAGCGGATCAGGATCTCACCTCCTGGGTAGATTCTTGGACGTAGAAATTCAGGAGTTTGGATTGTTGGAGCATCTCCTTCTGTGTTCTGTACTGCTTTACACCCTCATCTCTGCAACTGTCCTGAAATCACAGAATAACTAGATGTTAAACAGTTCAAGTAGTTTTGCAATTCAAATCTGAACACTTCTGACGTTGGCTGAGCATCACTTCTAACTCAGGATGGAGGCATTAAAGGTGTTCTCATTCATCTGCCTGTCAAGACCTTGTACGGCGTAAGATGGTCGTCAGAACCTGGTTGGTACCTCAATGCATACAATGCCAGTGGTACGCAGTCCAAACACCCTTTTTTCAAAGTAAGCTTCAATTTAGCTATTCTTTCCTTTAACAGGCTGTTGAGCATTTCACAGACACTGTTCCCTTGCGGATGATAAGCCGAAGATAACCAAGCAGCGAGGTAATCTGCTCGAAAACTGTATTACCAAAGTGAGGTCCATTATCTGATCTAATTTCTTCACACACTCCCCACCTAGGAAACACTTGACTAGAGTCTGGGTGTGTACATGGACCTGCCTCTATCCATTCCTGACAAAGGACATACTACATCTAATAGGTATCTACATCCATTACAAACGTGTATCATGTCAACATAGTCGATATGCAAGTGCTGAAAAGGGCCATTGGGTCTTGAGATGATCCCCGTCACTATGCGCAGTTATGCTCAGCCGTAAATTGTTGGCAAATAATACAATTTACCATGAAAAATGCAACATGGTCTATGAGGTTCGGTACGAACCAATCCTAACTAATGGTTACAGCAAGATTCACCCTACATGTATGCGCTGGGTACTGTAACTGTTCTAGCGCTACCCTTGGTAAGGCTATAGGCATCACTGGTTTACCAGTGCTGTCTTGTTGCCACAACGCTTCAGAGGGGTTTAAAGAACACCTTCTTCATGTCCACAGATTCTTTTCCTCTTGCAGTGCTTCCCCTTTAAGCTCCACTATCTTTGTTTTAGGCATATGATTATATCCTTTGGCCACACGTGTCATCACAGTCATTCTTTCATTCACTTCAATGGTTTGAACATTCATCATTCCTATGTCTGTATCCGCTATGCGCTTGGCTTCAGCATCTGCTGCTTGATTACCACGCGAGATAAAATTAGTCCCTTTCGTGTGAGCTATGCATTTGATGACTGCTATACCCACCAGGAGTTGTAGTGCATTAATGAGCCTGTCCAATAGGGCTGCATGCTGCACTGGCATGCCATCTGCTTGGAGATAGCCCCTACTTTTCCAGCATGCTAATCCTGCGTGCACTGTCGACGTCACATAGGCTGAGTCGCTGTACACTGTTACTTCCTGGTCTGTGTGATTCTCGACTGAGTATCAACGGCAATAATTCTGCAGCTTGCGCTGAATAATGATATGACAATCGAGTACTCACGAGCACTTGAAATTCTCCATTTGCCAAATGTTTCACTACCGCAGCGCTTTGCCCGTCATTTTGATCGATTCTTGAAGAGCTGTCAATAAAGACAATCTCTCCCCCGCGAGTGCATTTTCTTTTACTCTAAGGGAGCTCATCACAGAACTCTTCATAGTTCGCACAATCGTGTATGGGTTCTCCTTCGGTAATAGGCTCAGCTATAAACATAGCTGGATTCACTAATTTACATCAGACTATTTTAATCGCTGGAGTCGATATGATTACCTCATAGGCAGAATCCCTTTGGGTAATCAATGTGCCTTTTAGTTTCTCTAAAATTGCAAATAATGCATGTTCAACAAATAAAGTCATGGAACATCCCATCACTATGCTTGTAACCTGCTCTATGGCGAATGCAGCGGCTGCTAAACTTAGTTCGCATGGAAAGTGATCTCTCATTACTGGGTCCAGAATTTCACTCTAATATGCGAGGGGTTTGTACCCCAAAGTGGTTCTTTGTGTGAGTACTGCTGTCATGAAAGTGCAATCTGTGTGCTAAAATAAAAATAATTCCTCTGCATAATTGGGAATCCCTAAAACTGGAGGTGTGCAAATTGCTTTTTTCGATTCGTCAAACCCTTCCTCCATTGCCTCAGTCCACAGAATTTTCTCTTGCATGGCTTGTGCTTTCTTTAAGGCCTGTAAGAGCAGCCTAGTATTCAAGCTGTAGTCAAAGAACTATGCTCTGACATAATTACATAGTCCTAGAAAACTCTGCATCTGTTTTATTGTGTATGGCTTAGCTGTTTTTAGAAATGGCCTCAGCTCTTTCAGGAGTAACTTTCTTTCCTTCATGTGAAATCAATTGGCCTATGTACAACACTTCTTGATGACAATATTGTAACTTTTCCTTGTCAACCGTATATCCTGTACCCGACATCCCTTGCCCTGAACCCCACAACACACATCCATGCCTGATGCCCTTCCTCCCTGACCCAGGACAGGAAGCCTGTACCCGACATCCCTCGCCCTGAACCCCACAACACACACCCATACCTGATGCCCTTCCTCCCTGCCCCAGTACAGGAAGCCTGTACCCGATATCCCTCGCCCTGAACCCCACAACACACACCCATACCTGATGCCCTTCCTCCCTGCCCCATTACAGGAAGCCTGTACCCGATATCCCTCGCCCTGGACCCCACAGCACACACCCATACCTGATGCCCTTCCTCCCTGCCCCACACCACACACCCATACCTGATGACCTTCCTCCCTGCCCCAGTACAGGAGACCTTTACCTGACATCCTCCTCTCTGTCCTCCACAACACACACCCATACCTGATGCCCTTCCTCCCTGCCCCAGTACAGGAAGCCTGTACCCGACATCCCTCTCCCTGAACCCCACAACACACACCCATACCTGATGCCCTTCCTCCCTGCCCCGGTACAGGAGACCTGTACCTGACATCCTCCTCTCTGTCCCCCACAACACACACCCATACCTGCTGCCCTTCCTCCCTGCCCCAGTACAGGAGACCTGTACCTGACATCCTCCTCTCTGTCCCCCACAACACACACCCATACCTGCTGCCCTTCCTCCCCGCCCCAGTACAGGAGACCTGTACCTGACATCCTCCTCTCTATCCCCCACAACACACACCCATACCTGATGCTCTTCCTTCCTGCCCGACACCACACACCCAAACCTGATGCCCTTCCTCCCTGCCCCACACCACACACCCATACCTGATACCCTTCCTCCCTGCCCCAGTACAGGAGACCTGTACCTGACATCCTTCTCCCTGTACCCCCACAACACACACCCATACCTGATCCCCTTCCTCCCTGCCCCAGTACAGGAGACATGTACCTTGCATCCCTCGCCCTGAACACTACAACACACACCCATACCTGATGCCCTTCCTTCCTGCCCCAGTACAGGAAGCCTGTACCTGGCATCCTTCTCCCTGACCCCCACAACACACACCCATACCTGATCCCCTTCCTCCCTGCCCCAGTACAGGAGACCTGTGCCTGGCATCCCTCGCCCTGACCCCCACAACACACACCCATACCTGATGCCCTTGCTCCCTGCCCCAGTACAGGAGACTTGTGCCTGGCATCCCTCGACCTGACCCCCACAACACACACCCATACCTGATGCCCTTCCCCCCTGCCCCAGTACAGGAAACCTGTACCTTATATCCTTCTCCCTGACCCCCATAACACACACCCATACCTGATGCCCTTCCTCCCTGCCCCAGTACAGGAAGCCTGTACCTGACATCCCTCATCCTGAACCCCACAACACACACCCATACCCGATGCCCTTCCTCCCTGCCCCAGTACAGGAAACCTATACCTGGCATCCTTCTCCCTGTCCCCCACAACACACACCCATACCTGATGCCCTTCCTCCCTGCCCCAGTACAGGTAGCCTGTACCCGACAGCCCTCGCCATGAACCCCACAACACACACCTATACCTAATGCCCTTCCTCCCTGCCCCAGTACAGGAAACCTATACCTGCCGTCCTTCTCCCTGTCCCCCACAACACACACCCATACCTGATGCCCTTCCTCCCTGCCCCGGTACAGGAGACCTGTACCTGACATCCTCCTCTCTGTCCCCCACAACACACACCCATACCTGCTGCCCTTCCTCCCTGCCCCAGTACAGGAGGCCTGTACCTGACATCCTCCTCTCTATCCCCCACAACACACACCCATACCTGATGCCCTCCCTTCCTGCCCCACACCACACACCCAAACCTGATGCCCTTCCTCCCTGCCCCACACCACACACCCATACCTGAAACCCTTCCTCCCTGCCCCAGTACAGGAGACCTGTACCTGACATCCTTCTCCCTGTACCCCCACAACACACACCCATACCTGATCCCCTTCCTCCCTGCCCCAGTACAGGAGACATGTACCTGGCATCCCTAACCCTGAACCCTACAACACACACCCATACCTGATGCCCTTCCTTCCTGCCCCAGTACAGGAGACCTGTACCTGACATCCTTCTCCCTGACCCCCACAACACACACCCATACCTGATCCCCTTCCTCCCTGCCCCAGTACAGGAGACCTGTGCCTTATATTCTTCTCACTGACCCCCACAACACACACCCATATCTGATGCCCTTCCTCCCTGCCCCAGTACAGGAAACCTATACCTGGCATCCTTCTCCCTGTCCCCCACAACACACACTCATACATGACGCCCTTCCTCCCTGCCCGGTACAGGAGACCTGTACCTGACATCCTCCTCTCTCTCCCCCACAACACACACCCACACCTGATGCCTTCCTCCCTGCCCCAGTACAGGAGACCTGTACCTGACATCCTCCTCTCTATGTCCCACAACACACACCCATTCCTGATCCCCTTCCTCCCTGCCCCACACCACGCACCCATACCTGATGCCCTTCCTCCCTGCCCCACACCACACACCCATACCTGATACCCTTCCTCCCTGCCCCAGTACAGGAAACCTATACCTGGCAGCCTTCTCCCTGACCCCCTCAACACACACCCATACCTGATGCCCTTCCTCCATGCGCCAGTACAGGAGACCTGTACCTGACATCCTCCTCTCTGTCCCCCACAACACACACCCATACCTGATGCCCTTCCTCCCTGGACCAGTACAGGAAACCAGTACCTGACATCCTTCTCCCTGTACCCCCACAACACACACCCATACCTGATGCCCTTCCTCCCTGCCCCAGTACAGGAGACATGTACCTGGCATCCCTCGCCCTGAACCCTACAACACACACCCATACCTGATGCCCTTCCTTCCTGCCCCAGTACAGGAGAGCTGTGCCTGTAACCCCTCGCCCTGACCCCCACAACACACACCCATACCTGATGCCCTTGCTCCCTGCCCCAGTACAGGAGACCTGTGCCTGGCATCCCTCGCCCTGATCCCCACAACACACACCCATACCTGATGCCCTTCATCCCTGCCCCAGTACAGGAAACCTGTACCTTATATCCTTATCCCTGACCCCCACAACACACACCCATACCTGATGCCCTTCCTCCCTGCCCCAGTACAGGAAGCATGTACCCAACATCCCTCACCCTGAACCCCACAACACACACCCATACCTGATGCCCTTCCTCCCTGCCCCAGTACAGGAAACCTATACCTGGCATCCTTCTCCCTGTCCCCCACAACACACACCCATACCTGATGCCCTTCCTCCCTGCCCCGGTACAGGAGACCTGTACCTGACATCCTACTCTCTCTCCCCCACAACACACACCCACACCCGATGCCCTTCCTCCCTGCCCCACACCACACACCCATACCTGATACCCTTCCTCCCTGCCCGGTACAGGAGACCTGTACCTGACATCCTACTCTCTGCCCCCCAAAACACACACCCATACCTGATCCCCTTCCTCCCTGCCCCAGTACAGGAGACATGTCCCTGGCATTCCTCACCCTGACACCCATACCTGATGCCCTTCCTTCCTGCCCCAGTACAAGAGACCTGTACCTGACATCCTTCTCCCTGACCCCCACAACAAACACCCATACCTGATCCCCTTCCTCCCTGCCCCAGTACAGGAGACCTGTGCCTGGTATCCCTCGCCCTGACCCCCACAACACACACCCATACCTGATGCCCTTGCTCCCTGCCCCAGTACAGGAGACCTGTGCCCGGCATCCCTCACCCTGATCCCCACAACACACACCCATACCTGATGCCCTTCCTCCCTGCCCCAGTATAGGAAACCTGTACCTTATATTCTTCTCACTGACCCCCACAACACACACTCATACATGACGCCCTTCCTCCCTGCCCGGTACAGGAGACCTGTGCCTGACATCCTCCTCTCTCTCCCCCACAACACACACCCACACCTGATGCCTTCCTCCCTGCCCCAGTACAGGAGACCTGTACCTGACATCCTCCTCTCTATCTCCCACAACACACACCCATTCCTGATGCCCTTCCTCCCTGCCCCACACCACGCACCCATACCTGATGCCCTTCCTCCCTGCCCCACACCACACACCCATACCTGATACCCTTCCTCCCTGCCCCAGTACAGGAAACCTATACCTGGCAGCCTTCTCCCTGACCCCCTCAACACACACCCATACCTGATGCCCTTCCTCCCTGCGCCAGTACAGGAGACCTGTACCTGACATCCTCCTCTCTGTCCCCCACAACACACACCCATACCTGATGCCCTTCCTCCCTGCACCAGTACAGGAAACCAGTACCTGACATCCTTCTCCCTGTACCCCCACAACACACACCCATACCTGATGCCCTTCCTCCATGCCCCAGTACAGGAGACATGTACCTGGCATCCCTCGCCCTGAACCCTACAACACACACCCATACCTGATGCCCTTCCTTCCTGCCCCAGTACAGGAGAGCTGTGCCTGTAACCCCTCGCCCTGACCCCCACAACACACACCCATACCTGATGCCCTTGCTCCCTGCCCCAGTACAGGAGACCTGTGCCTGGCATCCCTCGCCCTGATCCCCACAACACACACCCATACCTGATGCCCTTCATCCCTGCCCCAGTACAGGAAACCTGTACCTTATATCCTTATCCCTGACCCCCACAACACACACCCATACCTGATGCCCTTCCTCCCTGCCCCAGTACAGGAAGCATGTACCCGACATCCCTCACCCTGAACCCCACAACACACACCCATACCTGATGCCCTTCCTCCCTGCCCCAGTACAGGAAACCTATACCTGGCATCCTTCTCCCTGTCCCCCACAACACACACCCATACCTGATGCCCTTCCTCCCTGCCCCGGTACAGGAGACCTGTACCTGACATCCTACTCTCTCTCCCCCACAACACACACCCACACCCGATGCCCTTCCTCCCTGCCCCACACCACACACCCATACCTGATACCCTTCCTCCCTGCCCGGTACAGGAGACCTGTACCTGACATCCTACTCTCTGCCCCCCAAAACACACACCCATACCTGATACCCTTCCTCCCTGCCCCAGGACAGGAAACCTATACCTGGCAGCCTTCTCCCTGACCCCCTCAACACACACCCATACCTGATGCCCTTCCTCCCTGCGCCAGTACAGGAGACCTGTACCTGACATCCTCCTCTCTGTCCCCCACAACACACACCCATACCTGATGCCCTTCCTCCCTGCACCAGTACAGGAAACCAGTAGCTGACATCCTTCTCCCTGTACCCCCACAACACACACCCATACCTGATGCCCTTCCTCCCTGCCCCAGTACAGGAGACATGTACCTGGCATCCCTCGCCCTGAACCCTACAACACACACCCATACCTGATGCCCTTCCTTCCTGCCCCAGTACAGGAGAGCTGTGCCTGTAACCCCTCGCCCTGACCCCCACAACACACACCCATACCTGATGCCCTTGCTCCCTGCCCCAGTACAGGAGACCTGTGCCTGGCATCCCTCGCCCTGATCCCCACAACACACACCCATACCTGATGCCCTTCATCCCTGCCCCAGTACAGGAAACCTGTACCTTATATCCTTATCCCTGACCCCCACAACACACACCCATACCTGATGCCCTTCCTCCCTGCCCCAGTACAGGAAGCATGTACCCGACATCCCTCACCCTGAACCCCACAACACACACCCATACCTGATGCCCTTCCTCCCTGCCCCAGTACAGGAAACCTATACCTGGCATCCTTCTCCCTGTCCCCCACAACACACACCCATACCTGATGCCCTTCCTCCCTGCCCCGGTACAGGAGACCTGTACCTGACATCCTCCTCTCTCTCCCCCACAACACACACCCACACCTGATGCCTTCCTCCCTGCCCCAGTACAGGAGACCTGTACCTGACATCCTCCTCTCTATCTCCCACAACACACACCCATTCCTGATGCCCTTCCTCCCTGCCCCACACCACGCACCCATACCTGATGCCCTTCCTCCCTGCCCCACACCACACACCCATACCTGATACCCTTCCTCCCTGCCCCAGTACAGGAAACCTATACCTGGCAGCCTTCTCCCTGACCCCCTCAACACACACCCATACCTGATGCCCTTCCTCCCTGCGCCAGTACAGGAGACCTGTACCTGACATCCTCCTCTCTGTCCCCCACAACACACACCCATACCTGATGCCCTTCCTCCCTGCACCAGTACAGGAAACCAGTACCTGACATCCTTCTCCCTGTACCCCCACAACACACACCCATACCGGATGCCCTTCCTCCCTGCCCCAGTACAGGAGACATGTACCTGGCATCCCTCGCCCTGAACCCTACAACACACACCCATACCTGATGCCCTTCCTTCCTGCCCCAGTACAGGAGAGCTGTGCCTGTAACCCCTCGCCCTGACCCCCACAACACACACCCATACCTGATGCCCTTGCTCCCTGCCCCAGTACAGGAGACCTGTGCCTGGCATCCCTCGCCCTGATCCCCACAACACACACCCATACCTGATGCCCTTCATCCCTGCCCCAGTACAGGAAACCTGTACCTTATATCCTTATCCCTGACCCCCACAACACACACCCATACCTGATGCCCTTCCTCCCTGCCCCAGTACAGGAAGCATGTACCCGACATCCCTCACCCTGAACCCCACAACACACACCCATACCTGATGCCCTTCCTCCCTGCCCCAGTACAGGAAACCTATACCTGGCATCCTTCTCCCTGTCCCCCACAACACACACCCATACCTGATGCCCTTCCTCCCTGCCCCGGTACAGGAGACCTGTACCTGACATCCTACTCTCTCTCCCCCACAACACACACCCACACCCGATGCCCTTCCTCCCTGCCCCACACCACACACCCATACCTGATACCCTTCCTCCCTGCCCGGTACAGGAGACCTGTACCTGACATCCTACTATCTGCCCCCCAAAACACACACCCATACCTGATACCCTTCCTCCCTGCCCCAGTACAGGAAACCTATACCTGGCAGCCTTCTCCCTGACCCCCTCAACACACACCCATACCTGATGCCCTTCCTCCCTGCGCCAGTACAGGAGACCTGTACCTGACATCCTCCTCTCTGTCCCCCACAACACACACCCATACCTGATGCCCTTCCTCCCTGCACCAGTACAGGAAACCAGTACCTGACATCCTTCTCCCTGTACCCCCACAACACACACCCATACCTGATGCCCTTCCTCCCTGCCCCAGTACAGGAGACATGTACCTGGCATCCCTCGCCCTGAACCCTACAACACACACCCATACCTGATGCCCTTCCTTCCTGCCCCAGTACAGGAGAGCTGTGCCTGTAACCCCTCGCCCTGACCCCCACAACACACACCCATACCTGATGCCCTTGCTGCCTGCCCCAGTACAGGAGACCTGTGCCTGGCATCCCTCGCCCTGATCCCCACAACACACACCCATACCTGATGCCCTTCATCCCTGCCCCAGTACAGGAAACCTGTACCTTATATCCTTATCCCTGACCCCCACAACACACACCCATACCTGATGCCCTTCCTCCCTGCCCCAGTACAGGAAGCATGTACCCGACATCCCTCACCCTGAACCCCACAACACACACCCATACCTGATGCCCTTCCTCCCTGCCCCAGTACAGGAAACCTATACCTGGCATCCTTCTCCCTGTCCCCCACAACACACACCCATACCTGATGCCCTTCCTCCCTGCCCCGGTACAGGAGACCTGTACCTGACATCCTACTCTCTCTCCCCCACAACACACACCCACACCCGATGCCCTTCCTCCCTGCCCCACACCACACACCCATACCTGATACCCTTCCTCCCTGCCCGGTACAGGAGACCTGTACCTGACATCCTACTCTCTGCCCCCCAAAACACACACCCATACCTGATGCCCTTCCTCCCTGCACCAGTACAGGAAACCAGTACCTGACATCCTTCTCCCTGTACCCCCACAACACACACCCATACCTGATCCCCTTCCTCCCTGCCCCAGTACAGGAGACATGTACCTGGCATTCCTCACCCTGACACCCATACCTGATGCCCTTCCTTCCTGCCCCAGTACAAGAGACCTGTACCTGACATCCTTCTCCCTGACCCCCACAACAAACACCCATACCTGATCCCCTTCCTCCCTGCCCCAGTACAGGAGACCTGTGCCTGGTATCCCTCGCCCTGACCCCCACAACACACACCCATACCTGATGCCCTTGCTCCCTGCCCCAGTACAGGAGACCTGTGCCTGGCATTCCTCGCCCTGACCCCCACAACACACACCCATACCTGATGCCGTTCCTCCCTGCCCCAATGCAGGAAACCTGTACCTATATCCTTCTCCCTGACCCCCACAATACACACCCATACCTGATGCCCTTCTTTCCTGCCCCAGTACAGGAAGCCTGTACCCGACATCCATCGCCAATAACCCCACAACATACACCGATACCTGATGCCCTTCCTCCCTGCCCCAGTACAGGAACCCTATACCTGGCATCCTTCTCCCTGTCCCCCAAAACACACACCCATACCTGATGCTCTTCCTCCCTGCCCCAGTACAGGAAGCCTGTACCCGACATCCATCGCCAATAACCCCACAACATACACCGATACCTGATGCCCTTCCTCCCTGCCCCAGTACAGGAACCCTATACCTGGCATCCTTCTCCCTGTCCCCCAAAACACACACCCATACCTGATGCTCTTCCTCCCTGCCCCAGTACAGGAAGCCTGTACCCGACATCCATCGCCAATAACCCCACAACATACACCGATACCTGATGCCCTTCCTCCCTGCCCCAGTACAGGAACCCTATACCTGGCATCCTACTCCCTGTCCCCCACAACACACACCCATACCTGATGCCCTTCCTCCATGCTCCAGTACAGGAGACCTGTACCTGACATCCTCCTCTCTGTCCCCCACAACACACACCCATACCTGATGCCCTTCCTCCCTGCCCCAGTACAGGAGACCTGTACCTGACATCCTCCTCTCTATCCCCCACAACACACACCCATACCTGATGCCCTTCCTCCCTGCCCCACACCACACACCCATACCTGATACCCTTCCTCCCTGCCCCAGTACAGGAACCCTATACCTGGCATCCTTCTCCCTGTCCCCCACAACACACACCCATACCTAATGCCCTTCCTCCCTGCCCCGGTACAGGAGACCTGTACCTGACATCCTCCTCTCTGTCCCCCACAACACACACCCATACCTGATGCCCTTCCTCCCTGCGCCAGTACAGGAAACCAGTACCTGACATCCTTCTCCTTGTCAACCACAACACACACCCATACCTGATGCCCTTCCTCCCTGCGCCAGTACAGGAGGCATGTACCTGACATCCTTCTACCTGTACCCCCACAACACACACCCTTACCTGATCCCCTTCTTCCCTGGCCGAGTACAGGAGACATGTACCTGGCATCCCTCGCCCTGAACCCTACAACACACACCCATACCTGATGCCCTTCCTTCCTGCCCCAGTACAGGAGACCTGTATCTGACATCCTTCTCCCTGACTCCCACAACACACACCCATACCTGATCCCCTGCATCCCAGCCCCAGTACAGGATACCTGTACGTGACATCCTTCTCCCCGTACTCCCACAACACACACCCATACCTGATGTCCTTCCTCCCTGCCTCAGTACAGGAAGCCTGTACCTTATATCCTTCTCCCTGACCCCCACAACAAACACCCATACCTGATGCCCTTCCTCCCTGCCCCAGAACAGGAAACCTGTACCCAACATGCTTCTCCCTGACTCCCAAAACACACCGATACCTCATGCCCTTCCTCCCTGCCCCAGTAGAGGTGACCTGTTCCTGGCATCCCTCGCCCTGACCCCCACAACACACACCCATACCTGATGCCCTTCCTCCCTGCCCCAGAACAGGAAATCTGTAAACCACATGCTTCTCCCTGACTCCCAAAACACACCCATACCTGATGCCCTTCCTCCCTGCCCCAGTACAGAAGACATGTACCTGGCATCCCTCGCCCTGAACCCTACAACACACACCCATACCTGATGCCCTTCCTTCCTGCCCCAGTACAGGAGACCTGTACCTGACATCCTTCTCCCTGACTCCCACAACACACACCCATACCTGATCCCCTTCCTCCCAGCCCCAGTACAGGAGACCTGTACCTGACAACCTTCTCCCTGTACCCCCACAACACACACCCATACCTGATGTCCTTCCTCCCTGCCTCAGTACAGGAAGCCTGTACCTTATATCCTTCTCCCTGACCCCCACAACAAACACCCATACCTGATGCCCTTCCTCCCTGCCCCAGAGCAGTAAACCTGTACCCAGCATGCTTCTCCCTGACTCCCAAAACACACCGATACATCATGCCCTTCCTCCCTGCCCCAGTATAGGAGACCTGTTCCTGGCATCCCTCGCCCTGACCCCCACAACACACACCCATACCTGATGCCCTTCCTCCCTGCGCCAGTACAGGAGACCTGTACCTGACATCCTTCTCCCTGTACCCCCACAACACACACCCATACCTGATCCCCTTCCTCCCTGCCCCAGTACAGGAGACATGTACCTTGCATCCCTCGCCCTGAACACTACAACACACACCCATACCTGATGCCCTTCCTTCCTGCCCCAGTACAGGAAGCCTGTACCTGGCATCCTTCTCCCTGACCCCCACAACACACACCCATACCTGATCCCCTTCCTCCCTGCCCCAGTACAGGAGACCTGTGCCTGGCATCCCTCGCCCTGACCCCCACAACACACACCCATACCTGATGCCCTTGCTCCCTGCCCCAGTACAGGAGACTTGTGCCTGGCATCCCTCGACCTGACCCCCACAACACACACCCATACCTGATGCCCTTCCCCCCTGCCCAAGTACAGGAAACCTGTACCTTATATCCTTCTCCCTGACCCCCATAACACACACCCATACCTGATGCCCTTCCTCCCTGCCCCAGTACAGGAAGCCTGTACCTGACATCCCTCATCCTGAACCCCACAACACACACCCATACCCGATGCCCTTCCTCCCTGCCCCAGTACAGGAAACCTATACCTGGCATCCTTCTCCCTGTCCCCCACAACACACACCCATACCTGATGCCCTTCCTCCCTGCCCCAGTACAGGTAGCCTGTACCCGACAGCCCTCACCATGAACCCCACAACACACACCTATACCTAATGCCCTTCCTCCCTGCCCCAGTACAGGAAACCTATACCTGCCGTCCTTCTCCCTGTCCCCCACAACACACACCCATACCTGATGCCCTTCCTCCCTGCCCCGGTAAAGGAGACCTGTACCTGACATCCTCCTCTCTGTCCCCCACAACACACACCCATACCTGCTGCCCTTCCTCCCTGCCCCAGTACAGGAGGCCTGTACCTGACATCCTCCTCTCTATCCCCCACAACACACACCCATACCTGATGCCCTCCCTTCCTGCCCCACACCACACACCCAAACCTGATGCCCTTCCTCCCTGCCCCACACCACACACCCATACCTGAAACCCTTCCTCCCTGCCCCAGTACAGGAGACCTGTACCTGACATCCTTCTCCCTGTACCCCCACAACACACACCCATACCTGATCCCCTTCCTCCCTGCCCCAGTACAGGAGACATGTACCTGGCATCCCTACCCCTGAACCCTACAACACACACCCATACCTGATGCCCTTCCTTCCTGCCCCAGTACAGGAGACCTGTACCTGACATCCTTCTCCCTGACCACCACAACACACACCCATACCTGATCCCCTTCCTCCCTGCCCCAGTACAGGAGACCTGTGCCTTATATTCTTCTCACTGACCCCCACAACACACACCCATATCTGATGCCCTTCCTCCCTGCCCCAGTACAGGAAACCTATACCTGGCATCCTTCTCCCTGTCCCCCACAACACACACTCATACATGACGCCCTTCCTCCCTGCCCGGTACAGGAGACCTGTACCTGACATCCTCCTCTCTCTCCCCCACAACACACACCCACACCTGCTGCCTTCCTCCCTGCCCCAGTACAGGAGACCTGTACCTGACATCCTCCTCTCTATGTCCCACAACACACACCCATTCCTGATCCCCTTCCTCCCTGCCCCACACCACGCACCCATACCTGATGCCCTTCCTCCCTGCCCCACACCACACACCCATACCTGATACCCTTCCTCCCTGCCCCAGTACAGGAAACCTATACCTGGCAGCCTTCTCCCTGACCCCCTCAACACACACCCATACCTGATGCCCTTCCTCCATGCGCCAGTACAGGAGACCTGTACCTGACATCCTCCTCTCTGTCCCCCACAACACACACCCATACCTGATGCCCTTCCTCCCTGGACCAGTACAGGAAACCAGTACCTGACATCCTTCTCCCTGTACCCCCACAACACACACCCATACCTGATGCCCTTCCTCCCTGCCCCAGTACAGGAGACATGTACCTGGCATCCCTCGCCCTGAACCCTACAACACACACCCATACCTGATGCCCTTCCTTCCTGCCCCAGTACAGGAGAGCTGTGCCTGTAACCCCTCGCCCTGACCCCCACAACACACACCCATACCTGATGCCCTTGCTCCCTGCCCCAGTACAGGAGACCTGTGCCTGGCATCCCTCGCCCTGATCCCCACAACACACACCCATACCTGATGCCCTTCATCCCTGCCCCAGTACAGGAAACCTGTACCTTATATCCTTATCCCTGACCCCCACAACACACACCCATACCTGATGCCCTTCCTCCCTGCCCCAGTACAGGAAGCATGTACCCAACATCCCTCACCCTGAACCCCACAACACACACCCATACCTGATGCCCTTCCTCCCTGCCCCAGTACAGGAAACCTATACCTGGCATCCTTCTCCCTGTCCCCCACAACACACACCCATACCTGATGCCGTTCCTCCCTGCCCCGGTACAGGAGACCTGTACCTGACATCCTACTCTCTCTCCCCCACAACACACACCCACACCCGATGCCCTTCCTCCCTGCCCCACACCACACACCCATACCTGATACCCTTCCTCCCTGCCCGGTACAGGAGACCTGTACCTGACATCCTACTCTCTGCCCCCCAAAACACACACCCATACCTGATCCCCTTCCTCCCTGCCCCAGTACAGGAGACATGTACCTGGCATTCCTCACCCTGACACCCATACCTGATGCCCTTCCTTCCTGCCCCAGTACAAGAGACCTGTACCTGACATCCTTCTCCCTGACCCCCACAACAAACACCCATACCTGATCCCCTTCCTCCCTGCCCCAGTACAGGAGACCTGTGCCTGGTATCCCTCGCCCTGACCCCCACAACACACACCCATACCTGATGCCCTTGCTCCCTGCCCCAGTACAGGAGACCTGTGCCCGGCATCCCTCACCCTGATCCCCACAACACACACCCATACCTGATGCCCTTCCTCCCTGCCCCAGTATAGGAAACCTGTACCTTATATTCTTCTCACTGACCCCCACAACACACACTCATACATGACGCCCTTCCTCCCTGCCCGGTACAGTAGACCTGTACCTGACATCCTCCTCTCTCTCCCCCACAACACACACCCACACCTGATGCCTTCCTCCCTGCCCCAGTACAGGAGACCTGTACCTGACATCCTCCTCTCTATCTCCCACAACACACACCCATTCCTGATGCCCTTCCTCCCTGCCCCACACCACGCACCCATACCTGATGCCCTTCCTCCCTGCCCCACACCACACACCCATACCTGATACCCTTCCTCCCTGCCCCAGTACAGGAAACCTATACCTGGCAGCCTTCTCCCTGACCCCCTCAACACACACCCATACCTGATGCCCTTCCTCCCTGTGCCAGTACAGGAGACCTGTACCTGACATCCTCCTCTCTGTCCCCCACAACACACACCCATACCTGATGCCCTTCCTCCCTGCACCAGTACAGGAAACCAGTACCTGACATCCTTCTCCCTGTACCCCCACAACACACACCCATACCTGATGCCCTTCCTCCCTGCCCCAGTACAGGAGACATGTACCTGGCATCCCTCGCCCTGAACCCTACAACACACACCCATACCTGATGCCCTTCCTTCCTGCCCCAGTACAGGAGAGCTGTGCCTGTAACCCCTCGCCCTGACCCCCACAACACACACCCATACCTGATGCCCTTGCTCCCTGCCCCAGTACAGGAGACCTGTGCCTGGCATCCCTCGCCCTGATCCCCACAACACACACCCATACCTGATGCCCTTCATCCCTGCCCCAGTACAGGAAACCTGTACCTTATATCCTTATCCCTGACCCCCACAACACACACCCATACCTGATGCCCTTCCTCCCTGCCCCAGTACAGGAAGCATGTACCCGACATCCCTCACCCTGAACCCCACAACACACACCCATACCTGATGCCCTTCCTCCCTGCCCCAGTACAGGAAACCTATACCTGGCATCCTTCTCCCTGTCCCCCACAACACATACCCATACCTGATGCCCTTCCTCCCTGCCCCAGTACAGGAGACATGTACCTGGCATCCCTCGCCCTGAACCCTACAACACACACCCATACCTGATGCCCTTCCTTCCTGCCCCAGTACAGGAGAGCTGTGCCTGTAACCCCTCGCCCTGACCCCCACAACACACACCCATACCTGATGCCCTTGCTCCCTGCCCCAGTACAGGAGACCTGTGCCTGGCATCCCTCGCCCTGATCCCCACAACACACACCCATACCTGATGCCCTTCCTCCCTGCCCCAGTACAGGAAGCATGTACCCGACATCCCTCACCCTGAACCCCACAACACACACCCATACCTGATGTCCTTCCTCCCTGCCCCAGTACAGGAAACCTATACCTGGCATCCTTCTCCCTGTCCCCCTCAACACACACCCATACCTGATGCCCTTCCTCCATGCGCCAGTACAGGAGACCTGTACCTGACATCCTCCTCTCTGTCCCCCACAACACACACCCATACCTGATGCCCTTCCTCCCTGGACCAGTACAGGAAACCAGTACCTGACATCCTTCTCCCTGTACCCCCACAACACACACCCATACCTGATGCCCTTCCTCCCTGCCCCAGTACAGGAGACATGTACCTGGCATCCCTCGCCCTGAACCCTACAACACACACCCATACCTGATGCCCTTCCTTCCTGCCCCAGTACAGGAGAGCTGTGCCTGTAACCCCTCGCCCTGACCCCCACAACACACACCCATACCTGATGCCCTTGCTCCCTGCCCCAGTACAGGAGACCTGTGCCTGGCATCCCTCGCCCTGATCCCCACAACACACGCCCATACCTGATGCCCTTCATCCCTGCCCCAGTACAGGAAACCTGTACCTTATATCCTTATCCCTGACCCCCACAACACACACCCATACCTGATGCCCTTCCTCCCTGCCCCAGTACAGGAAGCATGTACCCAACATCCCTCACCCTGAACCCCACAACACACACCCATACCTGATGCCCTTCCTCCCTGCCCCAGTACAGGAAACCTATACCTGGCATCCTTCTCCCTGTCCCCCACAACACACACCCATACCTGATGCCCTTCCTCCCTGCCCCGGTACAGGAGACCTGTACCTGACATCCTACTCTCTCTCCCCCACAACACACACCCACACCCGATGCCCTTCCTCCCTGCCCCACACCACACACCCATACCTGATACCCTTCCTCCCTGCCCGGTACAGGAGACCTGTACCTGACATCCTACTCTCTGCCCCCCAAAACACACACCCATACCTGATCCCCTTCCTCCCTGCCCCAGTACAGGAGACATGTACCTGGCATTCCTCACCCTGACACCCATACCTGATGCCCTTCCTTCCTGCCCCAGTACAAGAGACCTGTACCTGACATCCTTCTCCCTGACCCCCACAACAAACACCCATACCTGATCCCCTTCCTCCCTGCCCCAGTACAGGAGACCTGTGCCTGGTATCCCTCGCCCTGACCCCCACAACACACACCCATACCTGATGCCCTTGCTCCCTGCCCCAGTACAGGAGACCTGTGCCCGGCATCCCTCACCCTGATCCCCACAACACACACCCATACCTGATGCCCTTCCTCCCTGCCCCAGTATAGGAAACCTGTACCTTATATTCTTCTCACTGACCCCCACAACACACACTCATACATGACGCCCTTCCTCCCTGCCCGGTACAGGAGACCTGTACCTGACATCCTCCTCTCTCTCCCCCACAACACACACCAACACCTGATGCCTTCCTCCCTGCCCCAGTACAGGAGACCTGTACCTGACATCCTCCTCTCTATCTCCCACAACACACACCCATTCCTGATGCCCTTCCTCCCTGCCCCACACCACACACCCATACCTGATACCCTTCCTCCCTGCCCCAGTACAGGAAACCTATACCTGGCAGCCTTCACCCTGACCCCCTCAACACACACCCATACCTGATGCCCTTCCTCCCTGCGCCAGTACAGGAGACCTGTACCTGACATCCTCCTCTCTGTCCCCCACAACACACACCCATACCTGATGCCCTTCCTCCCTGCACCAGTACAGGAAACCAGTACCTGACATCCTTCTCCCTGTACCCCCACAACACACACCCATACCTGATGCCCTTCTTCCCTGCCCCAGTACAGGAGACATGTACCTGGCATCCCTCGCCATGAACCCTACAACACACACCCATACCTGATGCCCTTCCTTCCTGCCCCAGTACAGGAGAGCTGTGCCTGTAACCCCTCGCCCTGACCCCCACAACACACACCCATACCTGATGCCCTTGCTCCCTGCCCCAGTACAGGAGACCTGTGCCTGGCATCCCTCGCCCTGATCCCCACAACACACACCCATACCTGATGCCCTTCATCCCTGCCCCAGTACAGGAAACCTGTACCTTATATCCTTATCCCTGACCCCCACAACACACACCCATACCTGATGCCCTTCCTCCCTGCCCCAGTACAGGAAGCATGTACCCGACATCCCTCACCCTGAACCCCACAACACACACCCATACCTGATGCCCTTCCTCCCTGCCCCAGTACAGGAAACCTATACCTGGCATCCTTCTCCCTGTCCCCCACAACACACACCCATACCTGATGCCCTTCCTCCCTGCCCCGGTACAGGAGACCTGTACCTGACATCCTACTCTCTCTCCCCCACAACACACACCCACACCCGATGCCCTTCCTCCCTGCCCCACACCACACACCCATACCTGATACCCTTCCTCCCTGCCCGGTACAGGAGACCTGTACCTGACATCCTACTCTCTGCCCCCCAAAACACACACCCATACCTGATACCCTTCCTCCCTGCCCCAGGACAGGAAACCTATACCTGGCAGCCTTCTCCCTGACCCCCTCAACACACACCCATACCTGATGCCCTTCCTCCCTGCGCCAGTACAGGAGACCTGTACCTGACATCCTCCTCTCTGTCCCCCACAACACACACCCATACCTGATGCCCTTCCTCCCTGCACCAGTACAGGAAACCAGTAGCTGACATCCTTCTCCCTGTACCCCCACAACACACACCCATACCTGATGCCCTTCCTCCCTGCCCCAGTACAGGAGACATGTACCTGGCATCCCTCGCCCTGAACCCTACAACACACACCCATACCTGATGCCCTTCCTTCCTGCCCCAGTACAGGAGAGCTGTGCCTGTAACCCCTCGCCCTGACCCCCACAACACACACCCATACCTGATGCCCTTGCTCCCTGCCCCAGTACAGGAGACCTGTGCCTGGCATCCCTCGCCCTGATCCCCACAACACACACCCATACCTGATGCCCTTCATCCCTGCCCCAGTACAGGAAACCTGTACCTTATATCCTTATCCCTGACCCCCACAACACACACCCATACCTGATGCCCTTCCTCCCTGCCCCAGTACAGGAAGCATGTACCCGACATCCCTCACCCTGAACCCCACAACACACACCCATACCTGATGCCCTTCCTCCCTGCCCCAGTACAGAAGACATGTACCTGGCATCCCTCGCCCTGAACCCTACAACACACACCCATACCTGATGCCCTTCCTTCCTGCCCCAGTACAGGAGACCTGTACCTGACATCCTTCTCCCTGACTCCCACAACACACACCCATACCTGATCCCCTTCCTCCCAGCCCCAGTACAGGAGACCTGTACCTGACAACCTTCTCCCTGTACCCCCACAACACACACCCATACCTGATGTCCTTCCTCCCTGCCTCAGTACAGGAAGCCTGTACCTTATATCCTTCTCCCTGACCCCCACAACAAACACCCATACCTGATGCCCTTCCTCCCTGCCCCAGAGCAGTAAACCTGTACCCAGCATGCTTCTCCCTGACTCCCAAAACACACCGATACCTCATGCCCTTCCTCCCTGCCCCAGTATAGGAGACCTGTTCCTGGCATCCCTCGCCCTGACCCCCACAACACACACCCATACCTGATGCCCTTCCTCCCTGCGCCAGTACAGGAGACCTGTACCTGACATCCTTCTCCCTGTACCCCCACAACACACACCCATACCTGATCCCCTTCCTCCCTGCCCCAGTACAGGAGACATGTACCTTGCATCCCTCGCCCTGAACACTACAACACACACCCATACCTGATGCCCTTCCTTCCTGCCCCAGTACAGGAAGCCTGTACCTGGCATCCTTCTCCCTGACCCCCACAACACACACCCATACCTGATCCCCTTCCTCCCTGCCCCAGTACAGGAGACCTGTGCCTGGCATCCCTCGCCCTGACCCCCACAACACACACCCATACCTGATGCCCTTGCTCCCTGCCCCAGTACAGGAGACTTGTGCCTGGCATCCCTCGACCTGACCCCCACAACACACACCCATACCTGATGCCCTTCCCCCCTGCCCAAGTACAGGAAACCTGTACCTTATATCCTTCTCCCTGACCCCCATAACACACACCCATACCTGATGCCCTTCCTCCCTGCCCCAGTACAGGAAGCCTGTACCTGACATCCCTCATCCTGAACCCCACAACACACACCCATACCCGATGCCCTTCCTCCCTGCCCCAGTACAGGAAACCTATACCTGGCATCCTTCTCCCTGTCCCCCACAACACACACCCATACCTGATGCCCTTCCTCCCTGCCCCAGTACAGGTAGCCTGTACCCGACAGCCCTCACCATGAACCCCACAACACACACCTATACCTAATGCCCTTCCTCCCTGCCCCAGTACAGGAAACCTATACCTGCCGTCCTTCTCCCTGTCCCCCACAACACACACCCATACCTGATGCCCTTCCTCCCTGCCCCGGTAAAGGAGACCTGTACCTGACATCCTCCTCTCTGTCCCCCACAACACACACCCATACCTGCTGCCCTTCCTCCCTGCCCCAGTACAGGAGGCCTGTACCTGACATCCTCCTCTCTATCCCCCACAACACACACCCATACCTGATGCCCTCCCTTCCTGCCCCACACCACACACCCAAACCTGATGCCCTTCCTCCCTGCCCCACACCACACACCCATACCTGAAACCCTTCCTCCCTGCCCCAGTACAGGAGACCTGTACCTGACATCCTTCTCCCTGTACCCCCACAACACACACCCATACCTGATCCCCTTCCTCCCTGCCCCAGTACAGGAGACATGTACCTGGCATCCCTACCCCTGAACCCTACAACACACACCCATACCTGATGCCCTTCCTTCCTGCCCCAGTACAGGAGACCTGTACCTGACATCCTTCTCCCTGACCACCACAACACACACCCATACCTGATCCCCTTCCTCCCTGCCCCAGTACAGGAGACCTGTGCCTTATATTCTTCTCACTGACCCCCACAACACACACCCATATCTGATGCCCTTCCTCCCTGCCCCAGTACAGGAAACCTATACCTGGCATCCTTCTCCCTGTCCCCCACAACACACACTCATACATGACGCCCTTCCTCCCTGCCCGGTACAGGAGACCTGTACCTGACATCCTCCTCTCTCTCCCCCACAACACACACCCACACCTGCTGCCTTCCTCCCTGCCCCAGTACAGGAGACCTGTACCTGACATCCTCCTCTCTATGTCCCACAACACACACCCATTCCTGATCCCCTTCCTCCCTGCCCCACACCACGCACCCATACCTGATGCCCTTCCTCCCTGCCCCACACCACACACCCATACCTGATACCCTTCCTCCCTGCCCCAGTACAGGAAACCTATACCTGGCAGCCTTCTCCCTGACCCCCTCAACACACACCCATACCTGATGCCCTTCCTCCATGCGCCAGTACAGGAGACCTGTACCTGACATCCTCCTCTCTGTCCCCCACAACACACACCCATACCTGATGCCCTTCCTCCCTGGACCAGTACAGGAAACCAGTACCTGACATCCTTCTCCCTGTACCCCCACAACACACACCCATACCTGATGCCCTTCCTCCCTGCCCCAGTACAGGAGACATGTACCTGGCATCCCTCGCCCTGAACCCTACAACACACACCCATACCTGATGCCCTTCCTTCCTGCCCCAGTACAGGAGAGCTGTGCCTGTAACCCCTCGCCCTGACCCCCACAACACACACCCATACCTGATGCCCTTGCTCCCTGCCCCAGTACAGGAGACCTGTGCCTGGCATCCCTCGCCCTGATCCCCACAACACACACCCATACCTGATGCCCTTCATCCCTGCCCCAGTACAGGAAACCTGTACCTTATATCCTTATCCCTGACCCCCACAACACACACCCATACCTGATGCCCTTCCTCCCTGCCCCAGTACAGGAAGCATGTACCCAACATCCCTCACCCTGAACCCCACAACACACACCCATACCTGATGCCCTTCCTCCCTGCCCCAGTACAGGAAACCTATACCTGGCATCCTTCTCCCTGTCCCCCACAACACACACCCATACCTGATGCCGTTCCTCCCTGCCCCGGTACAGGAGACCTGTACCTGACATCCTACTCTCTCTCCCCCACAACACACACCCACACCCGATGCCCTTCCTCCCTGCCCCACACCACACACCCATACCTGATACCCTTCCTCCCTGCCCGGTACAGGAGACCTGTACCTGACATCCTACTCTCTGCCCCCCAAAACACACACCCATACCTGATCCCCTTCCTCCCTGCCCCAGTACAGGAGACATGTACCTGGCATTCCTCACCCTGACACCCATACCTGATGCCCTTCCTTCCTGCCCCAGTACAAGAGACCTGTACCTGACATCCTTCTCCCTGACCCCCACAACAAACACCCATACCTGATCCCCTTCCTCCCTGCCCCAGTACAGGAGACCTGTGCCTGGTATCCCTCGCCCTGACCCCCACAACACACACCCATACCTGATGCCCTTGCTCCCTGCCCCAGTACAGGAGACCTGTGCCCGGCATCCCTCACCCTGATCCCCACAACACACACCCATACCTGATGCCCTTCCTCCCTGCCCCAGTATAGGAAACCTGTACCTTATATTCTTCTCACTGACCCCCACAACACACACTCATACATGACGCCCTTCCTCCCTGCCCGGTACAGTAGACCTGTACCTGACATCCTCCTCTCTCTCCCCCACAACACACACCCACACCTGATGCCTTCCTCCCTGCCCCAGTACAGGAGACCTGTACCTGACATCCTCCTCTCTATCTCCCATAACACACACCCATTCCTGATGCCCTTCCTCCCTGCCCCACACCACGCACCCATACCTGATGCCCTTCCTCCCTGCCCCACACCACACACCCATACCTGATACCCTTCCTCCCTGCCCCAGTACAGGAAACCTATACCTGGCAGCCTTCTCCCTGACCCCCTCAACACACACCCATACCTGATGCCCTTCCTCCCTGCGCCAGTACAGGAGACCTGTACCTGACATCCTCCTCTCTGTCCCCCACAACACACACCCATACCTGATGCCCTTCCTCCCTGCACCAGTACAGGAAACCAGTACCTGACATCCTTCTCCCTGTACCCCCACAACACACACCCATACCTGATGCCCTTCCTCCCTGCCCCAGTACAGGAGACATGTACCTGGCATCCCTCGCCCTGAACCCTACAACACACACCCATACCTGATGCCCTTCCTTCCTGCCCCAGTACAGGAGAGCTGTGCCTGTAACCCCTCGCCCTGACCCCCACAACACACACCCATACCTGATGCCCTTGCTCCCTGCCCCAGTACAGGAGACCTGTGCCTGGCATCCCTCGCCCTGATCCCCACAACACACACCCATACCTGATGCCCTTCATCCCTGCCCCAGTACAGGAAACCTGTACCTTATATCCTTATCCCTGACCCCCACAACACACACCCATACCTGATGCCCTTCCTCCCTGCCCCAGTACAGGAAGCATGTACCCGACATCCCTCACCCTGAACCCCACAACACACACCCATACCTGATGCCCTTCCTCCCTGCCCCAGTACAGGAAACCTATACCTGGCATCCTTCTCCCTGTCCCCCACAACACACACCCATACCTGATGCCCTTCCTCCCTGCCCCAGTACAGGAGACATGTACCTGGCATCCCTCGCCCTGAACCATACAACACACACCCATACCTGATGCCCTTCCTTCCTGCCCCAGTACAGGAGAGCTGTGCCTGTAACCCCTCGCCCTGACCCCCACAACACACACCCATACCTGATGCCCTTGCTCCCTGCCCCAGTACAGGAGACCTGTGCCTGGCATCCCTCGCCCTGATCCCCACAACACACACCCATACCTGATGCCCTTCCTCCCTGCCCCAGTACAGGAAGCATGTACCCGACATCCCTCACCCTGAACCCCACAACACACACCCATACCTGATGCCCTTCCTCCCTGCCCCAGTACAGGAAACCTATACCTGGCATCCTTCTCCCTGTCCCCCTCAACACACACCCATACCTGATGCCCTTCCTCCATGCGCCAGTACAGGAGACCTGTACCTGACATCCTCCTCTCTGTCCCCCACAACACACACCCATACCTGATGCCCTTCCTCCCTGGACCAGTACAGGAAACCAGTACCTGACATCCTTCTCCCTGTACCCCCACAACACACACCCATACCTGATGCCCTTCCTCCCTGCCCCAGTACAGGAGACATGTACCTGGCATCCCTCGCCCTGAACCCTACAACACACACCCATACCTGATGCCCTTCCTTCCTGCCCCAGTACAGGAGAGCTGTGCCTGTAACCCCTCGCCCTGACCCCCACAACACACACCCATACCTGATGCCCTTGCTCCCTGCCCCAGTACAGGAGACCTGTGCCTGGCATCCCTCGCCCTGATCCCCACAACACACGCCCATACCTGATGCCCTTCATCCCTGCCCCAGTACAGGAAACCTGTACCTTATATCCTTATCCCTGACCCCCACAACACACACCCATACCTGATGCCCTTCCTCCCTGCCCCAGTACAGGAAGCATGTACCCAACATCCCTCACCCTGAACCCCACAACACACACCCATACCTGATGCCCTTCCTCCCTGCCCCAGTACAGGAAACCTATACCTGGCATCCTTCTCCCTGTCCCCCACAACACACACCCATACCTGATGCCCTTCCTCCCTGCCCCGGTACAGGAGACCTGTACCTGACATCCTACTCTCTCTCCCCCACAACACACACCCACACCCGATGCCCTTCCTCCCTGCCCCACACCACACACCCATACCTGATACCCTTCCTCCCTGCCCGGTACAGGAGACCTGTACCTGACATCCTACTCTCTGCCCCCCAAAACACACACCCATACCTGATCCCCTTCCTCCCTGCCCCAGTACAGGAGACATGTACCTGGCATTCCTCACCCTGACACCCATACCTGATGCCCTTCCTTCCTGCCCCAGTACAAGAGACCTGTACCTGACATCCTTCTCCCTGACCCCCACAACAAACACCCATACCTGATCCCCTTCCTCCCTGCCCCAGTACAGGAGACCTGTGCCTGGTATCCCTCGCCCTGACCCCCACAACACACACCCATACCTGATGCCCTTCATCCCTGCCCCAGTACAGGAAACCTGTACCTTATATCCTTATCCCTGACCCCCACAACACACACCCATACCTGATGCCCTTCCTCCCTGCCCCAGTACAGGAAGCATGTACCCGACATCCCTCACCCTGAACCCCACAACACACACCCATACCTGATGCCCTTCCTCCCTGCCCCAGTACAGGAAACCTATACCTGGCATCCTTCTCCCTGTCCCCCACAACACACACCCATACCTGATGCCCTTCCTCCCTGCCCCAGTACAGGAGACATGTACCTGGCATCCCTCGCCCTGAACCCTACAACACACACCCATACCTGATGCCCTTCCTTCCTGCCCCAGTACAGGAGAGCTGTGCCTGTAACCCCTCGCCCTGACCCCCACAACACACACCCATACCTGATGCCCTTGCTCCCTGCCCCAGTACAGGAGACCTGTGCCTGGCATCCCTCGCCCTGATCCCCACAACACACACCCATACCTGATGCCCTTCCTCCCTGCCCCAGTACAGGAAGCATGTACCCGACATCCCTCACCCTGAACCCCACAACACACACCCATACCTGATGCCCTTCCTCCCTGCCCCAGTACAGGAAACCTATACCTGGCATCCTTCTCCCTGTCCCCCTCAACACACACCCATACCTGATGCCCTTCCTCCATGCGCCAGTACAGGAGACCTGTACCTGACATCCTCCTCTCTGTCCCCCACAACACACACCCATACCTGATGCCCTTCCTCCCTGGACCAGTACAGGAAACCAGTACCTGACATCCTTCTCCCTGTACCCCCACAACACACACCCATACCTGATGCCCTTCCTCCCTGCCCCAGTACAGGAGACATGTACCTGGCATCCCTCGCCCTGAACCCTACAACACACACCCATACCTGATGCCCTTCCTTCCTGCCCCAGTACAGGAGAGCTGTGCCTGTAACCCCTCGCCCTGACCCCCACAACACACACCCATACCTGATGCCCTTGCTCCCTGCCCCAGTACAGGAGACCTGTGCCTGGCATCCCTCGCCCTGATCCCCACAACACACGCCCATACCTGATGCCCTTCATCCCTGCCCCAGTACAGGAAACCTGTACCTTATATCCTTATCCCTGACCCCCACAACACACACCCATACCTGATGCCCTTCCTCCCTGCCCCAGTACAGGAAGCATGTACCCAACATCCCTCACCCTGAACCCCACAACACACACCCATACCTGATGCCCTTCCTCCCTGCCCCAGTACAGGAAACCTATACCTGGCATCCTTCTCCCTGTCCCCCACAACACACACCCATACCTGATGCCCTTCCTCCCTGCCCCGGTACAGGAGACCTGTACCTGACATCCTACTCTCTCTCCCCCACAACACACACCCACACCCGATGCCCTTCCTCCCTGCCCCACACCACACACCCATACCTGATACCCTTCCTCCCTGCCCGGTACAGGAGACCTGTACCTGACATCCTACTCTCTGCCCCCCAAAACACACACCCATACCTGATCCCCTTCCTCCCTGCCCCAGTACAGGAGACATGTACCTGGCATTCCTCACCCTGACACCCATACCTGATGCCCTTCCTTCCTGCCCCAGTACAAGAGACCTGTACCTGACATCCTTCTCCCTGACCCCCACAACAAACACCCATACCTGATCCCCTTCCTCCCTGCCCCAGTACAGGAGACCTGTGCCTGGTATCCCTCGCCCTGACCCCCACAACACACACCCATACCTGATGCCCTTGCTCCCTGCCCCAGTACAGGAGACCTGTGCCCGGCATCCCTCACCCTGATCCCCACAACACACACCCATACCTGATGCCCTTCCTCCCTGCCCCAGTATAGGAAACCTGTACCTTATATTCTTCTCACTGACCCCCACAACACACACTCATACATGACGCCCTTCCTCCCTGCCCGGTACAGGAGACCTGTACCTGACATCCTCCTCTCTCTCCCCCACAACACACACCCACACCTGATGCCTTCCTCCCTGCCCCAGTACAGGAGACCTGTACCTGACATCCTCCTCTCTATCTCCCACAACACACACCCATTCCTGATGCCCTTCCTCCCTGCCCCACACCACGCACCCATACCTGATGCCCTTCCTCCCTGCCCCACACCACACACCCATACCTGATACCCTTCCTCCCTGCCCCAGTACAGGAAACCTATACCTGGCAGCCTTCTCCCTGACCCCCTCAACACACACCCATACCTGATGCCCTTCCTCCCTGCGCCAGTACAGGAGACCTGTACCTGACATCCTCCTCTCTGTCCCCCACAACACACACCCATACCTGATGCCCTTCCTCCCTGCACCAGTACAGGAAACCAGTACCTGACATCCTTCTCCCTGTACCCCCACAACACACACCCATACCTGATGCCCTTCTTCCCTGCCCCAGTACAGAAGACATGTACCTGGCATCCCTCGCCATGAACCCTACAACACACACCCATACCTGATGCCCTTCCTTCCTGCCCCAGTACAGGAGAGCTGTGCCTGTAACCCCTCGCCCTGACCCCCACAACACACACCCATACCTGATGCCCTTGCTCCCTGCCCCAGTACAGGAGACCTGTGCCTGGCATCCCTCGCCCTGATCCCCACAACACAAACCCATACCTGATGCCCTTCATCCCTGCCCCAGTACAGGAAACCTGTACCTTATATCCTTATCCCTGACCCCCACAACACACACCCATACCTGATGCCCTTCCTCCCTGCCCCAGTACAGGAAGCATGTACCCGACATCCCTCACCCTGAACCCCACAACACACACCCATACCTGATGCCCTTCCTCCCTGCCCCAGTACAGGAAACCTATACCTGGCATCCTTCTCCCTGTCCCCCACAACACACACCCATACCTGATGCCCTTCCTCCCTGCCCCGGTACAGGAGACCTGTACCTGACATCCTACTCTCTCTCCCCCACAACACACACCCACACCCGATGCCCTTCCTCCCTGCCCCACACCACACACCCATACCTGATACCCTTCCTCCCTGCCCGGTACAGGAGACCTGTACCTGACATCCTACTCTCTGCCCCCCAAAACACACACCCATACCTGATACCCTTCCTCCCTGCCCCAGGACAGGAAACCTATACCTGGCAGCCTTCTCCCTGACCCCCTCAACACACACCCATACCTGATGCCCTTCCTCCCTGCGCCAGTACAGGAGACCTGTACCTGACATCCTCCTCTCTGTCCCCCACAACACACACCCATACCTGATGCCCTTCCTCCCTGCACCAGTACAGGAAACCAGTAGCTGACATCCTTCTCCCTGTACCCCCACAACACACACCCATACCTGATGCCCTTCCTCCCTGCCCCAGTACAGGAGACATGTACCTGGCATCCCTCGCCCTGAACCCTACAACACACACCCATACCTGATGCCCTTCCTTCCTGCCCCAGTACAGGAGAGCTGTGCCTGTAACCCCTCGCCCTGACCCCCACAACACACACCCATACCTGATGCCCTTGCTCCCTGCCCCAGTACAGGAGACCTGTGCCTGGCATCCCTCGCCCTGATCCCCACAACACACACCCATACCTGATGCCCTTCATCCCTGCCCCAGTACAGGAAACCTGTACCTTATATCCTTATCCCTGACCCCCACAACACACACCCATACCTGATGCCCTTCCTCCCTGCCCCAGTACAGGAAGCATGTACCCGACATCCCTCACCCTGAACCCCACAACACACACCCATACCTGATGCCCTTCCTCCCTGCCCCAGTACAGGAAACCTATACCTGGCATCCTTCTCCCTGTCCCCCACAACACACACCCATACCTGATGCCCTTCCTCCCTGCCCCGGTACAGGAGACCTGTACCTGACATCCTCCTCTCTCTCCCCCACAACACACACCCACACCTGATGCCTTCCTCCCTGCCCCAGTACAGGAGACCTGTACCTGACATCCTCCTCTCTATCTCCCACAACACACACCCATTCCTGATGCCCTTCCTCCCTGCCCCACACCACGCACCCATACCTGATGCCCTTCCTCCCTGCCCCACACCACACACCCATACCTGATACCCTTCCTCCCTGCCCCAGTACAGGAAACCTATACCTGGCAGCCTTCTCCCTGACCCCCTCAACACACACCCATACCTGATGCCCTTCCTCCCTGTGCCAGTACAGGAGACCTGTACCTGACATCCTCCTCTCTGTCCCCCACAACACACACCCATACCTGATGCCCTTCCTCCCTGCACCAGTACAGGAAACCAGTACCTGACATCCTTCTCCCTGTACCCCCACAACACACACCCATACCTGATGCCCTTCCTCCCTGCCCCAGTACAGGAGACATGTACCTGGCATCCCTCGCCCTGAACCCTACAACACACACCCATACCTGATGCCCTTCCTTCCTGCCCCAGTACAGGAGAGCTGTGCCTGTAACCCCTCGCCCTGACCCCCACAACACACACCCATACCTGATGCCCTTGCTCCCTGCCCCAGTACAGGAGACCTGTGCCTGGCATCCCTCGCCCTGATCCCCACAACACACACCCATACCTGATGCCCTTCATCCCTGCCCCAGTACAGGAAACCTGTACCTTATATCCTTATCCCTGACCCCCACAACACACACCCATACCTGATGCCCTTCCTCCCTGCCCCAGTACAGGAAGCATGTACCCGACATCCCTCACCCTGAACCCCACAACACACACCCATACCTGATGCCCTTCCTCCCTGCCCCAGTACAGGAAACCTATACCTGGCATCCTTCTCCCTGTCCCCCACAACACACACCCATACCTGATGCCCTTCCTCCCTGCCCCGGTACAGGAGACCTGTACCTGACATCCTACTCTCTCTCCCCCACAACACACACCCACACCCGATGCCCTTCCTCCCTGCCCCACACCACACACCCATACCTGATACCCTTCCTCCCTGCCCGGTACAGGAGACCTGTACCTGACATCCTACTATCTGCCCCCCAAAACACACACCCATACCTGATACCCTTCCTCCCTGCCCCAGTACAGGAAACCTATACCTGGCAGCCTTCTCCCTGACCCCCTCAACACACACCCATACCTGATGCCCTTCCTCCCTGCGCCAGTACAGGAGACCTGTACCTGACATCCTCCTCTCTGTCCCCCACAACACACACCCATACCTGATGCCCTTCCTCCCTGCACCAGTACAGGAAACCAGTACCTGACATCCTTCTCCCTGTACCCCCACAACACACACCCATACCTGATGCCCTTCCTCCCTGCCCCAGTACAGGAGACATGTACCTGGCATCCCTCGCCCTGAACCCTACAACACACACCCATACCTGATGCCCTTCCTTCCTGCCCCAGTACAGGAGAGCTGTGCCTGTAACCCCTCGCCCTGACCCCCACAACACACACCCATACCTGATGCCCTTGCTGCCTGCCCCAGTACAGGAGACCTGTGCCTGGCATCCCTCGCCCTGATCCCCACAACACACACCCATACCTGATGCCCTTCATCCCTGCCCCAGTACAGGAAACCTGTACCTTATATCCTTATCCCTGACCCCCACAACACACACCCATACCTGATGCCCTTCCTCCCTGCCCCAGTACAGGAAGCATGTACCCGACATCCCTCACCCTGAACCCCACAACACACACCCATACCTGATGCCCTTCCTCCCTGCCCCAGTACAGGAAACCTATACCTGGCATCCTTCTCCCTGTCCCCCACAACACACACCCATACCTGATGCCCTTCCTCCCTGCCCCGGTACAGGAGACCTGTACCTGACATCCTACTCTCTCTCCCCCACAACACACACCCACACCCGATGCCCTTCCTCCCTGCCCCACACCACACACCCATACCTGATACCCTTCCTCCCTGCCCGGTACAGGAGACCTGTACCTGACATCCTACTCTCTGCCCCCACAACACACACCCATACCTGATGCCCTTCCTCCCTGCCCCAGTACAGGAGACATGTACCTGGCATCCCTCGCCCTGAACCCTACAACACACACCCATACCTGATGCCCTTCCTTCCTGCCCCAGTACAGGAGAGCTGTGCCTGTAACCCCTCGCCCTGACCCCCACAACACACACCCATACCTGATGCCCTTGCTGCCTGCCCCAGTACAGGAGACCTGTGCCTGGCATCCCTCGCCCTGATCCCCACAACACACACCCATACCTGATGCCCTTCATCCCTGCCCCAGTACAGGAAACCTGTACCTTATATCCTTATCCCTGACCCCCACAACACACACCCATACCTGATGCCCTTCCTCCCTGCCCCAGTACAGGAAGCATGTACCCGACATCCCTCACCCTGAACCCCACAACACACACCCATACCTGATGCCCTTCCTCCCTGCCCCAGTACAGGAAACCTATACCTGGCATCCTTCTCCCTGTCCCCCACAACACACACCCATACCTGATGCCCTTCCTCCCTGCCCCGGTACAGGAGACCTGTACCTGACATCCTACTCTCTCTCCCCCACAACACACACCCACACCCGATGCCCTTCCTCCCTGCCCCACACCACACACCCATACCTGATACCCTTCCTCCCTGCCCGGTACAGGAGACCTGTACCTGACATCCTACTCTCTGCCCCCCAAAACACACACCCATACCTGATGCCCTTCCTCCCTGCACCAGTACAGGAAACCAGTACCTGACATCCTTCTCCCTGTACCCCCACAACACACACCCATACCTGATCCCCTTCCTCCCTGCCCCAGTACAGGAGACATGTACCTGGCATTCCTCACCCTGACACCCATACCTGATGCCCTTCCTTCCTGCCCCAGTACAAGAGACCTGTACCTGACATCCTTCTCCCTGACCCCCACAACAAACACCCATACCTGATCCCCTTCCTCCCTGCCCCAGTACAGGAGACCTGTGCCTGGTATCCCTCGCCCTGACCCCCACAACACACACCCATACCTGATGCCCTTGCTCCCTGCCCCAGTACAGGAGACCTGTGCCTGGCATTCCTCGCCCTGACCCCCACAACACACACCCATACCTGATGCCGTTCCTCCCTGCCCCAATGCAGGAAACCTGTACCTATATCCTTCTCCCTGACCCCCACAATACACACCCATACCTGATGCCCTTCTTTCCTGCCCCAGTACAGGAAGCCTGTACCCGACATCCATCGCCAATAACCCCACAACATACACCGATACCTGATGCCCTTCCTCCCTGCCCCAGTACAGGAACCCTATACCTGGCATCCTTCTCCCTGTCCCCCAAAACACACACCCATACCTGATGCTCTTCCTCCCTGCCCCAGTACAGGAAGCCTGTACCCGACATCCATCGCCAATAACCCCACAACATACACCGATACCTGATGCCCTTCCTCCCTGCCCCAGTACAGGAACCCTATACCTGGCATCCTTCTCCCTGTCCCCCAAAACACACACCCATACCTGATGCTCTTCCTCCCTGCCCCAGTACAGGAAGCCTGTACCCGACATCCATCGCCAATAACCCCACAACATACACCGATACCTGATGCCCTTCCTCCCTGCCCCAGTACAGGAACCCTATACCTGGCATCCTACTCCCTGTCCCCCACAACACACACCCATACCTGATGCCCTTCCTCCATGCTCCAGTACAGGAGACCTGTACCTGACATCCTCCTCTCTGTCCCCCACAACACACACCCATACCTGATGCCCTTCCTCCCTGCCCCAGTACAGGAGACCTGTACCTGACATCCTCCTCTCTATCCCCCACAACACACACCCATACCTGATGCCCTTCCTCCCTGCCCCACACCACACACCCATACCTGATACCCTTCCTCCCTGCCCCAGTACAGGAACCCTATACCTGGCATCCTTCTCCCTGTCCCCCACAACACACACCCATACCTAATGCCCTTCCTCCCTGCCCCGGTACAGGAGACCTGTACCTGACATCCTCCTCTCTGTCCCCCACAACACACACCCATACCTGATGCCCTTCCTCCCTGCGCCAGTACAGGAAACCAGTACCTGACATCCTTCTCCTTGTCAACCACAACACACACCCATACCTGATGCCCTTCCTCCCTGCGCCAGTACAGGAGGCATGTACCTGACATCCTTCTACCTGTACCCCCACAACACACACCCTTACCTGATCCCCTTCTTCCCTGGCCGAGTACAGGAGACATGTACCTGGCATCCCTCGCCCTGAACCCTACAACACACACCCATACCTGATGCCCTTCCTTCCTGCCCCAGTACAGGAGACCTGTATCTGACATCCTTCTCCCTGACTCCCACAACACACACCCATACCTGATCCCCTGCATCCCAGCCCCAGTACAGGATACCTGTACGTGACATCCTTCTCCCCGTACTCCCACAACACACACCCATACCTGATGTCCTTCCTCCCTGCCTCAGTACAGGAAGCCTGTACCTTATATCCTTCTCCCTGACCCCCACAACAAACACCCATACCTGATGCCCTTCCTCCCTGCCCCAGAACAGGAAACCTGTACCCAACATGCTTCTCCCTGACTCCCAAAACACACCGATACCTCATGCCCTTCCTCCCTGCCCCAGTAGAGGTGACCTGTTCCTGGCATCCCTCGCCCTGACCCCCACAACACACACCCATACCTGATGCCCTTCCTCCCTGCCCCAGAACAGGAAATCTGTAAACCACATGCTTCTCCCTGACTCCCAAAACACACCCATACCTGATGCCCTTCCTCCCTGCCCCAGTACAGAAGACATGTACCTGGCATCCCTCGCCCTGAACCCTACAACACACACCCATACCTGATGCCCTTCCTTCCTGCCCCAGTACAGGAGACCTGTACCTGACATCCTTCTCCCTGACTCCCACAACACACACCCATACCTGATCCCCTTCCTCCCAGCCCCAGTACAGGAGACCTGTACCTGACAACCTTCTCCCTGTACCCCCACAACACACACCCATACCTGATGTCCTTCCTCCCTGCCTCAGTACAGGAAGCCTGTACCTTATATCCTTCTCCCTGACCCCCACAACAAACACCCATACCTGATGCCCTTCCTCCCTGCCCCAGAGCAGTAAACCTGTACCCAGCATGCTTCTCCCTGACTCCCAAAACACACCGATACCTCATGCCCTTCCTCCCTGCCCCAGTATAGGAGACCTGTTCCTGGCATCCCTCGCCCTGACCCCCACAACACACACCCATACCTGATGCCCTTCCTCCCTGCGCCAGTACAGGAGACCTGTACCTGACATCCTTCTCCCTGTACCCCCACAACACACACCCATACCTGATCCCCTTCCTCCCTGCCCCAGTACAGGAGACATGTACCTTGCATCCCTCGCCCTGAACACTACAACACACACCCATACCTGATGCCCTTCCTTCCTGCCCCAGTACAGGAAGCCTGTACCTGGCATCCTTCTCCCTGACCCCCACAACACACACCCATACCTGATCCCCTTCCTCCCTGCCCCAGTACAGGAGACCTGTGCCTGGCATCCCTCGCCCTGACCCCCACAACACACACCCATACCTGATGCCCTTGCTCCCTGCCCCAGTACAGGAGACTTGTGCCTGGCATCCCTCGACCTGACCCCCACAACACACACCCATACCTGATGCCCTTCCCCCCTGCCCAAGTACAGGAAACCTGTACCTTATATCCTTCTCCCTGACCCCCATAACACACACCCATACCTGATGCCCTTCCTCCCTGCCCCAGTACAGGAAGCCTGTACCTGACATCCCTCATCCTGAACCCCACAACACACACCCATACCCGATGCCCTTCCTCCCTGCCCCAGTACAGGAAACCTATACCTGGCATCCTTCTCCCTGTCCCCCACAACACACACCCATACCTGATGCCCTTCCTCCCTGCCCCAGTACAGGTAGCCTGTACCCGACAGCCCTCACCATGAACCCCACAACACACACCTATACCTAATGCCCTTCCTCCCTGCCCCAGTACAGGAAACCTATACCTGCCGTCCTTCTCCCTGTCCCCCACAACACACACCCATACCTGATGCCCTTCCTCCCTGCCCCGGTAAAGGAGACCTGTACCTGACATCCTCCTCTCTGTCCCCCACAACACACACCCATACCTGCTGCCCTTCCTCCCTGCCCCAGTACAGGAGGCCTGTACCTGACATCCTCCTCTCTATCCCCCACAACACACACCCATACCTGATGCCCTCCCTTCCTGCCCCACACCACACACCCAAACCTGATGCCCTTCCTCCCTGCCCCACACCACACACCCATACCTGAAACCCTTCCTCCCTGCCCCAGTACAGGAGACCTGTACCTGACATCCTTCTCCCTGTACCCCCACAACACACACCCATACCTGATCCCCTTCCTCCCTGCCCCAGTACAGGAGACATGTACCTGGCATCCCTACCCCTGAACCCTACAACACACACCCATACCTGATGCCCTTCCTTCCTGCCCCAGTACAGGAGACCTGTACCTGACATCCTTCTCCCTGACCACCACAACACACACCCATACCTGATCCCCTTCCTCCCTGCCCCAGTACAGGAGACCTGTGCCTTATATTCTTCTCACTGACCCCCACAACACACACCCATATCTGATGCCCTTCCTCCCTGCCCCAGTACAGGAAACCTATACCTGGCATCCTTCTCCCTGTCCCCCACAACACACACTCATACATGACGCCCTTCCTCCCTGCCCGGTACAGGAGACCTGTACCTGACATCCTCCTCTCTCTCCCCCACAACACACACCCACACCTGCTGCCTTCCTCCCTGCCCCAGTACAGGAGACCTGTACCTGACATCCTCCTCTCTATGTCCCACAACACACACCCATTCCTGATCCCCTTCCTCCCTGCCCCACACCACGCACCCATACCTGATGCCCTTCCTCCCTGCCCCACACCACACACCCATACCTGATACCCTTCCTCCCTGCCCCAGTACAGGAAACCTATACCTGGCAGCCTTCTCCCTGACCCCCTCAACACACACCCATACCTGATGCCCTTCCTCCATGCGCCAGTACAGGAGACCTGTACCTGACATCCTCCTCTCTGTCCCCCACAACACACACCCATACCTGATGCCCTTCCTCCCTGGACCAGTACAGGAAACCAGTACCTGACATCCTTCTCCCTGTACCCCCACAACACACACCCATACCTGATGCCCTTCCTCCCTGCCCCAGTACAGGAGACATGTACCTGGCATCCCTCGCCCTGAACCCTACAACACACACCCATACCTGATGCCCTTCCTTCCTGCCCCAGTACAGGAGAGCTGTGCCTGTAACCCCTCGCCCTGACCCCCACAACACACACCCATACCTGATGCCCTTGCTCCCTGCCCCAGTACAGGAGACCTGTGCCTGGCATCCCTCGCCCTGATCCCCACAACACACACCCATACCTGATGCCCTTCATCCCTGCCCCAGTACAGGAAACCTGTACCTTATATCCTTATCCCTGACCCCCACAACACACACCCATACCTGATGCCCTTCCTCCCTGCCCCAGTACAGGAAGCATGTACCCAACATCCCTCACCCTGAACCCCACAACACACACCCATACCTGATGCCCTTCCTCCCTGCCCCAGTACAGGAAACCTATACCTGGCATCCTTCTCCCTGTCCCCCACAACACACACCCATACCTGATGCCGTTCCTCCCTGCCCCGGTACAGGAGACCTGTACCTGACATCCTACTCTCTCTCCCCCACAACACACACCCACACCCGATGCCCTTCCTCCCTGCCCCACACCACACACCCATACCTGATACCCTTCCTCCCTGCCCGGTACAGGAGACCTGTACCTGACATCCTACTCTCTGCCCCCCAAAACACACACCCATACCTGATCCCCTTCCTCCCTGCCCCAGTACAGGAGACATGTACCTGGCATTCCTCACCCTGACACCCATACCTGATGCCCTTCCTTCCTGCCCCAGTACAAGAGACCTGTACCTGACATCCTTCTCCCTGACCCCCACAACAAACACCCATACCTGATCCCCTTCCTCCCTGCCCCAGTACAGGAGACCTGTGCCTGGTATCCCTCGCCCTGACCCCCACAACACACACCCATACCTGATGCCCTTGCTCCCTGCCCCAGTACAGGAGACCTGTGCCCGGCATCCCTCACCCTGATCCCCACAACACACACCCATACCTGATGCCCTTCCTCCCTGCCCCAGTACAGGAAACCTATACCTGGCATCCTTCTCCCTGTCCCCCACAACACACACCCATACCTGATGCCCTTCCTCCCTGCCCCAGTACAGGAGACATGTACCTGGCATCCCTCGCCCTGAACCATACAACACACACCCATACCTGATGCCCTTCCTTCCTGCCCCAGTACAGGAGAGCTGTGCCTGTAACCCCTCGCCCTGACCCCCACAACACACACCCATACCTGATGCCCTTGCTCCCTGCCCCAGTACAGGAGACCTGTGCCTGGCATCCCTCGCCCTGATCCCCACAACACACACCCATACCTGATGCCCTTCCTCCCTGCCCCAGTACAGGAAGCATGTACCCGACATCCCTCACCCTGAACCCCACAACACACACCCATACCTGATGCCCTTCCTCCCTGCCCCAGTACAGGAAACCTATACCTGGCATCCTTCTCCCTGTCCCCCTCAACACACACCCATACCTGATGCCCTTCCTCCATGCGCCAGTACAGGAGACCTGTACCTGACATCCTCCTCTCTGTCCCCCACAACACACACCCATACCTGATGCCCTTCCTCCCTGGACCAGTACAGGAAACCAGTACCTGACATCCTTCTCCCTGTACCCCCACAACACACACCCATACCTGATGCCCTTCCTCCCTGCCCCAGTACAGGAGACATGTACCTGGCATCCCTCGCCCTGAACCCTACAACACACACCCATACCTGATGCCCTTCCTTCCTGCCCCAGTACAGGAGAGCTGTGCCTGTAACCCCTCGCCCTGACCCCCACAACACACACCCATACCTGATGCCCTTGCTCCCTGCCCCAGTACAGGAGACCTGTGCCTGGCATCCCTCGCCCTGATCCCCACAACACACGCCCATACCTGATGCCCTTCATCCCTGCCCCAGTACAGGAAACCTGTACCTTATATCCTTATCCCTGACCCCCACAACACACACCCATACCTGATGCCCTTCCTCCCTGCCCCAGTACAGGAAGCATGTACCCAACATCCCTCACCCTGAACCCCACAACACACACCCATACCTGATGCCCTTCCTCCCTGCCCCAGTACAGGAAACCTATACCTGGCATCCTTCTCCCTGTCCCCCACAACACACACCCATACCTGATGCCCTTCCTCCCTGCCCCGGTACAGGAGACCTGTACCTGACATCCTACTCTCTCTCCCCCACAACACACACCCACACCCGATGCCCTTCCTCCCTGCCCCACACCACACACCCATACCTGATACCCTTCCTCCCTGCCCGGTACAGGAGACCTGTACCTGACATCCTACTCTCTGCCCCCCAAAACACACACCCATACCTGATCCCCTTCCTCCCTGCCCCAGTACAGGAGACATGTACCTGGCATTCCTCACCCTGACACCCATACCTGATGCCCTTCCTTCCTGCCCCAGTACAAGAGACCTGTACCTGACATCCTTCTCCCTGACCCCCACAACAAACACCCATACCTGATCCCCTTCCTCCCTGCCCCAGTACAGGAGACCTGTGCCTGGTATCCCTCGCCCTGACCCCCACAACACACACCCATACCTGATGCCCTTCATCCCTGCCCCAGTACAGGAAACCTGTACCTTATATCCTTATCCCTGACCCCCACAACACACACCCATACCTGATGCCCTTCCTCCCTGCCCCAGTACAGGAAGCATGTACCCGACATCCCTCACCCTGAACCCCACAACACACACCCATACCTGATGCCCTTCCTCCCTGCCCCAGTACAGGAAACCTATACCTGGCATCCTTCTCCCTGTCCCCCACAACACACACCCATACCTGATGCCCTTCCTCCCTGCCCCAGTACAGGAGACATGTACCTGGCATCCCTCGCCCTGAACCCTACAACACACACCCATACCTGATGCCCTTCCTTCCTGCCCCAGTACAGGAGAGCTGTGCCTGTAACCCCTCGCCCTGACCCCCACAACACACACCCATACCTGATGCCCTTGCTCCCTGCCCCAGTACAGGAGACCTGTGCCTGGCATCCCTCGCCCTGATCCCCACAACACACACCCATACCTGATGCCCTTCCTCCCTGCCCCAGTACAGGAAGCATGTACCCGACATCCCTCACCCTGAACCCCACAACACACACCCATACCTGATGCCCTTCCTCCCTGCCCCAGTACAGGAAACCTATACCTGGCATCCTTCTCCCTGTCCCCCTCAACACACACCCATACCTGATGCCCTTCCTCCATGCGCCAGTACAGGAGACCTGTACCTGACATCCTCCTCTCTGTCCCCCACAACACACACCCATACCTGATGCCCTTCCTCCCTGGACCAGTACAGGAAACCAGTACCTGACATCCTTCTCCCTGTACCCCCACAACACACACCCATACCTGATGCCCTTCCTCCCTGCCCCAGTACAGGAGACATGTACCTGGCATCCCTCGCCCTGAACCCTACAACACACACCCATACCTGATGCCCTTCCTTCCTGCCCCAGTACAGGAGAGCTGTGCCTGTAACCCCTCGCCCTGACCCCCACAACACACACCCATACCTGATGCCCTTGCTCCCTGCCCCAGTACAGGAGACCTGTGCCTGGCATCCCTCGCCCTGATCCCCACAACACACGCCCATACCTGATGCCCTTCATCCCTGCCCCAGTACAGGAAACCTGTACCTTATATCCTTATCCCTGACCCCCACAACACACACCCATACCTGATGCCCTTCCTCCCTGCCCCAGTACAGGAAGCATGTACCCAACATCCCTCACCCTGAACCCCACAACACACACCCATACCTGATGCCCTTCCTCCCTGCCCCAGTACAGGAAACCTATACCTGGCATCCTTCTCCCTGTCCCCCACAACACACACCCATACCTGATGCCCTTCCTCCCTGCCCCGGTACAGGAGACCTGTACCTGACATCCTACTCTCTCTCCCCCACAACACACACCCACACCCGATGCCCTTCCTCCCTGCCCCACACCACACACCCATACCTGATACCCTTCCTCCCTGCCCGGTACAGGAGACCTGTACCTGACATCCTACTCTCTGCCCCCCAAAACACACACCCATACCTGATCCCCTTCCTCCCTGCCCCAGTACAGGAGACATGTACCTGGCATTCCTCACCCTGACACCCATACCTGATGCCCTTCCTTCCTGCCCCAGTACAAGAGACCTGTACCTGACATCCTTCTCCCTGACCCCCACAACAAACACCCATACCTGATCCCCTTCCTCCCTGCCCCAGTACAGGAGACCTGTGCCTGGTATCCCTCGCCCTGACCCCCACAACACACACCCATACCTGATGCCCTTGCTCCCTGCCCCAGTACAGGAGACCTGTGCCCGGCATCCCTCACCCTGATCCCCACAACACACACCCATACCTGATGCCCTTCCTCCCTGCCCCAGTATAGGAAACCTGTACCTTATATTCTTCTCACTGACCCCCACAACACACACTCATACATGACGCCCTTCCTCCCTGCCCGGTACAGGAGACCTGTACCTGACATCCTCCTCTCTCTCCCCCACAACACACACCCACACCTGATGCCTTCCTCCCTGCCCCAGTACAGGAGACCTGTACCTGACATCCTCCTCTCTATCTCCCACAACACACACCCATTCCTGATGCCCTTCCTCCCTGCCCCACACCACGCACCCATACCTGATGCCCTTCCTCCCTGCCCCACACCACACACCCATACCTGATACCCTTCCTCCCTGCCCCAGTACAGGAAACCTATACCTGGCAGCCTTCTCCCTGACCCCCTCAACACACACCCATACCTGATGCCCTTCCTCCCTGCGCCAGTACAGGAGACCTGTACCTGACATCCTCCTCTCTGTCCCCCACAACACACACCCATACCTGATGCCCTTCCTCCCTGCACCAGTACAGGAAACCAGTACCTGACATCCTTCTCCCTGTACCCCCACAACACACACCCATACCTGATGCCCTTCTTCCCTGCCCCAGTACAGAAGACATGTACCTGGCATCCCTCGCCATGAACCCTACAACACACACCCATACCTGATGCCCTTCCTTCCTGCCCCAGTACAGGAGAGCTGTGCCTGTAACCCCTCGCCCTGACCCCCACAACACACACCCATACCTGATGCCCTTGCTCCCTGCCCCAGTACAGGAGACCTGTGCCTGGCATCCCTCGCCCTGATCCCCACAACACAAACCCATACCTGATGCCCTTCATCCCTGCCCCAGTACAGGAAACCTGTACCTTATATCCTTATCCCTGACCCCCACAACACACACCCATACCTGATGCCCTTCCTCCCTGCCCCAGTACAGGAAGCATGTACCCGACATCCCTCACCCTGAACCCCACAACACACACCCATACCTGATGCCCTTCCTCCCTGCCCCAGTACAGGAAACCTATACCTGGCATCCTTCTCCCTGTCCCCCACAACACACACCCATACCTGATGCCCTTCCTCCCTGCCCCGGTACAGGAGACCTGTACCTGACATCCTACTCTCTCTCCCCCACAACACACACCCACACCCGATGCCCTTCCTCCCTGCCCCACACCACACACCCATACCTGATACCCTTCCTCCCTGCCCGGTACAGGAGACCTGTACCTGACATCCTACTCTCTGCCCCCCAAAACACACACCCATACCTGATACCCTTCCTCCCTGCCCCAGGACAGGAAACCTATACCTGGCAGCCTTCTCCCTGACCCCCTCAACACACACCCATACCTGATGCCCTTCCTCCCTGCGCCAGTACAGGAGACCTGTACCTGACATCCTCCTCTCTGTCCCCCACAACACACACCCATACCTGATGCCCTTCCTCCCTGCACCAGTACAGGAAACCAGTAGCTGACATCCTTCTCCCTGTACCCCCACAACACACACCCATACCTGATGCCCTTCCTCCCTGCCCCAGTACAGGAGACATGTACCTGGCATCCCTCGCCCTGAACCCTACAACACACACCCATACCTGATGCCCTTCCTTCCTGCCCCAGTACAGGAGAGCTGTGCCTGTAACCCCTCGCCCTGACCCCCACAACACACACCCATACCTGATGCCCTTGCTCCCTGCCCCAGTACAGGAGACCTGTGCCTGGCATCCCTCGCCCTGATCCCCACAACACACACCCATACCTGATGCCCTTCATCCCTGCCCCAGTACAGGAAACCTGTACCTTATATCCTTATCCCTGACCCCCACAACACACACCCATACCTGATGCCCTTCCTCCCTGCCCCAGTACAGGAAGCATGTACCCGACATCCCTCACCCTGAACCCCACAACACACACCCATACCTGATGCCCTTCCTCCCTGCCCCAGTACAGGAAACCTATACCTGGCATCCTTCTCCCTGTCCCCCACAACACACACCCATACCTGATGCCCTTCCTCCCTGCCCCGGTACAGGAGACCTGTACCTGACATCCTCCTCTCTCTCCCCCACAACACACACCCACACCTGATGCCTTCCTCCCTGCCCCAGTACAGGAGACCTGTACCTGACATCCTCCTCTCTATCTCCCACAACACACACCCATTCCTGATGCCCTTCCTCCCTGCCCCACACCACGCACCCATACCTGATGCCCTTCCTCCCTGCCCCACACCACACACCCATACCTGATACCCTTCCTCCCTGCCCCAGTACAGGAAACCTATACCTGGCAGCCTTCTCCCTGACCCCCTCAACACACACCCATACCTGATGCCCTTCCTCCCTGTGCCAGTACAGGAGACCTGTACCTGACATCCTCCTCTCTGTCCCCCACAACACACACCCATACCTGATGCCCTTCCTCCCTGCACCAGTACAGGAAACCAGTACCTGACATCCTTCTCCCTGTACCCCCACAACACACACCCATACCTGATGCCCTTCCTCCCTGCCCCAGTACAGGAGACATGTACCTGGCATCCCTCGCCCTGAACCCTACAACACACACCCATACCTGATGCCCTTCCTTCCTGCCCCAGTACAGGAGAGCTGTGCCTGTAACCCCTCGCCCTGACCCCCACAACACACACCCATACCTGATGCCCTTGCTCCCTGCCCCAGTACAGGAGACCTGTGCCTGGCATCCCTCGCCCTGATCCCCACAACACACACCCATACCTGATGCCCTTCATCCCTGCCCCAGTACAGGAAACCTGTACCTTATATCCTTATCCCTGACCCCCACAACACACACCCATACCTGATGCCCTTCCTCCCTGCCCCAGTACAGGAAGCATGTACCCGACATCCCTCACCCTGAACCCCACAACACACACCCATACCTGATGCCCTTCCTCCCTGCCCCAGTACAGGAAACCTATACCTGGCATCCTTCTCCCTGTCCCCCACAACACACACCCATACCTGATGCCCTTCCTCCCTGCCCCGGTACAGGAGACCTGTACCTGACATCCTACTCTCTCTCCCCCACAACACACACCCACACCCGATGCCCTTCCTCCCTGCCCCACACCACACACCCATACCTGATACCCTTCCTCCCTGCCCGGTACAGGAGACCTGTACCTGACATCCTACTATCTGCCCCCCAAAACACACACCCATACCTGATACCCTTCCTCCCTGCCCCAGTACAGGAAACCTATACCTGGCAGCCTTCTCCCTGACCCCCTCAACACACACCCATACCTGATGCCCTTCCTCCCTGCGCCAGTACAGGAGACCTGTACCTGACATCCTCCTCTCTGTCCCCCACAACACACACCCATACCTGATGCCCTTCCTCCCTGCACCAGTACAGGAAACCAGTACCTGACATCCTTCTCCCTGTACCCCCACAACACACACCCATACCTGATGCCCTTCCTCCCTGCCCCAGTACAGGAGACATGTACCTGGCATCCCTCGCCCTGAACCCTACAACACACACCCATACCTGATGCCCTTCCTTCCTGCCCCAGTACAGGAGAGCTGTGCCTGTAACCCCTCGCCCTGACCCCCACAACACACACCCATACCTGATGCCCTTGCTGCCTGCCCCAGTACAGGAGACCTGTGCCTGGCATCCCTCGCCCTGATCCCCACAACACACACCCATACCTGATGCCCTTCATCCCTGCCCCAGTACAGGAAACCTGTACCTTATATCCTTATCCCTGACCCCCACAACACACACCCATACCTGATGCCCTTCCTCCCTGCCCCAGTACAGGAAGCATGTACCCGACATCCCTCACCCTGAACCCCACAACACACACCCATACCTGATGCCCTTCCTCCCTGCCCCAGTACAGGAAACCTATACCTGGCATCCTTCTCCCTGTCCCCCACAACACACACCCATACCTGATGCCCTTCCTCCCTGCCCCGGTACAGGAGACCTGTACCTGACATCCTACTCTCTCTCCCCCACAACACACACCCACACCCGATGCCCTTCCTCCCTGCCCCACACCACACACCCATACCTGATACCCTTCCTCCCTGCCCGGTACAGGAGACCTGTACCTGACATCCTACTCTCTGCCCCCACAACACACACCCATACCTGATGCCCTTCCTCCCTGCCCCAGTACAGGAGACATGTACCTGGCATCCCTCGCCCTGAACCCTACAACACACACCCATACCTGATGCCCTTCCTTCCTGCCCCAGTACAGGAGAGCTGTGCCTGTAACCCCTCGCCCTGACCCCCACAACACACACCCATACCTGATGCCCTTGCTGCCTGCCCCAGTACAGGAGACCTGTGCCTGGCATCCCTCGCCCTGATCCCCACAACACACACCCATACCTGATGCCCTTCATCCCTGCCCCAGTACAGGAAACCTGTACCTTATATCCTTATCCCTGACCCCCACAACACACACCCATACCTGATGCCCTTCCTCCCTGCCCCAGTACAGGAAGCATGTACCCGACATCCCTCACCCTGAACCCCACAACACACACCCATACCTGATGCCCTTCCTCCCTGCCCCAGTACAGGAAACCTATACCTGGCATCCTTCTCCCTGTCCCCCACAACACACACCCATACCTGATGCCCTTCCTCCCTGCCCCGGTACAGGAGACCTGTACCTGACATCCTACTCTCTCTCCCCCACAACACACACCCACACCCGATGCCCTTCCTCCCTGCCCCACACCACACACCCATACCTGATACCCTTCCTCCCTGCCCGGTACAGGAGACCTGTACCTGACATCCTACTCTCTGCCCCCCAAAACACACACCCATACCTGATGCCCTTCCTCCCTGCACCAGTACAGGAAACCAGTACCTGACATCCTTCTCCCTGTACCCCCACAACACACACCCATACCTGATCCCCTTCCTCCCTGCCCCAGTACAGGAGACATGTACCTGGCATTCCTCACCCTGACACCCATACCTGATGCCCTTCCTTCCTGCCCCAGTACAAGAGACCTGTACCTGACATCCTTCTCCCTGACCCCCACAACAAACACCCATACCTGATCCCCTTCCTCCCTGCCCCAGTACAGGAGACCTGTGCCTGGTATCCCTCGCCCTGACCCCCACAACACACACCCATACCTGATGCCCTTGCTCCCTGCCCCAGTACAGGAGACCTGTGCCTGGCATTCCTCGCCCTGACCCCCACAACACACACCCATACCTGATGCCGTTCCTCCCTGCCCCAATGCAGGAAACCTGTACCTATATCCTTCTCCCTGACCCCCACAATACACACCCATACCTGATGCCCTTCTTTCCTGCCCCAGTACAGGAAGCCTGTACCCGACATCCATCGCCAATAACCCCACAACATACACCGATACCTGATGCCCTTCCTCCCTGCCCCAGTACAGGAACCCTATACCTGGCATCCTTCTCCCTGTCCCCCAAAACACACACCCATACCTGATGCTCTTCCTCCCTGCCCCAGTACAGGAAGCCTGTACCCGACATCCATCGCCAATAACCCCACAACATACACCGATACCTGATGCCCTTCCTCCCTGCCCCAGTACAGGAACCCTATACCTGGCATCCTTCTCCCTGTCCCCCAAAACACACACCCATACCTGATGCTCTTCCTCCCTGCCCCAGTACAGGAAGCCTGTACCCGACATCCATCGCCAATAACCCCACAACATACACCGATACCTGATGCCCTTCCTCCCTGCCCCAGTACAGGAACCCTATACCTGGCATCCTACTCCCTGTCCCCCACAACACACACCCATACCTGATGCCCTTCCTCCATGCTCCAGTACAGGAGACCTGTACCTGACATCCTCCTCTCTGTCCCCCACAACACACACCCATACCTGATGCCCTTCCTCCCTGCCCCAGTACAGGAGACCTGTACCTGACATCCTCCTCTCTATCCCCCACAACACACACCCATACCTGATGCCCTTCCTCCCTGCCCCACACCACACACCCATACCTGATACCCTTCCTCCCTGCCCCAGTACAGGAACCCTATACCTGGCATCCTTCTCCCTGTCCCCCACAACACACACCCATACCTAATGCCCTTCCTCCCTGCCCCGGTACAGGAGACCTGTACCTGACATCCTCCTCTCTGTCCCCCACAACACACACCCATACCTGATGCCCTTCCTCCCTGCGCCAGTACAGGAAACCAGTACCTGACATCCTTCTCCTTGTCAACCACAACACACACCCATACCTGATGCCCTTCCTCCCTGCGCCAGTACAGGAGGCATGTACCTGACATCCTTCTACCTGTACCCCCACAACACACACCCTTACCTGATCCCCTTCTTCCCTGGCCGAGTACAGGAGACATGTACCTGGCATCCCTCGCCCTGAACCCTACAACACACACCCATACCTGATGCCCTTCCTTCCTGCCCCAGTACAGGAGACCTGTATCTGACATCCTTCTCCCTGACTCCCACAACACACACCCATACCTGATCCCCTGCATCCCAGCCCCAGTACAGGATACCTGTACGTGACATCCTTCTCCCCGTACTCCCACAACACACACCCATACCTGATGTCCTTCCTCCCTGCCTCAGTACAGGAAGCCTGTACCTTATATCCTTCTCCCTGACCCCCACAACAAACACCCATACCTGATGCCCTTCCTCCCTGCCCCAGAACAGGAAACCTGTACCCAACATGCTTCTCCCTGACTCCCAAAACACACCGATACCTCATGCCCTTCCTCCCTGCCCCAGTAGAGGTGACCTGTTCCTGGCATCCCTCGCCCTGACCCCCACAACACACACCCATACCTGATGCCCTTCCTCCCTGCCCCAGAACAGGAAATCTGTAAACCACATGCTTCTCCCTGACTCCCAAAACACACCCATACCTGATGCCCTTCCTCCCTGCCCCAGTACAGAAGACATGTACCTGGCATCCCTCGCCCTGAACCCTACAACACACACCCATACCTGATGCCCTTCCTTCCTGCCCCAGTACAGGAGACCTGTACCTGACATCCTTCTCCCTGACTCCCACAACACACACCCATACCTGATCCCCTTCCTCCCAGCCCCAGTACAGGAGACCTGTACCTGACAACCTTCTCCCTGTACCCCCACAACACACACCCATACCTGATGTCCTTCCTCCCTGCCTCAGTACAGGAAGCCTGTACCTTATATCCTTCTCCCTGACCCCCACAACAAACACCCATACCTGATGCCCTTCCTCCCTGCCCCAGAGCAGTAAACCTGTACCCAGCATGCTTCTCCCTGACTCCCAAAACACACCGATACCTCATGCCCTTCCTCCCTGCCCCAGTATAGGAGACCTGTTCCTGGCATCCCTCGCCCTGACCCCCACAACACACACCCATACCTGATGCCCTTCCTCCCTGCGCCAGTACAGGAGACCTGTACCTGACATCCTTCTCCCTGTACCCCCACAACACACACCCATACCTGATCCCCTTCCTCCCTGCCCCAGTACAGGAGACATGTACCTTGCATCCCTCGCCCTGAACACTACAACACACACCCATACCTGATGCCCTTCCTTCCTGCCCCAGTACAGGAAGCCTGTACCTGGCATCCTTCTCCCTGACCCCCACAACACACACCCATACCTGATCCCCTTCCTCCCTGCCCCAGTACAGGAGACCTGTGCCTGGCATCCCTCGCCCTGACCCCCACAACACACACCCATACCTGATGCCCTTGCTCCCTGCCCCAGTACAGGAGACTTGTGCCTGGCATCCCTCGACCTGACCCCCACAACACACACCCATACCTGATGCCCTTCCCCCCTGCCCAAGTACAGGAAACCTGTACCTTATATCCTTCTCCCTGACCCCCATAACACACACCCATACCTGATGCCCTTCCTCCCTGCCCCAGTACAGGAAGCCTGTACCTGACATCCCTCATCCTGAACCCCACAACACACACCCATACCCGATGCCCTTCCTCCCTGCCCCAGTACAGGAAACCTATACCTGGCATCCTTCTCCCTGTCCCCCACAACACACACCCATACCTGATGCCCTTCCTCCCTGCCCCAGTACAGGTAGCCTGTACCCGACAGCCCTCACCATGAACCCCACAACACACACCTATACCTAATGCCCTTCCTCCCTGCCCCAGTACAGGAAACCTATACCTGCCGTCCTTCTCCCTGTCCCCCACAACACACACCCATACCTGATGCCCTTCCTCCCTGCCCCGGTAAAGGAGACCTGTACCTGACATCCTCCTCTCTGTCCCCCACAACACACACCCATACCTGCTGCCCTTCCTCCCTGCCCCAGTACAGGAGGCCTGTACCTGACATCCTCCTCTCTATCCCCCACAACACACACCCATACCTGATGCCCTCCCTTCCTGCCCCACACCACACACCCAAACCTGATGCCCTTCCTCCCTGCCCCACACCACACACCCATACCTGAAACCCTTCCTCCCTGCCCCAGTACAGGAGACCTGTACCTGACATCCTTCTCCCTGTACCCCCACAACACACACCCATACCTGATCCCCTTCCTCCCTGCCCCAGTACAGGAGACATGTACCTGGCATCCCTACCCCTGAACCCTACAACACACACCCATACCTGATGCCCTTCCTTCCTGCCCCAGTACAGGAGACCTGTACCTGACATCCTTCTCCCTGACCACCACAACACACACCCATACCTGATCCCCTTCCTCCCTGCCCCAGTACAGGAGACCTGTGCCTTATATTCTTCTCACTGACCCCCACAACACACACCCATATCTGATGCCCTTCCTCCCTGCCCCAGTACAGGAAACCTATACCTGGCATCCTTCTCCCTGTCCCCCACAACACACACTCATACATGACGCCCTTCCTCCCTGCCCGGTACAGGAGACCTGTACCTGACATCCTCCTCTCTCTCCCCCACAACACACACCCACACCTGCTGCCTTCCTCCCTGCCCCAGTACAGGAGACCTGTACCTGACATCCTCCTCTCTATGTCCCACAACACACACCCATTCCTGATCCCCTTCCTCCCTGCCCCACACCACGCACCCATACCTGATGCCCTTCCTCCCTGCCCCACACCACACACCCATACCTGATACCCTTCCTCCCTGCCCCAGTACAGGAAACCTATACCTGGCAGCCTTCTCCCTGACCCCCTCAACACACACCCATACCTGATGCCCTTCCTCCATGCGCCAGTACAGGAGACCTGTACCTGACATCCTCCTCTCTGTCCCCCACAACACACACCCATACCTGATGCCCTTCCTCCCTGGACCAGTACAGGAAACCAGTACCTGACATCCTTCTCCCTGTACCCCCACAACACACACCCATACCTGATGCCCTTCCTCCCTGCCCCAGTACAGGAGACATGTACCTGGCATCCCTCGCCCTGAACCCTACAACACACACCCATACCTGATGCCCTTCCTTCCTGCCCCAGTACAGGAGAGCTGTGCCTGTAACCCCTCGCCCTGACCCCCACAACACACACCCATACCTGATGCCCTTGCTCCCTGCCCCAGTACAGGAGACCTGTGCCTGGCATCCCTCGCCCTGATCCCCACAACACACACCCATACCTGATGCCCTTCATCCCTGCCCCAGTACAGGAAACCTGTACCTTATATCCTTATCCCTGACCCCCACAACACACACCCATACCTGATGCCCTTCCTCCCTGCCCCAGTACAGGAAGCATGTACCCAACATCCCTCACCCTGAACCCCACAACACACACCCATACCTGATGCCCTTCCTCCCTGCCCCAGTACAGGAAACCTATACCTGGCATCCTTCTCCCTGTCCCCCACAACACACACCCATACCTGATGCCGTTCCTCCCTGCCCCGGTACAGGAGACCTGTACCTGACATCCTACTCTCTCTCCCCCACAACACACACCCACACCCGATGCCCTTCCTCCCTGCCCCACACCACACACCCATACCTGATACCCTTCCTCCCTGCCCGGTACAGGAGACCTGTACCTGACATCCTACTCTCTGCCCCCCAAAACACACACCCATACCTGATCCCCTTCCTCCCTGCCCCAGTACAGGAGACATGTACCTGGCATTCCTCACCCTGACACCCATACCTGATGCCCTTCCTTCCTGCCCCAGTACAAGAGACCTGTACCTGACATCCTTCTCCCTGACCCCCACAACAAACACCCATACCTGATCCCCTTCCTCCCTGCCCCAGTACAGGAGACCTGTGCCTGGTATCCCTCGCCCTGACCCCCACAACACACACCCATACCTGATGCCCTTGCTCCCTGCCCCAGTACAGGAGACCTGTGCCCGGCATCCCTCACCCTGATCCCCACAACACACACCCATACCTGATGCCCTTCCTCCCTGCCCCAGTATAGGAAACCTGTACCTTATATTCTTCTCACTGACCCCCACAACACACACTCATACATGACGCCCTTCCTCCCTGCCCGGTACAGTAGACCTGTACCTGACATCCTCCTCTCTCTCCCCCACAACACACACCCACACCTGATGCCTTCCTCCCTGCCCCAGTACAGGAGACCTGTACCTGACATCCTCCTCTCTATCTCCCACAACACACACCCATTCCTGATGCCCTTCCTCCCTGCCCCACACCACGCACCCATACCTGATGCCCTTCCTCCCTGCCCCACACCACACACCCATACCTGATACCCTTCCTCCCTGCCCCAGTACAGGAAACCTATACCTGGCAGCCTTCTCCCTGACCCCCTCAACACACACCCATACCTGATGCCCTTCCTCCCTGTGCCAGTACAGGAGACCTGTACCTGACATCCTCCTCTCTGTCCCCCACAACACACACCCATACCTGATGCCCTTCCTCCCTGCACCAGTACAGGAAACCAGTACCTGACATCCTTCTCCCTGTACCCCCACAACACACACCCATACCTGATGCCCTTCCTCCCTGCCCCAGTACAGGAGACATGTACCTGGCATCCCTCGCCCTGAACCCTACAACACACACCCATACCTGATGCCCTTCCTTCCTGCCCCAGTACAGGAGAGCTGTGCCTGTAACCCCTCGCCCTGACCCCCACAACACACACCCATACCTGATGCCCTTGCTCCCTGCCCCAGTACAGGAGACCTGTGCCTGGCATCCCTCGCCCTGATCCCCACAACACACACCCATACCTGATGCCCTTCATCCCTGCCCCAGTACAGGAAACCTGTACCTTATATCCTTATCCCTGACCCCCACAACACACACCCATACCTGATGCCCTTCCTCCCTGCCCCAGTACAGGAAGCATGTACCCGACATCCCTCACCCTGAACCCCACAACACACACCCATACCTGATGCCCTTCCTCCCTGCCCCAGTACAGGAAACCTATACCTGGCATCCTTCTCCCTGTCCCCCACAACACATACCCATACCTGATGCCCTTCCTCCCTGCCCCAGTACAGGAGACATGTACCTGGCATCCCTCGCCCTGAACCCTACAACACACACCCATACCTGATGCCCTTCCTTCCTGCCCCAGTACAGGAGAGCTGTGCCTGTAACCCCTCGCCCTGACCCCCACAACACACACCCATACCTGATGCCCTTGCTCCCTGCCCCAGTACAGGAGACCTGTGCCTGGCATCCCTCGCCCTGATCCCCACAACACACACCCATACCTGATGCCCTTCCTCCCTGCCCCAGTACAGGAAGCATGTACCCGACATCCCTCACCCTGAACCCCACAACACACACCCATACCTGATGTCCTTCCTCCCTGCCCCAGTACAGGAAACCTATACCTGGCATCCTTCTCCCTGTCCCCCTCAACACACACCCATACCTGATGCCCTTCCTCCATGCGCCAGTACAGGAGACCTGTACCTGACATCCTCCTCTCTGTCCCCCACAACACACACCCATACCTGATGCCCTTCCTCCCTGGACCAGTACAGGAAACCAGTACCTGACATCCTTCTCCCTGTACCCCCACAACACACACCCATACCTGATGCCCTTCCTCCCTGCCCCAGTACAGGAGACATGTACCTGGCATCCCTCGCCCTGAACCCTACAACACACACCCATACCTGATGCCCTTCCTTCCTGCCCCAGTACAGGAGAGCTGTGCCTGTAACCCCTCGCCCTGACCCCCACAACACACACCCATACCTGATGCCCTTGCTCCCTGCCCCAGTACAGGAGACCTGTGCCTGGCATCCCTCGCCCTGATCCCCACAACACACGCCCATACCTGATGCCCTTCATCCCTGCCCCAGTACAGGAAACCTGTACCTTATATCCTTATCCCTGACCCCCACAACACACACCCATACCTGATGCCCTTCCTCCCTGCCCCAGTACAGGAAGCATGTACCCAACATCCCTCACCCTGAACCCCACAACACACACCCATACCTGATGCCCTTCCTCCCTGCCCCAGTACAGGAAACCTATACCTGGCATCCTTCTCCCTGTCCCCCACAACACACACCCATACCTGATGCCCTTCCTCCCTGCCCCGGTACAGGAGACCTGTACCTGACATCCTACTCTCTCTCCCCCACAACACACACCCACACCCGATGCCCTTCCTCCCTGCCCCACACCACACACCCATACCTGATACCCTTCCTCCCTGCCCGGTACAGGAGACCTGTACCTGACATCCTACTCTCTGCCCCCCAAAACACACACCCATACCTGATCCCCTTCCTCCCTGCCCCAGTACAGGAGACATGTACCTGGCATTCCTCACCCTGACACCCATACCTGATGCCCTTCCTTCCTGCCCCAGTACAAGAGACCTGTACCTGACATCCTTCTCCCTGACCCCCACAACAAACACCCATACCTGATCCCCTTCCTCCCTGCCCCAGTACAGGAGACCTGTGCCTGGTATCCCTCGCCCTGACCCCCACAACACACACCCATACCTGATGCCCTTGCTCCCTGCCCCAGTACAGGAGACCTGTGCCCGGCATCCCTCACCCTGATCCCCACAACACACACCCATACCTGATGCCCTTCCTCCCTGCCCCAGTATAGGAAACCTGTACCTTATATTCTTCTCACTGACCCCCACAACACACACTCATACATGACGCCCTTCCTCCCTGCCCGGTACAGGAGACCTGTACCTGACATCCTCCTCTCTCTCCCCCACAACACACACCAACACCTGATGCCTTCCTCCCTGCCCCAGTACAGGAGACCTGTACCTGACATCCTCCTCTCTATCTCCCACAACACACACCCATTCCTGATGCCCTTCCTCCCTGCCCCACACCACACACCCATACCTGATACCCTTCCTCCCTGCCCCAGTACAGGAAACCTATACCTGGCAGCCTTCACCCTGACCCCCTCAACACACACCCATACCTGATGCCCTTCCTCCCTGCGCCAGTACAGGAGACCTGTACCTGACATCCTCCTCTCTGTCCCCCACAACACACACCCATACCTGATGCCCTTCCTCCCTGCACCAGTACAGGAAACCAGTACCTGACATCCTTCTCCCTGTACCCCCACAACACACACCCATACCTGATGCCCTTCTTCCCTGCCCCAGTACAGGAGACATGTACCTGGCATCCCTCGCCATGAACCCTACAACACACACCCATACCTGATGCCCTTCCTTCCTGCCCCAGTACAGGAGAGCTGTGCCTGTAACCCCTCGCCCTGACCCCCACAACACACACCCATACCTGATGCCCTTGCTCCCTGCCCCAGTACAGGAGACCTGTGCCTGGCATCCCTCGCCCTGATCCCCACAACACACACCCATACCTGATGCCCTTCATCCCTGCCCCAGTACAGGAAACCTGTACCTTATATCCTTATCCCTGACCCCCACAACACACACCCATACCTGATGCCCTTCCTCCCTGCCCCAGTACAGGAAGCATGTACCCGACATCCCTCACCCTGAACCCCACAACACACACCCATACCTGATGCCCTTCCTCCCTGCCCCAGTACAGGAAACCTATACCTGGCATCCTTCTCCCTGTCCCCCACAACACACACCCATACCTGATGCCCTTCCTCCCTGCCCCGGTACAGGAGACCTGTACCTGACATCCTACTCTCTCTCCCCCACAACACACACCCACACCCGATGCCCTTCCTCCCTGCCCCACACCACACACCCATACCTGATACCCTTCCTCCCTGCCCGGTACAGGAGACCTGTACCTGACATCCTACTCTCTGCCCCCCAAAACACACACCCATACCTGATACCCTTCCTCCCTGCCCCAGGACAGGAAACCTATACCTGGCAGCCTTCTCCCTGACCCCCTCAACACACACCCATACCTGATGCCCTTCCTCCCTGCGCCAGTACAGGAGACCTGTACCTGACATCCTCCTCTCTGTCCCCCACAACACACACCCATACCTGATGCCCTTCCTCCCTGCACCAGTACAGGAAACCAGTAGCTGACATCCTTCTCCCTGTACCCCCACAACACACACCCATACCTGATGCCCTTCCTCCCTGCCCCAGTACAGGAGACATGTACCTGGCATCCCTCGCCCTGAACCCTACAACACACACCCATACCTGATGCCCTTCCTTCCTGCCCCAGTACAGGAGAGCTGTGCCTGTAACCCCTCGCCCTGACCCCCACAACACACACCCATACCTGATGCCCTTGCTCCCTGCCCCAGTACAGGAGACCTGTGCCTGGCATCCCTCGCCCTGATCCCCACAACACACACCCATACCTGATGCCCTTCATCCCTGCCCCAGTACAGGAAACCTGTACCTTATATCCTTATCCCTGACCCCCACAACACACACCCATACCTGATGCCCTTCCTCCCTGCCCCAGTACAGGAAGCATGTACCCGACATCCCTCACCCTGAACCCCACAACACACACCCATACCTGATGCCCTTCCTCCCTGCCCCAGTACAGAAGACATGTACCTGGCATCCCTCGCCCTGAACCCTACAACACACACCCATACCTGATGCCCTTCCTTCCTGCCCCAGTACAGGAGACCTGTACCTGACATCCTTCTCCCTGACTCCCACAACACACACCCATACCTGATCCCCTTCCTCCCAGCCCCAGTACAGGAGACCTGTACCTGACAACCTTCTCCCTGTACCCCCACAACACACACCCATACCTGATGTCCTTCCTCCCTGCCTCAGTACAGGAAGCCTGTACCTTATATCCTTCTCCCTGACCCCCACAACAAACACCCATACCTGATGCCCTTCCTCCCTGCCCCAGAGCAGTAAACCTGTACCCAGCATGCTTCTCCCTGACTCCCAAAACACACCGATACCTCATGCCCTTCCTCCCTGCCCCAGTATAGGAGACCTGTTCCTGGCATCCCTCGCCCTGACCCCCACAACACACACCCATACCTGATGCCCTTCCTCCCTGCGCCAGTACAGGAGACCTGTACCTGACATCCTTCTCCCTGTACCCCCACAACACACACCCATACCTGATCCCCTTCCTCCCTGCCCCAGTACAGGAGACATGTACCTTGCATCCCTCGCCCTGAACACTACAACACACACCCATACCTGATGCCCTTCCTTCCTGCCCCAGTACAGGAAGCCTGTACCTGGCATCCTTCTCCCTGACCCCCACAACACACACCCATACCTGATCCCCTTCCTCCCTGCCCCAGTACAGGAGACCTGTGCCTGGCATCCCTCGCCCTGACCCCCACAACACACACCCATACCTGATGCCCTTGCTCCCTGCCCCAGTACAGGAGACTTGTGCCTGGCATCCCTCGACCTGACCCCCACAACACACACCCATACCTGATGCCCTTCCCCCCTGCCCAAGTACAGGAAACCTGTACCTTATATCCTTCTCCCTGACCCCCATAACACACACCCATACCTGATGCCCTTCCTCCCTGCCCCAGTACAGGAAGCCTGTACCTGACATCCCTCATCCTGAACCCCACAACACACACCCATACCCGATGCCCTTCCTCCCTGCCCCAGTACAGGAAACCTATACCTGGCATCCTTCTCCCTGTCCCCCACAACACACACCCATACCTGATGCCCTTCCTCCCTGCCCCAGTACAGGTAGCCTGTACCCGACAGCCCTCACCATGAACCCCACAACACACACCTATACCTAATGCCCTTCCTCCCTGCCCCAGTACAGGAAACCTATACCTGCCGTCCTTCTCCCTGTCCCCCACAACACACACCCATACCTGATGCCCTTCCTCCCTGCCCCGGTAAAGGAGACCTGTACCTGACATCCTCCTCTCTGTCCCCCACAACACACACCCATACCTGCTGCCCTTCCTCCCTGCCCCAGTACAGGAGGCCTGTACCTGACATCCTCCTCTCTATCCCCCACAACACACACCCATACCTGATGCCCTCCCTTCCTGCCCCACACCACACACCCAAACCTGATGCCCTTCCTCCCTGCCCCACACCACACACCCATACCTGAAACCCTTCCTCCCTGCCCCAGTACAGGAGACCTGTACCTGACATCCTTCTCCCTGTACCCCCACAACACACACCCATACCTGATCCCCTTCCTCCCTGCCCCAGTACAGGAGACATGTACCTGGCATCCCTACCCCTGAACCCTACAACACACACCCATACCTGATGCCCTTCCTTCCTGCCCCAGTACAGGAGACCTGTACCTGACATCCTTCTCCCTGACCACCACAACACACACCCATACCTGATCCCCTTCCTCCCTGCCCCAGTACAGGAGACCTGTGCCTTATATTCTTCTCACTGACCCCCACAACACACACCCATATCTGATGCCCTTCCTCCCTGCCCCAGTACAGGAAACCTATACCTGGCATCCTTCTCCCTGTCCCCCACAACACACACTCATACATGACGCCCTTCCTCCCTGCCCGGTACAGGAGACCTGTACCTGACATCCTCCTCTCTCTCCCCCACAACACACACCCACACCTGCTGCCTTCCTCCCTGCCCCAGTACAGGAGACCTGTACCTGACATCCTCCTCTCTATGTCCCACAACACACACCCATTCCTGATCCCCTTCCTCCCTGCCCCACACCACGCACCCATACCTGATGCCCTTCCTCCCTGCCCCACACCACACACCCATACCTGATACCCTTCCTCCCTGCCCCAGTACAGGAAACCTATACCTGGCAGCCTTCTCCCTGACCCCCTCAACACACACCCATACCTGATGCCCTTCCTCCATGCGCCAGTACAGGAGACCTGTACCTGACATCCTCCTCTCTGTCCCCCACAACACACACCCATACCTGATGCCCTTCCTCCCTGGACCAGTACAGGAAACCAGTACCTGACATCCTTCTCCCTGTACCCCCACAACACACACCCATACCTGATGCCCTTCCTCCCTGCCCCAGTACAGGAGACATGTACCTGGCATCCCTCGCCCTGAACCCTACAACACACACCCATACCTGATGCCCTTCCTTCCTGCCCCAGTACAGGAGAGCTGTGCCTGTAACCCCTCGCCCTGACCCCCACAACACACACCCATACCTGATGCCCTTGCTCCCTGCCCCAGTACAGGAGACCTGTGCCTGGCATCCCTCGCCCTGATCCCCACAACACACACCCATACCTGATGCCCTTCATCCCTGCCCCAGTACAGGAAACCTGTACCTTATATCCTTATCCCTGACCCCCACAACACACACCCATACCTGATGCCCTTCCTCCCTGCCCCAGTACAGGAAGCATGTACCCAACATCCCTCACCCTGAACCCCACAACACACACCCATACCTGATGCCCTTCCTCCCTGCCCCAGTACAGGAAACCTATACCTGGCATCCTTCTCCCTGTCCCCCACAACACACACCCATACCTGATGCCGTTCCTCCCTGCCCCGGTACAGGAGACCTGTACCTGACATCCTACTCTCTCTCCCCCACAACACACACCCACACCCGATGCCCTTCCTCCCTGCCCCACACCACACACCCATACCTGATACCCTTCCTCCCTGCCCGGTACAGGAGACCTGTACCTGACATCCTACTCTCTGCCCCCCAAAACACACACCCATACCTGATCCCCTTCCTCCCTGCCCCAGTACAGGAGACATGTACCTGGCATTCCTCACCCTGACACCCATACCTGATGCCCTTCCTTCCTGCCCCAGTACAAGAGACCTGTACCTGACATCCTTCTCCCTGACCCCCACAACAAACACCCATACCTGATCCCCTTCCTCCCTGCCCCAGTACAGGAGACCTGTGCCTGGTATCCCTCGCCCTGACCCCCACAACACACACCCATACCTGATGCCCTTGCTCCCTGCCCCAGTACAGGAGACCTGTGCCCGGCATCCCTCACCCTGATCCCCACAACACACACCCATACCTGATGCCCTTCCTCCCTGCCCCAGTATAGGAAACCTGTACCTTATATTCTTCTCACTGACCCCCACAACACACACTCATACATGACGCCCTTCCTCCCTGCCCGGTACAGTAGACCTGTACCTGACATCCTCCTCTCTCTCCCCCACAACACACACCCACACCTGATGCCTTCCTCCCTGCCCCAGTACAGGAGACCTGTACCTGACATCCTCCTCTCTATCTCCCATAACACACACCCATTCCTGATGCCCTTCCTCCCTGCCCCACACCACGCACCCATACCTGATGCCCTTCCTCCCTGCCCCACACCACACACCCATACCTGATACCCTTCCTCCCTGCCCCAGTACAGGAAACCTATACCTGGCAGCCTTCTCCCTGACCCCCTCAACACACACCCATACCTGATGCCCTTCCTCCCTGCGCCAGTACAGGAGACCTGTACCTGACATCCTCCTCTCTGTCCCCCACAACACACACCCATACCTGATGCCCTTCCTCCCTGCACCAGTACAGGAAACCAGTACCTGACATCCTTCTCCCTGTACCCCCACAACACACACCCATACCTGATGCCCTTCCTCCCTGCCCCAGTACAGGAGACATGTACCTGGCATCCCTCGCCCTGAACCCTACAACACACACCCATACCTGATGCCCTTCCTTCCTGCCCCAGTACAGGAGAGCTGTGCCTGTAACCCCTCGCCCTGACCCCCACAACACACACCCATACCTGATGCCCTTGCTCCCTGCCCCAGTACAGGAGACCTGTGCCTGGCATCCCTCGCCCTGATCCCCACAACACACACCCATACCTGATGCCCTTCATCCCTGCCCCAGTACAGGAAACCTGTACCTTATATCCTTATCCCTGACCCCCACAACACACACCCATACCTGATGCCCTTCCTCCCTGCCCCAGTACAGGAAGCATGTACCCGACATCCCTCACCCTGAACCCCACAACACACACCCATACCTGATGCCCTTCCTCCCTGCCCCAGTACAGGAAACCTATACCTGGCATCCTTCTCCCTGTCCCCCACAACACACACCCATACCTGATGCCCTTCCTCCCTGCCCCAGTACAGGAGACATGTACCTGGCATCCCTCGCCCTGAACCATACAACACACACCCATACCTGATGCCCTTCCTTCCTGCCCCAGTACAGGAGAGCTGTGCCTGTAACCCCTCGCCCTGACCCCCACAACACACACCCATACCTGATGCCCTTGCTCCCTGCCCCAGTACAGGAGACCTGTGCCTGGCATCCCTCGCCCTGATCCCCACAACACACACCCATACCTGATGCCCTTCCTCCCTGCCCCAGTACAGGAAGCATGTACCCGACATCCCTCACCCTGAACCCCACAACACACACCCATACCTGATGCCCTTCCTCCCTGCCCCAGTACAGGAAACCTATACCTGGCATCCTTCTCCCTGTCCCCCTCAACACACACCCATACCTGATGCCCTTCCTCCATGCGCCAGTACAGGAGACCTGTACCTGACATCCTCCTCTCTGTCCCCCACAACACACACCCATACCTGATGCCCTTCCTCCCTGGACCAGTACAGGAAACCAGTACCTGACATCCTTCTCCCTGTACCCCCACAACACACACCCATACCTGATGCCCTTCCTCCCTGCCCCAGTACAGGAGACATGTACCTGGCATCCCTCGCCCTGAACCCTACAACACACACCCATACCTGATGCCCTTCCTTCCTGCCCCAGTACAGGAGAGCTGTGCCTGTAACCCCTCGCCCTGACCCCCACAACACACACCCATACCTGATGCCCTTGCTCCCTGCCCCAGTACAGGAGACCTGTGCCTGGCATCCCTCGCCCTGATCCCCACAACACACGCCCATACCTGATGCCCTTCATCCCTGCCCCAGTACAGGAAACCTGTACCTTATATCCTTATCCCTGACCCCCACAACACACACCCATACCTGATGCCCTTCCTCCCTGCCCCAGTACAGGAAGCATGTACCCAACATCCCTCACCCTGAACCCCACAACACACACCCATACCTGATGCCCTTCCTCCCTGCCCCAGTACAGGAAACCTATACCTGGCATCCTTCTCCCTGTCCCCCACAACACACACCCATACCTGATGCCCTTCCTCCCTGCCCCGGTACAGGAGACCTGTACCTGACATCCTACTCTCTCTCCCCCACAACACACACCCACACCCGATGCCCTTCCTCCCTGCCCCACACCACACACCCATACCTGATACCCTTCCTCCCTGCCCGGTACAGGAGACCTGTACCTGACATCCTACTCTCTGCCCCCCAAAACACACACCCATACCTGATCCCCTTCCTCCCTGCCCCAGTACAGGAGACATGTACCTGGCATTCCTCACCCTGACACCCATACCTGATGCCCTTCCTTCCTGCCCCAGTACAAGAGACCTGTACCTGACATCCTTCTCCCTGACCCCCACAACAAACACCCATACCTGATCCCCTTCCTCCCTGCCCCAGTACAGGAGACCTGTGCCTGGTATCCCTCGCCCTGACCCCCACAACACACACCCATACCTGATGCCCTTCATCCCTGCCCCAGTACAGGAAACCTGTACCTTATATCCTTATCCCTGACCCCCACAACACACACCCATACCTGATGCCCTTCCTCCCTGCCCCAGTACAGGAAGCATGTACCCGACATCCCTCACCCTGAACCCCACAACACACACCCATACCTGATGCCCTTCCTCCCTGCCCCAGTACAGGAAACCTATACCTGGCATCCTTCTCCCTGTCCCCCACAACACACACCCATACCTGATGCCCTTCCTCCCTGCCCCAGTACAGGAGACATGTACCTGGCATCCCTCGCCCTGAACCCTACAACACACACCCATACCTGATGCCCTTCCTTCCTGCCCCAGTACAGGAGAGCTGTGCCTGTAACCCCTCGCCCTGACCCCCACAACACACACCCATACCTGATGCCCTTGCTCCCTGCCCCAGTACAGGAGACCTGTGCCTGGCATCCCTCGCCCTGATCCCCACAACACACACCCATACCTGATGCCCTTCCTCCCTGCCCCAGTACAGGAAGCATGTACCCGACATCCCTCACCCTGAACCCCACAACACACACCCATACCTGATGCCCTTCCTCCCTGCCCCAGTACAGGAAACCTATACCTGGCATCCTTCTCCCTGTCCCCCTCAACACACACCCATACCTGATGCCCTTCCTCCATGCGCCAGTACAGGAGACCTGTACCTGACATCCTCCTCTCTGTCCCCCACAACACACACCCATACCTGATGCCCTTCCTCCCTGGACCAGTACAGGAAACCAGTACCTGACATCCTTCTCCCTGTACCCCCACAACACACACCCATACCTGATGCCCTTCCTCCCTGCCCCAGTACAGGAGACATGTACCTGGCATCCCTCGCCCTGAACCCTACAACACACACCCATACCTGATGCCCTTCCTTCCTGCCCCAGTACAGGAGAGCTGTGCCTGTAACCCCTCGCCCTGACCCCCACAACACACACCCATACCTGATGCCCTTGCTCCCTGCCCCAGTACAGGAGACCTGTGCCTGGCATCCCTCGCCCTGATCCCCACAACACACGCCCATACCTGATGCCCTTCATCCCTGCCCCAGTACAGGAAACCTGTACCTTATATCCTTATCCCTGACCCCCACAACACACACCCATACCTGATGCCCTTCCTCCCTGCCCCAGTACAGGAAGCATGTACCCAACATCCCTCACCCTGAACCCCACAACACACACCCATACCTGATGCCCTTCCTCCCTGCCCCAGTACAGGAAACCTATACCTGGCATCCTTCTCCCTGTCCCCCACAACACACACCCATACCTGATGCCCTTCCTCCCTGCCCCGGTACAGGAGACCTGTACCTGACATCCTACTCTCTCTCCCCCACAACACACACCCACACCCGATGCCCTTCCTCCCTGCCCCACACCACACACCCATACCTGATACCCTTCCTCCCTGCCCGGTACAGGAGACCTGTACCTGACATCCTACTCTCTGCCCCCCAAAACACACACCCATACCTGATCCCCTTCCTCCCTGCCCCAGTACAGGAGACATGTACCTGGCATTCCTCACCCTGACACCCATACCTGATGCCCTTCCTTCCTGCCCCAGTACAAGAGACCTGTACCTGACATCCTTCTCCCTGACCCCCACAACAAACACCCATACCTGATCCCCTTCCTCCCTGCCCCAGTACAGGAGACCTGTGCCTGGTATCCCTCGCCCTGACCCCCACAACACACACCCATACCTGATGCCCTTGCTCCCTGCCCCAGTACAGGAGACCTGTGCCCGGCATCCCTCACCCTGATCCCCACAACACACACCCATACCTGATGCCCTTCCTCCCTGCCCCAGTATAGGAAACCTGTACCTTATATTCTTCTCACTGACCCCCACAACACACACTCATACATGACGCCCTTCCTCCCTGCCCGGTACAGGAGACCTGTACCTGACATCCTCCTCTCTCTCCCCCACAACACACACCCACACCTGATGCCTTCCTCCCTGCCCCAGTACAGGAGACCTGTACCTGACATCCTCCTCTCTATCTCCCACAACACACACCCATTCCTGATGCCCTTCCTCCCTGCCCCACACCACGCACCCATACCTGATGCCCTTCCTCCCTGCCCCACACCACACACCCATACCTGATACCCTTCCTCCCTGCCCCAGTACAGGAAACCTATACCTGGCAGCCTTCTCCCTGACCCCCTCAACACACACCCATACCTGATGCCCTTCCTCCCTGCGCCAGTACAGGAGACCTGTACCTGACATCCTCCTCTCTGTCCCCCACAACACACACCCATACCTGATGCCCTTCCTCCCTGCACCAGTACAGGAAACCAGTACCTGACATCCTTCTCCCTGTACCCCCACAACACACACCCATACCTGATGCCCTTCTTCCCTGCCCCAGTACAGAAGACATGTACCTGGCATCCCTCGCCATGAACCCTACAACACACACCCATACCTGATGCCCTTCCTTCCTGCCCCAGTACAGGAGAGCTGTGCCTGTAACCCCTCGCCCTGACCCCCACAACACACACCCATACCTGATGCCCTTGCTCCCTGCCCCAGTACAGGAGACCTGTGCCTGGCATCCCTCGCCCTGATCCCCACAACACAAACCCATACCTGATGCCCTTCATCCCTGCCCCAGTACAGGAAACCTGTACCTTATATCCTTATCCCTGACCCCCACAACACACACCCATACCTGATGCCCTTCCTCCCTGCCCCAGTACAGGAAGCATGTACCCGACATCCCTCACCCTGAACCCCACAACACACACCCATACCTGATGCCCTTCCTCCCTGCCCCAGTACAGGAAACCTATACCTGGCATCCTTCTCCCTGTCCCCCACAACACACACCCATACCTGATGCCCTTCCTCCCTGCCCCGGTACAGGAGACCTGTACCTGACATCCTACTCTCTCTCCCCCACAACACACACCCACACCCGATGCCCTTCCTCCCTGCCCCACACCACACACCCATACCTGATACCCTTCCTCCCTGCCCGGTACAGGAGACCTGTACCTGACATCCTACTCTCTGCCCCCCAAAACACACACCCATACCTGATACCCTTCCTCCCTGCCCCAGGACAGGAAACCTATACCTGGCAGCCTTCTCCCTGACCCCCTCAACACACACCCATACCTGATGCCCTTCCTCCCTGCGCCAGTACAGGAGACCTGTACCTGACATCCTCCTCTCTGTCCCCCACAACACACACCCATACCTGATGCCCTTCCTCCCTGCACCAGTACAGGAAACCAGTAGCTGACATCCTTCTCCCTGTACCCCCACAACACACACCCATACCTGATGCCCTTCCTCCCTGCCCCAGTACAGGAGACATGTACCTGGCATCCCTCGCCCTGAACCCTACAACACACACCCATACCTGATGCCCTTCCTTCCTGCCCCAGTACAGGAGAGCTGTGCCTGTAACCCCTCGCCCTGACCCCCACAACACACACCCATACCTGATGCCCTTGCTCCCTGCCCCAGTACAGGAGACCTGTGCCTGGCATCCCTCGCCCTGATCCCCACAACACACACCCATACCTGATGCCCTTCATCCCTGCCCCAGTACAGGAAACCTGTACCTTATATCCTTATCCCTGACCCCCACAACACACACCCATACCTGATGCCCTTCCTCCCTGCCCCAGTACAGGAAGCATGTACCCGACATCCCTCACCCTGAACCCCACAACACACACCCATACCTGATGCCCTTCCTCCCTGCCCCAGTACAGGAAACCTATACCTGGCATCCTTCTCCCTGTCCCCCACAACACACACCCATACCTGATGCCCTTCCTCCCTGCCCCGGTACAGGAGACCTGTACCTGACATCCTCCTCTCTCTCCCCCACAACACACACCCACACCTGATGCCTTCCTCCCTGCCCCAGTACAGGAGACCTGTACCTGACATCCTCCTCTCTATCTCCCACAACACACACCCATTCCTGATGCCCTTCCTCCCTGCCCCACACCACGCACCCATACCTGATGCCCTTCCTCCCTGCCCCACACCACACACCCATACCTGATACCCTTCCTCCCTGCCCCAGTACAGGAAACCTATACCTGGCAGCCTTCTCCCTGACCCCCTCAACACACACCCATACCTGATGCCCTTCCTCCCTGTGCCAGTACAGGAGACCTGTACCTGACATCCTCCTCTCTGTCCCCCACAACACACACCCATACCTGATGCCCTTCCTCCCTGCACCAGTACAGGAAACCAGTACCTGACATCCTTCTCCCTGTACCCCCACAACACACACCCATACCTGATGCCCTTCCTCCCTGCCCCAGTACAGGAGACATGTACCTGGCATCCCTCGCCCTGAACCCTACAACACACACCCATACCTGATGCCCTTCCTTCCTGCCCCAGTACAGGAGAGCTGTGCCTGTAACCCCTCGCCCTGACCCCCACAACACACACCCATACCTGATGCCCTTGCTCCCTGCCCCAGTACAGGAGACCTGTGCCTGGCATCCCTCGCCCTGATCCCCACAACACACACCCATACCTGATGCCCTTCATCCCTGCCCCAGTACAGGAAACCTGTACCTTATATCCTTATCCCTGACCCCCACAACACACACCCATACCTGATGCCCTTCCTCCCTGCCCCAGTACAGGAAGCATGTACCCGACATCCCTCACCCTGAACCCCACAACACACACCCATACCTGATGCCCTTCCTCCCTGCCCCAGTACAGGAAACCTATACCTGGCATCCTTCTCCCTGTCCCCCACAACACACACCCATACCTGATGCCCTTCCTCCCTGCCCCGGTACAGGAGACCTGTACCTGACATCCTACTCTCTCTCCCCCACAACACACACCCACACCCGATGCCCTTCCTCCCTGCCCCACACCACACACCCATACCTGATACCCTTCCTCCCTGCCCGGTACAGGAGACCTGTACCTGACATCCTACTATCTGCCCCCCAAAACACACACCCATACCTGATACCCTTCCTCCCTGCCCCAGTACAGGAAACCTATACCTGGCAGCCTTCTCCCTGACCCCCTCAACACACACCCATACCTGATGCCCTTCCTCCCTGCGCCAGTACAGGAGACCTGTACCTGACATCCTCCTCTCTGTCCCCCACAACACACACCCATACCTGATGCCCTTCCTCCCTGCACCAGTACAGGAAACCAGTACCTGACATCCTTCTCCCTGTACCCCCACAACACACACCCATACCTGATGCCCTTCCTCCCTGCCCCAGTACAGGAGACATGTACCTGGCATCCCTCGCCCTGAACCCTACAACACACACCCATACCTGATGCCCTTCCTTCCTGCCCCAGTACAGGAGAGCTGTGCCTGTAACCCCTCGCCCTGACCCCCACAACACACACCCATACCTGATGCCCTTGCTGCCTGCCCCAGTACAGGAGACCTGTGCCTGGCATCCCTCGCCCTGATCCCCACAACACACACCCATACCTGATGCCCTTCATCCCTGCCCCAGTACAGGAAACCTGTACCTTATATCCTTATCCCTGACCCCCACAACACACACCCATACCTGATGCCCTTCCTCCCTGCCCCAGTACAGGAAGCATGTACCCGACATCCCTCACCCTGAACCCCACAACACACACCCATACCTGATGCCCTTCCTCCCTGCCCCAGTACAGGAAACCTATACCTGGCATCCTTCTCCCTGTCCCCCACAACACACACCCATACCTGATGCCCTTCCTCCCTGCCCCGGTACAGGAGACCTGTACCTGACATCCTACTCTCTCTCCCCCACAACACACACCCACACCCGATGCCCTTCCTCCCTGCCCCACACCACACACCCATACCTGATACCCTTCCTCCCTGCCCGGTACAGGAGACCTGTACCTGACATCCTACTCTCTGCCCCCCAAAACACACACCCATACCTGATGCCCTTCCTCCCTGCACCAGTACAGGAAACCAGTACCTGACATCCTTCTCCCTGTACCCCCACAACACACACCCATACCTGATCCCCTTCCTCCCTGCCCCAGTACAGGAGACATGTACCTGGCATTCCTCACCCTGACACCCATACCTGATGCCCTTCCTTCCTGCCCCAGTACAAGAGACCTGTACCTGACATCCTTCTCCCTGACCCCCACAACAAACACCCATACCTGATCCCCTTCCTCCCTGCCCCAGTACAGGAGACCTGTGCCTGGTATCCCTCGCCCTGACCCCCACAACACACACCCATACCTGATGCCCTTGCTCCCTGCCCCAGTACAGGAGACCTGTGCCTGGCATCCCTCGCCCTTACTCCCAGAACACACACCCATACCTGATGCCGTTCCTCCCTGCCCCAGTGCAGGAAACCTGTACCTATATCCTTCTCCCTGACCCCCACAATACACACCCATACCTGATGCCCTTCCTTCCTGCCCCAGTACAGGAAGCCTGTACCCGACATCCCTCGCCCTGAACCCCACAACACACACCCATACCTGATGCCCTTCCTCCCTGCTCCAGTACAGGAAACCTATACCTGGCATCCTTCTCCCTGTCCCCCAAAACACACACCCATACCTGATGCTCTTCCTCCCTGCCCCAGTACAGGAAGCCTGTACCCAACATCCATCGCCAATAACCCCACAACACACACCGATACCTGATGCCCTTCCTCCCTGCCCCAGTACAGGAACCCTATACCTGGCATCCTACTCCCTGTCCCCCACAACACACACCCATACCTGATGCCCTTCCTCCATGCTCCAGTACAGGAGACCTGTACCTGACATCCTCCTCTCTGTCCCCCACAACACACACCCATACCTGATGCCCTTCCTCCCTGCCCCAGTACAGGAGACCTGTACCTGACATCCTCCTCTCTATCCCCCACAACACACACCCATACCTGATGCCCTTCCTCCCTGCCCCACACCACACACCCATACCTGATACCCTTCCTCCCTGCCCCAGTACAGGAACCCTATACCTGGCATCCTTCTCCCTGTCCCCCACAACACACACCCATACCTAATGCCCTTCCTCCCTGCCCCGGTACAGGAGACCTGTACCTGACATCCTCCTCTCTGTCCCCCACAACACACACCCATACCTGATGCCCTTCCTCCCTGCGCCAGTACAGGAAACCAGTACCTGACATCCTTCTCCTTGTCAACCACAACACACACCCATACCTGATGCCCTTCCTCCCTGCGCCAGTACAGGAGGCATGTACCTGACATCCTTCTACCTGTACCCCCACAACACACACCCTTACCTGATCCCCTTCTTCCCTGGCCCAGTACAGGAGACATGTACCTGGCATCCCTCGCCCTGAACCCTACAACACACACCCATACCTGATGCCCTTCCTTCCTGCCCCAGTACAGGAGACCTGTATCTGACATCCTTCTCCCTGACTCCCACAACACACACCCATACCTGATCCCCTGCATCCCAGCCCCAGTACAGGATACCTGTACGTGACATCCTTCTCCCCGTACTCCCACAACACACACCCATACCTGATGTCCTTCCTCCCTGCCTCAGTACAGGAAGCCTGTACCTTATATCCTTCTCCCTGACCCCCACAACAAACACCCATACCTGATGCCCTTCCTCCCTGCCCCAGAACAGGAAACCTGTACCCAACATGCTTCTCCCTGACTCCCAAAACACACCGATACCTCATGCCCTTCCTCCCTGCCCCAGTAGAGGTGACCTGTTCCTGGCATCCCTCGCCCTGACCCCCACAACACACACCCATACCTGATGCCCTTCCTCCCTGCCCCAGAACAGAAAATCTGTAAACCACATGCTTCTCCCTGACTCCCAAAACACACCCATACCTGATGCCCTTCCTCCCTGCCCCAGTACAGAAGACATGTACCTGGCATCCCTCGCCCTGAACCCTACAACACACACCCATACCTGATGCCCTTCCTTCCTGCCCCAGTACAGGAGACCTGTACCTGACATCCTTCTCCCTGACTCCCACAACACACACCCATACCTGATCCCCTTCCTCCCAGCCCCAGTACAGGAGACCTGTACCTGACAACCTTCTCCCTGTACCCCCACAACACACACCCATACCTGATGTCCTTCCTCCCTGCCTCAGTACAGGAAGCCTGTACCTTATATCCTTCTCCCTGACCCCCACAACAAACACCCATACCTGATGCCCTTCCTCCCTGCCCCAGAGCAGTAAACCTGTACCCAGCATGCTTCTCCCTGACTCCCAAAACACACCGATACCTCATGCCCTTCCTCCCTGCCCCAGTATAGGAGACCTGTTCCTGGCATCCCTCGCCCTGACCCCCACAACACACACCCATACCTGATGCCCTTCCTCCCTGCGCCAGTACAGGAGACCTGTACCTGACATCCTCCTCCCTGACCCCCACAACACACACCCATACCTGATGCCCTTCCTCCCTGCGCCAGTACATGAGACCTGTACCTGACCTCCTTCTCCCTGACCCCGACAACACTCACCCATTCCTGATGCCTTTCCTCCCTGCGCCAGTACAGGAGACCTGTACCTGACATCCTTCTCCCTGACCCGACAGCACGCACCCATACCTGATGCCCATCCTCCCTGCGCCAGTACAGGAGACCTGTACCTGACATCCTTCTCCCTGACCCCGACAACACACACCCATACCTGATGCCCTTCCTCCCTGTGCCAGTACAGGAAGCCTGTACCCGACATCCCTCACCCTGAACCCCACACCACACACCCATACCTGATGCCCTTCCTCCCTGCCCCAGTACAGGATACCTATACCTGGCATCCTTCTCCCTGTCCCCCACAACACACACCCATACCTGATGCCCTTCCTCACTGCCCCAGTACAGGAGACCTGTGCCTGGCATCCCTCGCCCTGACCCCCACAACACACACCCATACCTGATGCCCTTGCTCCCTGCACCAGTAAAGGAGACCTGTACCTGACATCCTCCTCCCTGACCCCACAACACACACCCATACCTGATCCCCTTCCTCCCTGCCCCAATACAGGAAGCCTGTACCCGACATCCCTCGCCATGAACCCCACAACACACACCCATACCTGATGCCCTTCCTCCCTGCCCCAGTACAGGAAACCTATACCTGGCATCCTTCTCCCTGTCCCCCACAACACACACCCATACCTGATGCCCTTCCTCCCTGCCCGGTACAGGAGACCTGTACCTGACATCCTCCTCTCTGTCCCCCACAACGCACACACACACCTGATGCCCTTCCTCCCTGCCCCAGTACAGGAGACCTGTACCTGACATCCTCCTCTCTATCCCCCACAACACACACCCATTCCTGATGCCCTTCCTCCCTGCCCCACACCACGCACCCATACCTGATGCCCTTCCTCCCTGCCCCACACCACACACCCATACCTGATACCCTTCCTCCCTGCCCCAGTACAGGAAACCTATACCTGGCAGCCTTCTCCCTGACCCCCTCAACACACACCCATACCTGATGCCCTTCCTCCCTGCGCCAGTACAGGAGACCTGTACCTGACATCCTCCTCTCTGTCCCCCACAACACACACCCATACCTGATGCCCTTCCTCCCTGCACCAGTACAGGAATCCAGTACCTGACATCCTTCTCCCTGTACCCCCACAACACATACCCATACCTGATCCCCTTCCTCCCTGCCCCAGTACAGGAGACGTGTACCTGGCATCCCTCGCCCTGAACCCTACAACACACACCCATACCTGATGCCCTTCCTCCCTGCCCGTTACAGGAGATCTGTACCTGACATCCTCCTCTCTGTCCCCCACAACACACACCCACGCCTGATGCCCTTCCTCCCTGCCCCAGTACAGGAGACCTGTACCTGACATCCTCCTCTCTATCCTCCACAACACACACCCATTCCTGATGCCCTTCCTCCCTGCCCCACACCACGCACCCATACCTGATGTCCTTCCTCCCTGCCCCACACCATGCACACATACCTGATGCCCTTCCTCCCTGCCCCACACCACACACCCATACCTGATGCCCTTCCTCCCTGCGCCAGTACAGGAGACCTGTACCTGACATCCTCCTCTCTGTCCCCCACAGCACACACCCATACCTGATGCCCTTCCTCCCTGCACCAGTACAGGAAACCAGTACCTGACATCCTTCTCCCTGTACCGCCACAACACACACCCATACCTGATCCCCTTCCTCCCTGCCCCAGTACAGGAGAGCTGTGCCTGTAACCCCTCGCCCTGACCCCCCCACAACACACACCCATACCTGATGCCCTTGCTCCCTGCCCCAGTACAGGAGACCTATGCCTGGCATCCCTCGCCCTGATCCCCACAACACACACCCATACCTCATGCCCTTCCTCCCTGCCCCAGTACAGGAATCCTGTACCTGACATCCTTCTCCCTGACCTCCACAACACAAACCCATACCTGATCCCCTTCCTCCCTGCCCCAGTACAGGAGAGCTGTACCTGACATCCTTCTCCCTGACCTCCACAACACAAACCCATACCTGATCCCCTTCCTCCCTGCCCCAGTACAGGAGAGCTGTGCCTGTAACCCCTCGCCCTGACCCCACAACACACACCCATACCTGATGCCCTTGCTCCCTGCCCCAGTACAGGAGACCTGTGCCTGGCATCCCTCGCCCTGATCCCCACAACACACACCCATACCTGATGCCCTTCCTCCCTGCCCCAGTACAGGAAACCTGTACCTTATATCCTTCTCCCTGACCCCCACAACACACACCCATACCTAATGCCCTTCCGCCCTGCCCCAGTACAGGAAGCATGTACCCGACATCCCTCACCCTGAACCCCACAACACACACCCATACCTGATGCCCTTCCTCCCTGCCCCAGTACAGGAAACCTATACCTGTTATCCTTCTCCCTGTCCCCCACAACACACACCCATACCTGATGCCCTTCCTCCCTGCCCCGGTACAGGAGACCTGTACCTGACATCCTCCTCTCTGTCCCCCACAACACACACCCACACCTGATGCCCTTACTCCCTGCCCCACACAACACACCCATACCTGATACCCTTCCTCCCTGCCCCAGTACAGGAAACCTATACCTGGCAGCCTTCTCCCTGACCCCCTCAACACACACCCATACCTGATGCCCTTCCTCCCTGAGCCAGTACAGCAGACATGTACCTGACATCCTACTCTCTGTCCCCCAAAACACACACCCATAGCTGATGCCCTTCCTCCCTGCCCCAGTACAGGAGACCTGTGCCTGGCATCCCTCGCCCTGATCCCCACAACACACACCCATACCTGATCCCCTTCCTCCCTGCCCCAGTACAAGAGACTTGTACCTGACATCCTTCTCCCTGACACCCACAACAAACACCCATACCTGATCCGCTTCCTCCCTGCCCCAGTACAGGAGACCTGTGCCTGGCATCCCTCGCCCTGACCCCCACAACACACACCCATACCTGATGCCCTTGCACCCTGTCCCAGTACAGGAGACCTGTGCCTGGCATCCCTCGCCCTGACCCCCACAACACACACCCATACCTGATGCCCTTGCACCCTGTCCCAGTACAGGAGACCTGTGCCTGGCATCCCTCGCCCTGACCCCACAACACACACCCATACCTGATGCCCTTCCTTCCTGCCCCAGTGCAGGAAACCTGTACCTATATCCTTCTCCCTGACCTCCACAACACACACCCATACCTGATGCCCTTCCTCCCTGCACCAGTACAGGAAGCCTGTACCCGACATCCCTCGCCATGAACCCCACAACACACACCCATACCTGATGCCCTTCCTCCCTGCCCCAGTACAGGAGACCTGTACCTGACATCCTCCTCTCTGTCCCCCACAACACACACCCACACCTGATGCCCTTTCTCCCTGCCCCAGTACAGGAGACCTGTACCTGACATCCTCCTCTCTATCCCCCACAACACACACCCATACCTGATGCCCTTCCTGCCTGCCCCACACCACACACCCATACCTTATACCCTTCCTCCCTGCCCCAGTACAGGAACCCTATGCCTGGCATCCTTCTCCCTGTCCCCCACAACACACACCCATACCTGATGCCCTTCCTCCCTGCCCCGGTACAGGAGACCTGTACCTGACATCCTCCTCTCTGTCCCCCACAACACACACCCATACCTGATGCCCTTCCTCCCTGCCCCATTACAGGAAGCCTGTACCCGACATCCCTCGCCCTGAACCCCACAACACACACCCATACCTGATGCCCTTCCTCCCTGCCCCACACCCAACACCCATACCTGATGCCCTTCCTCCCTGCCCCACACCACACACCCATACCTGATGAACTTCCTGCCTTCCCCAGTACAGGAGACCTGTACCTGACATCCTCCTCTCTGTCCCCCACAACACACACCCATACCTGATGCCCTTCCTCCCTGCCCCAGTACAGGAAGCCTGTACCCAACATCCCTCTCCCTGAACCCCACAACACACACCCATACCTAATGCCCTTCCTCCCTGCCCCAGTACAGCAGACATGTACCTGACATCCTACTCTCTGTCCCCCAAAACACACACCCATAGCTGATGCCCTTCCTCCCTGCACCAGTACAGGAAACCAGTACCTGACATCCTTCTCCCTGTACCCCCACAACACACACCCATACCTGCTGCCCTTACTCCCTGCCCCAGTACAAGAGACCTGTACCTGACATCCTTCTCCCTGACCCCCACAACAAACACCCATACCTGATCCGCTTCCTCCCTGCCCCAGTACAGGAGACCTGTGCCTGGCATCCCTCGCCCTGACCCCCACAACACACACCCATACCTGATGCCCTTGCACCCTGTCCCAGTACAGGAGACCTGTGCCTGGCATCCCTCGCCCTGACCCCACAACACACACCGATACCTGATGCCCTTCCTTCCTGCCCCAGTGCAGGAAACCTGTACCTATATCCTTCTCCCTGACCCCCACAACACACACCCATACCTGATGCCCTTCCTCCCTGCACCAGTACAGGAAGGCTATACCCGACATCCCTCGCCATGAACCCCACAACACACACCCATACCTGATGCCCTTCCTCCCTGCCCCAGTACAGGAACCCTATACCTGGCATCCTTCTCCCTGTCCCCCACAACACACACCCATACCTGATGCCCTTCCTCCCTGCCCCGGTACAGGAGACCTGTACCTGACATCCTCCTCTCTGTCCCCCACAACACACACCCACACCTGATGCCCTTTCTCCCTGCCCCAGTACAGGAGACCTGTACCTGACATCCTCCTCTCTATCCCCCACAACACACACCCATACCTGATGCCCTTCCTCCCTGCCCCACACCACACACCCATACCTGATACCCTTCCTCCCTGCCCAGTACAGGAACCCTATGCCTGGCATCCTTCTCCCTGTCCCCCACAACACACACCCATACCTGATGCCCTTCCTCCCTGCCCCGGTACAGGAAGCCTGTACCTGACATCCTCCTCTCTGTCCCCCACAACACACACCCATACCTGATGCCCTTCCTCCCTGCCCCATTACAGGAAGCCTGTACCCGACATCCCTCGCCCTGAACCCCACAACACACACCCATACCTGATGCCCTTCCTCCCTGCCCCACAACCCACACCCATACCTGATGCCCTTCCTCCCTGCACCACACCACACACCCATACCTGATGACCTTCCTGCCTTCCCCAGTACAGGAGACCTGTACCTGACATCCTCCTCTCTGTCCCCCACAACACACACCCATACCTGATGCCCTTCCTCCCTGCCCCAGTACAGGAAGCCTGTACCCAACATCCCTCTCCCTGAACCCCACGACACACACCCATACCTGATGCCTTTCCTCCCTGCCCCAGTACAGGAAGCCTGTACCTGACATCCCTCGCCCTGAACCCCACAACACACACCCATACCTAATGCCCTTCCTCCCTGCCCCAGTACATGAAACCTATACCTGGCATCCTTCTCCCTGTTCCCCACAACACACACCCATACCTGATGCCCTTCCTCCCTGCCCCGGGACAGGAGTCCTGTACCTGACATCCTCCTCTCTGTCCCCCAAAACACACACCCATACCTGCTGCCCTTACTCCCTGCCCCAGTACAGGAGACCTGTACCTGACATCCTCCTCTCTATCCCCCACAACACACACCCATACCTGACGCCCTTCCTCCCTGCCCCACACCACACACCCATACCTGATACCCTTCCTCCCTGCCCCAGTACAGGAACCCTATACCTGGCATCCTTCTCCCTGTCCCCCACAACACACACCCATACCTGATGCCCTTCCTCCCTGCCCCGGTACAGGATACCTGTACCTGACATCCTCCTCTCTGTCCCCCACAACATACACCCATACCTGATGCCCTTCCTCCCTGCGCCAGTACAGGAAACCAGTATCTGACATCCTTCTCCTTGTCAACCACAACACACACCCATACCTGATGCCCTTCCTCCCTGCGCCAGTACAGGAGGCATGTACCTGACATCCTTCTACCTGTACCCCCACAACACACACCCTTACCTGATCCCCTTCTTCCCTGGCCCAGTACAGGAGACATGTACCTGGCATCCCTCGCCCTGAACCCTACAACACACACCCATACCTGATGCCCTTCCTTCCTGCCCCAGTACAGGAGACCTGTACCTGACATCCTTCTCCCTGACTCCCACAACTCCCCTGCATCCCAACCCCAGTACAGGAGACCTGTACGTGACATCCTTCTCCCCGTACTCCCACAACACACACCCATACCTGATGTCCTTCCTCCCTGCCTCAGTACAGGAAGCCTGTACCTTATATCCTTCTCCCTGACCCCCACAACAAACACCCATACCTGATGCCCTTCCTCCCTGCCCCAGAACAGGAAACCTGTACCCAACATGCTTCTCCCTGACTCCCAAAACACACCGATACCTCATGCCCTTCCTCCCTGCCCCAGTAGAGGAGACCTGTTCCTGGCATCCCTCGCCCTGACCCCCACAACACACACCCATACCTGATGCCCTTCCTCCCTGCCCCAGAACAGGAAATCTGTAAACCACATGCTTCTCCCTGACTCCCAAAACACACCCATACCTGATGCCCTTCCTCCCTGCCCCAGTACAGAAGACATGTACCTGGCATCCCTCGCCCTGAACCCTACAACACACACCCATACCTGATGCCCTTCCTTCCTGCCCCAGTACAGGAGACCTGTACCTGACATCCTTCTCCCTGACTCCCACAACACACACCCATACCTGATCCCCTTCCTCCCAGCCCCAGTACAGGAGACCTGTACCTGACATCCTTCTCCCTGTACCCCCACAACACACACCCATACCTGATGTCCTTCCTCCCTGCCTCAGTACAGGAAGCCTGTACCTTATATCCTTCTCCCTGACCCCCACAACAAACACCCATACCTGATGCCCTTCCTCCCTGCCCCAGAACAGTAAACCTGTACCCAACATGATTCTCCCTGACTCCCAAAACACACCGATACCTCATGCCCTTCCTCCCTGCCCCAGTATAGGAGACCTGTTCCTGGCATCCCTCGCCCTGACCCCCACAACACACACCCATACCTGATGCCCTTCCTCCCTGCGCCAGTACAGGAGACCTGTACCTGACATCCTCCTCCCTGACCCCCACAACACACACCCATACCTGATGCCCTTCCTCCCTGCGCCAGTACATGAGACCTGTACCTGACCTCCTTCTCCCTGACCCCGACAACACTCACCCATTCCTGATGCCTTTCCTCCCTGCGCCAGTACAGGAGACCTGTACCTGACATCCTTCTCCCTGACCCGACAACACGCACCCATACCTGATGCCCATCCTCCCTGCGCCAGTACAGGAGACCTGTACCTGACATCCTTCTCCCTGACCCCGACAACACACACCCATACCTGATGCCCTTCCTCCCTGTGCCAGTACAGGAAGCCTGTACCCGACATCCCTCACCCTGAACCCCACACCACACACCCATACCTGATGCCCTTCCTCCCTGCCCCAGTACAGGATACCTATACCTGGCATCCTTCTCCCTGTCCCCCACAACACACACCCATACCTGATGCCCTTCCTCACTGCCCCAGTACAGGAGACCTGTGCCTGGCATCCCTCGCCCTGACCCCCACAACACACACCCATACCTGATGCCCTTGCTCCCTGCACCAGTAAAGGAGACCTGTACCTGACAACCTCCTCCCTGACCCCACAACACACACCCATACCTGATCCCCTTCCTCCCTGCCCCAATACAGGAAGCCTGTACCCGACATCCCTCGCCATGAACCCCACAACACACACCCATACCTGATGCCCTTCCTCCCTGCCCCAGTACAGGAAACCTATACCTGGCATCCTTCTCCCTGTCCCCCACAACACACACCCATACCTGATGCCCTTCCTCCCTGCCCGGTACAGGAGTCCTGTACCTGACATCCTCCTCTCTGTCCCCCACAACGCACACCCACACCTGATGCCCTTCCTCCCTGCCCCAGTACAGGAGACCTGTACCTGACATCCTCCTCTCTATCCCCCACAACACACACCCATTCCTGATGCCCTTCCTCCCTGCCCCACACCACGCACCCATACCTGATGCCCTTCCTCCCTGCCCCACACCACACACCCATACCTGATACCCTTCCTCCCTGCCCCAGTACAGGAAACCTATACCTGGCAGCCTTCTCCCTGACCCCCTCAACACACACCCATACCTGATGCCCTTCCTCCCTGCGCCAGTACAGGAGACCTGTACCTGACATCCTCCTCTCTGTCCCCCACAACACACACCCATACCTGATGCCCTTCCTCCCTGCACCAGTACAGGAATCCAGTACCTGACATCCTTCTCCCTGTACCCCCACAACACATACCCATACCTGATCCCCTTCCTCCCTGCCCCAGTACAGGAGACGTGTACCTGGCATCCCTCGCCCTGAACCCTACAACACACACCCATACCTGATGCCCTTCCTCCCTGCCCGGTACAGGAGACCTGTACCTGACATCCTCCTCTCTGTCCCCCACAACACACACCCACGCCTGATGCCCTTCCTCCCTGCCCCAGTACAGGAGACCTGTACCTGACATCCTCCTCTCTAACCCCACAACACACACCCATTCCTGATGCCCTTCCTCCCTGCCCCACACCACACACCCATACCTGATGCCCTTCCTCCCTGCCCCACACCATGCACCCATACCTGATGCCCTTCCTCCCTGCCCCACACCACACACCCATACCTGATGCCCTTCCTCCCTGCGCCAGTACAGGAGACCTGTACCTGACATCCTCCTCTCTGTCCCCCACAGCACACACCCATACCTGATGCCCTTCCTCCCTGCACCAGTACAGGAAACCAGTACCTGACATCCTTCTCCCTGTACCCCCACAACACACACCCATACCTGATCCTCTTCCTCCCTGCCCCAGTACAGGAGAGCTGTGCCTGTAACCCCTCGCCCTGACCCCCACAACACACACCCATACCTGATGCCCTTGCTCCCTGCCCCAGTACAGGAGACCTATGCCTGGCATCCCTCGCCCTGATCCCCACAACACACACCCATACCTCATGCCCTTCCTCCCTGCCCCAGTACAGGAATCCTGTACCTGACATCCTTCTCCCTGACCTCCACAACACAAACCCATACCTGATCCCCTTCCTCCCTGCCCCAGTACAGGAGAGCTGTACCTGACATCCTTCTCCCTGACCTCCACAACACAAACCCATACCTGATCCCCTTCCTCGCTGCCCCAGTACAGGAGAGCTGTGCCTGTAACCCCTCGCCCTGACCCCACAACACACACCCATACCTGATGCCCTTGCTCCCTGCCCCAGTACAGGAGACCTGTGCCTGGCATCCCTCGCCCTGATCCCCACAACACACACCCATACCTGATGCCCTTCCTCCCTGCCCCAGTACAGGAAACCTGTACCTTATATCCTTCTCCCTGACCCCCACAACACACACCCATACCTAATGCCCTTCCTCCCTGCCCCAGTACAGGAAGCATGTACCCGACATCCCTCACCCTGAACCCCACAACACACACCCATACCTGATGCCCTTCCTCCCTGCCCCAGTACAGGAAACCTATACCTGTTATCCTTCTCCCTGTCCCCCACAACACACACCCATACCTGATGCCCTTCCTCCCTGCCCCGGTACAGGATACCTGTACCTGACATCCTCCTCTCTGTCCCCCACAACACACACCCACACCTGATGCCCTTACTCCCTGCCCCACACAACACACCCATACATGATACCCTTCCTCCCTGCGCCAGTACAGGAAACCTATACCTGGCAGCCTTCTCCCTGACCCCCTCAACACACACCCATACCTGATGCCCTTCCTCCCTGAGCCAGTACAGCAGACATGTACCTGACATCCTACTCTCTGTCCCCCAAAACACACACCCATAGCTGATGCCCTTCCTCCCTGCCCCAGTACAGGAGACCTGTGCCTGGCATCCTTCTCCCTGACACCCACAACAAACACCCATACCTGATCCGCTTCCTCCCTGCCCCAGTACAGGAGACCTGTGCCTGGCATCCCTCGCCCTGACCCCCACAACACACACCCATACCTGATGCCCTTGCACCCTGTCCCAGTACAGGAGACCTGTGCCTGGCATCCCTCGCCCTGACCCCACAACACACACCCATACCTGATGCCCTTCCTTCCTGCCCCAGTGCAGGAAACCTGTACCTGTATCCTTCTCCCTGACCCCCACAACACACACCCATACCTGATGCCCTTTCTCCCTGCCCTAGTACAGGAGACCTGTACCTGACATCCTCCTCTCTATCCAACACAACACACACCCATACCTGATGCCCTTCCTCCCTGCCCCACACCACACACCCATACCTGATACCCTTCCTCCCTGCCCCAGTACATGAACCCTATGCCTGGCATCCTTCTCCCTGTCCCCCACAACACACACCCATACCTGATGCCCTTCCTCCCTGCCCCGGTACAGGAGACCTGTACCTGACATCCTCCTCTCTGTCCCCCACAACACACACCCATACCTGATGCCCTTCCTCCCTGCCCCATTACAGGAAGCCTGTACCCGACATCCCTCGCCCTGAACCCCACAACACACACCCATACCTGATGCCCTTCCTCCCTGCCCCACACCCAACACCCATACCTGATGCCCTTCCTCCCTGCACCACACCACACACCCATACCTGATGACCTTCCTGCCTTCCCCAGTACAGGAGACCTGTACCTGACATCCTCCTCTCTGTCCCCCACAACACACACCCATACCTGATGCCCTTCCTCCCTGCCCCAGTACAGGAAGCCTGTACCCAACATCCCTCTCCCTGAACCCCACAACACACACCCATACCTGATGCCCTTCCTCCCTGCCCCAGTACAGCAGACATGTACCTGACATCCTACTCTCTGTCCCCCAAAACACACACCCATAGCTGATGCCCTTCCTCCCTGCACCAGTACAGGAAACCAGTACCTGACATCCTTCTCCCTGTACCCCCACAACACACACCCATACCTGATCCCCTTCCTCCCTGCCCCAGTACAAGAGACCTGTACCTGACATCCTTCTCCCTGACCCCGACAACAAACACCCATACCTGATCCGCTTCCTCCCTGCCCCAGTACAGGAGACCTGTGCCTGGCATCCCTCGCCCTGACCCCCACAACACACACCCATACCTGATGCCCTTGCACCCTGTCCCAGTACAGGAGACCTGTGCCTGGCATTCCTCGCCCTGACCCCACAACACACACCGATACCTGATGCCCTTCCTTCCTGCCCCACTGCAGGAAACCTGTACCTATATCCTTCTCCCTGACCCCCACAACACACACCCATACCTGATGCCCTTCCTCCCTGCACCAGTACAGGAAGCCTGTACCCGACATCCCTCGCCATGAACCCCACAACACACACCCATACCTGATGCCCTTCCTCCCTGCCCCAGTACAGGAACCCTATACCTGGCATCCTTCTCCCTGTCCCCCACAACACACACCCATACCTGATGCCCTTCCTCCCTGCCCCGGTACAGGAGACCTGTACCTGACATCCTCCTCTCTGTCCCCCACAACACACACCCACACCTGATGCCCTTTCTCCCTGCCCCAGTACAGGAGACCTGTACCTGACATCCTCCTCTCTATCCCCCACAACACACACCCATACCTGATGCCCTTCCTCCCTGCCCCACACCACACACCCATACCTGATACCCTTCCTCCCTGCCCCAGTACAGGAACCCTCTGCCTGGCATCCTTCTCCCTGTCCCCCACAACACACACCCATACCTGATGCCCTTCCTCCCTGCCCCGGTACAGGAAGCCTGTACCTGACATCCTCCTCTCTGTCCCCCACAACACACACCCATACCTGATGCCCTTCCTCCCTGCCCCATTACAGGAAGCCTGTACCCGACATCCCTCGCCCTGAACCCCACAACACACACCCATACCTGATGCCCTTCCTCCCTGCCCCACACCCCACACCCATACCTGATGCCCTTCCTCCCTGCACCACACCACACACCCATACCTGATGACCTTCCTGCCTTCCCCAGTACAGGAGACCTGTACCTGACATCCTCCTCTCTGTCCCCCACAACACACACCCATACCTGATGCCCTTCCTCCCTGCCCCAGTACAGGAAGCCTGTACCCAACATCCCTCTCCCTGAACCCCACGACACACACCCATACCTGATGCCCTTCCTCCCTGCCCCAGTACAGGAAGCCTGTACCTGACATCCCTCGCCCTGAACCCCACAACACACACCCATACCTAATGCCCTTCCTCCCTGCCCCAGTACATGAAACCTATACCTGGCATCCTTCTCCCTGTTCCCCACAACACACACCCATACCTGATGCCCTTCCTCCCTGCCCCGGGACAGGAGTCCTGTACCTGACATCCTCCTCTCTGTCCCCCACAACACACACCCATACCTGCTGCCCTTACTCCCTGCCCCAGTACAGGAGACCTGTACCTGACATCCTCCTCTCTATCCCCCAGAACACACACCCATACCTGACGCCCTTCCTTCCTGCCCCACACCACACACCCAAACCTGATGCCCTTCCTCCCTGCCCCACACCACACACCCATACCTGATACCCTTCCTCCCTGCCCCAGTACAGGAGACCTGTACCTGACATCCTTCTCCCTGTACCCCCACAACACACACCCATACCTGATCCCCTTCCTCCCTCCCCCAGTACAGGAGACATGTACCTGGCATCCCTCGCCCTGAACCCTACAACAGACACCCATACCTGATGCCCTTCCTTCCTGCCCCAGTACAGGAGTCCTGTACCTGACATTCTTCTCCCTGACCCCCACAACACACACCCATACCTGATCCCCTTCCTCCCTGCGCCAGTACAGGAGACCTGTGCCTGGCATCCCTCGTCCTGACCCCCACAACACACACCCATACCTGATGCCCTTGCTCCCTGCCCGAGTACAGGAGACCTGTGCCTGGCATCCCTCGCCCTGATCCCCACAACACACACCCATACCTGATGCCCTTCCTCCCTGCCCCAGTACAGGATGCCTGTACCTGACATCCCTCACCCTGAACTCCACAACACACACCCATACCTGATGCCCTTCCTCCCTGCCCCAGTACAGGAAACCTGTACCTGACATCCTCCTTTCTGTCCCCCACAATACATACCCACACCTGATGCATTGCTCCCTGACCCGTACAGGAGACCTGTACCTGACATCCTCCTTTCTGTCCCCCACAATACATACCCACACCTGATGCCCTTCCTCCCTGCCCCAGTACAGGAGACCTGTACCTGACATCCTCCTCTCTATCCCCCACAACACACACACATTCCTGATGCCCTTCCTCCCTGCCCCACACCGCACACCCATACCTGATGCCCTTCCTCCCTGCCCCACACCACACACCCATACCTGATACCCTTCCTCCCTGCCCCAGTACAGGAAACCTATACCTGGCAGCCTTCTCCCTGACCCCCTCAACACACACCCATACCTGATGCCCTTCCTCTCTGCACCAGTACAGGAAACCGTACCTGACATCCTTCTCCCTGTAACCCCACAACACACACCCATACCTGATCCCCTTCCTCCTTTCCAAAGTACAGGAGACATGTGCCTGGCATCCCTCGCCCTGAACCCTACAACACACACCCATACCTGATGCCCTTCCTTCCTGCCCCAGTACAGGAGACCTGTACCTGACATCCTTCTCCCTGACCCCCACAACACACACCTATACCTGATCCCCTTCCTCCCTGCCCCAGTACAGGAGAGCTGTGCCTGTCACCCCTCGCCCTGACCCCCACAACACACACCCATACCTGATGCCCTTGCTCCCTGCCCCAGTACAGGAGACCTGTGCCTGGCATCCCTCGCCCTGATCCCCACAACACACACCCATACCTGATGCCCTTCCTCCCTGCCCCAGTACAGGAAACCTGTACCTTATATCCTTGTCCCTGACCCCCACAACACACACCCATACATGATGCCCTTCCTCCCTGCCCCAGTACAGGAAGCCTGTACCCGACATCCCTCACCCTGAACCCCACAACATACATCCATACCTGATGCCCTTCCTCCCTGCCCCAGTACAGGAAACCTATACCTGACATCCTTCTCCCTGTCCCCCACAACACACACCCATACTTGATGCCCTTCCTCCCTGCCCAGTACAGGAAGCATGTAACCAACATCCCTCTCCATGAACCCCACAACACACACCCATACCTGATGCCTTTCCTCCCTGCCCCAGTACAGGAAACCTATACCTGGCATCCTTCTCCCTGTCCCCCACAACACACACCCATACCTGATCCCCTTCCTACCTGCCCCAGTACAGGAAGCCTGTACCCGACATCCCTCGCCCTGAACCCCACAACATACATCCATACCTGATGCCCTCCCTCCCTGCACCACACCACACACCCATACCTGATGCACTTCCTCCCTGACCCAGTACAGGAAGCCTGTACCCGACATCCCTCGCCCTGTCCCCCACAACACACACCCATACCTGATCCCCTTCCTACCTGCCCCAGGACAGGAAGCCTGTACCCGATATCCCTCACCCTGAACCCCACAACACACACCCATACCTGATGCCCTTCCTCCCTGCCCCACACGCCCCACACCACACACCCATACCTGATGCCCTTCCTCCCTGCACCAGTACAGGAAACCAGTACCTGACATCCTTCTCCCTGTACCCCCACAACACACACCCATACCTGATCCTCTTCCTCCCTGCCCCAGTACAGGAGAGCTGTGCCTGTAACCCCTCGCCCTGACCCCCACAACACACACCCATACCTGATGCCCTTGCTCCCTGCCCCAGTACAGGAGACCTATGCCTGGCATCCCTCGCCCTGATCCACACAACACACACCCATACCTCATGCCCTTCCTCCCTGCCCCAGTACAGGAAGCCTGTACCTGACATCCTTCTCCCTGACCTCCACAACACAAACCCATACCTGATCCCCTTCCTCCCTGCCCCAGTACAGGAGAGCTGTACCTGACATCCTTCTCCCTGACCTCCACAACACAAACCCATACCTGATCCCCTTCCTCCCTGCCCCAGTACAGGAGAGCTGTGCCTGTAACCCCTCGCCCTGACCCCACAACACACACCCATACCTGATGCCCTTGCTCCCTGCCCCAGTACAGGAGACCTGTGCCTGGCATCCCTCTCCCTGATCCCCACAACACACACCCATACCTGATGCCCTTCCTCCCTGCCCCAGTACAGGAAACCTGTACCTTATATCCTTCTCCCTGACCCCCACAACACACACCCATACCTAATGCCCTTCCTCCCTGCCCCAGTACAGGAAGCATGTACCCGACATCCCTCACCCTGAACCCCACAACACACACCCATACCTGATGCGCTTCCTCCCTGCCCCAGTACAGGAAACCTATACCTGTTATCCTTCTCCCTGTCCCCCACAACACACACCCATACCTGATGCCCTTCCTCCCTGCCCCGGTACAGGATACCTGTACCTGACATCCTCCTCTCTGTCCCCCACAACACACACCCACACCTGATGCCCTTACTCCCTGCCCCACACCACACACCCATACCTGATACCCTTCCTCCCTGCCCCAGTACAGGAAACCTATACCTGGCAGCCTTCTCCCTGACCCCCTCAACACACACCCATACCTGATGCCCTTCCTCCCTGAGCCAGTACAGCAGACATGTACCTGACATCCTACTCTCTGTCCCCCAAAACACACACCCATAGCTGATGCCCTTCCTCCCTGCCCCAGTACAGGAGACCTGTGCCTGGCATCCTTCTCCCTGACACCCAAAACAAACACCCATACCTGATCCGCTTCCTCCCTGCCCCAGTACAGGAGACCTGTGCCTGGCATCCCTCGCCCTGACCCCCACAACACACACCCATACCTGATGCCCTTGCACCCTGTCCCAGTACAGGAGACCTGTGCCTGGCATCCCTCGCCCTGACCCCACAACACACACCCATACCTGATGCCCTTCCTTCCTGCCCCAGTGCAGGAAACCTGTACCTATATCCTTCTCCCTGACCCCCACAACACACACCCATACCTGATGCCCTTTCTCCCTGCCCTAGTACAGGAGACCTGTACCTGACATCCTCCTCTCTATCCAACACAACACACACCCATACCTGATGCCCTTCCTCCCTGCCCCACACCACACACCCATACCTGATACCCTTCCTCCCTGCCCCAGTACATGAACCCTATGCCTGGCATCCTTCTCCCTGTCCCCCACAACACACACCCATACCTGATGCCCTTCCTCCCTGCCCCGGTACAGGAGACCTGTACCTGACATCCTCCTCTCTGTCCCCCACAACACACACCCATACCTGATGCCCTTCCTCCCTGCCCCATTACAGGAAGCCTGTACCCGACATCCCTCGCCCTGAACCCCACAACACACACCCATACCTGATGCCCTTCCTCCCTGCCCCACACCCAACACCCATACCTGATGCCCTTCCTCCCTGCACCACACCACACACCCATACCTGATGACCTTCCTGCCTTCCCCAGTACAGGAGACCTGTACCTGACATCCTCCTCTCTGTCCCCCACAACACACACCCATACCTGATGCCCTTCCTCCCTGCCCCAGTACAGGAAGCCTGTACCCAACATCCCTCTCCCTGAACCCCACAACACACACCCATACCTGATGCCCTTCCTCCCTGCCCCAGTACAGCAGACATGTACCTGACATCCTACTCTCTGTCCCCCAAAACACACACCCATAGCTGATGCCCTTCCTCCCTGCACCAGTACAGGAAACCAGTACCTGACATCCTTCTCCCTGTACCCCCACAACACACACCCATACCTGATCCCCTTCCTCCCTGCCCCAGTACAAGAGACCTGTACCTGACATCCTTCTCCCTGACCCCCACAACAAACACCCATACCTGATCCGCTTCCTCCCTGCCCCAGTACAGGAGACCTGTGCCTGGCATCCCTCGCCCTGACCCCCACAACACACACCCATACCTGATGCCCTTGCACCCTGTCCCAGTACAGGAGACCTGTGCCTGGCATCCCTCGCCCTGACCCCACAACACACACCGATACCTGATGCCCTTCCTTCCTGCCCCACTGCAGGAAACCTGTACCTATATCATTCTCCCTGACCCCCACAACACACACCCATACCTGATGCCCTTCCTCCCTGCACCAGTACAGGAAGCCTGTACCCGACATCCCTCGCCATGAACCCCACAACACACACCCATACCTGATGCCCTTCCTCCCTGCCCCGGTACAGGAGACCTGTACCTGACATCCTCCTCTCTGTCCCCCACAACACACACCCACACCTGATGCCCTTTCTCCCTGCCCCAGTACAGGAGACCTGTACCTGACATCCTCCTCTCTATCCCCCACAACACACACCCATACCTGATGCCCTTCCTCCCTGCCCCACACCACACACCCATACCTGATACCCTTCCTCCCTGCCCCAGTACAGGAACCCTATGCCTGGCATCCTTCTCCCTGTCCCCCACAACACACACCCATACCTGATGCCCTTCCTCCCTGCCCCGGTACAGGAAGCCTGTACCTGACATCCTCCTCTCTGTCCCCCACAACACACACCCATACCTGATGCCCTTCCTCCCTGCCCCATTACAGGAAGCCTGTACCCGACATCCCTCGCCCTGAACCCCACAACACACACCCATACCTGATGCCCTTCCTCCCTGCCCC